>NC_090755.1:16197764-16316944 GCF_036898095.1 Palaemon carinicauda | reverse complement strand
TTGGTGTCTATAATCATGCCTAGATATACCAGTCTTTGAGTGGGAAGCAGAGAAGACTTCTTGAGATTTACAATGATCCCCATATCCTGGCAAAGTCACAGAAGCTTGTCCCGGTGCTGAAGAAGGGATGACACTGAGTCTGCTAGGATCAGCCAGTCGTCCAGACAACGGAGGAGACGGATGCCAATCCTGTGTACCCACGAAGATATTAGGGTGACCACTCTGGCAAAAACCTGTGGTGCTGTGGAGAGACCAAGACACAGCACCTTGAACTGGTACTCTTTGTTGTCTAGGCTGAATCTTAAGTACTTCTTTGAAGACGGATGGACTGGGATCTGGAAGTACGCATCTCTGACAGTGTCTGCGGTCTCTATGCTGAACGGAGTTTGTTTGACAAACTTGTTCCGAGCCGAGAGGTCGGTGACTGGTCTCCAGCCTCCAGACGCCTTCTTTACAAGAAAGAGTCGACTGAAGAAGCCTGGGGACCAGTCGAGGACCTCTTGGAGAGCGTCCTCCTTCAACAGGGTCTGGACTTCTGCTCGAAGGGCTTGTCCCCTTGCTGATCCCATGGCAAGGGAGCTTAATGACACTGGGTTCGTCGTCAGGGGAGGTAGAGCTGTTGTGAACGGGACGCGATATCCCTGACTGATTACGGAAATCGTCCAGGAATCGGCCCCGAGTTGCTGCCACCTGTCTGCGCAACTTTGAAGGCATCCCCCAACTGGTGGACATGCAGGGGGACTGCCAATCCAAGTGTTTGTGACCTCGGCTGCTCCCTCTAGGATTTTTACCTCCCCTGGAGGACTTTTTACCTTTCCTGTCCTTGACAAGAAAGGGCTTAGACACCACTGTCTTCGCTGCTGTTGTCGGTTTCATGGTCTTGGTAGGACGGGACTGCTGGGGTGCTGGAGGCTTATAGGGCTTGGATGTCAAAGCCCTATGCAGGAGGGAGTCTTGGTGGGACTTCCTCCGCCTCTCAGCAGCCTGTTCCACATCTTTAGGCTCAAATAGGTTCGTTCCTTCCAAGGAAGAATGCCTGAGCCTATTTATCTCGGTGCTAGGGACCTTCTGATGGAACCTCTCAGCCACAGCATCCCAACGTTTCAGGATGGTATTCGCCCACAAGTTCGAAATTTGGTGGGCCAGAAACTCGATCATGCGAGTGCCTGAGAGGAGGAACCTCTCCATAGCTTTCCTGGAACGTTCTTTGGAGAAATCCTCAGAGCGTATCAGGATACCTAAGGTCCCTAACCAGATATCCAGCCACGAAGTGGCCAGCATAGCACACTTCGCAACCTTCTCCTCGTTAAGGATCTCAGTTGCCGAGAATGAGACCTGCCAGTTGGAGAGTCTCTCAAGAGGCACTCCCTTGGAAAGCTCTTCCAAAGAATGGTAGAGAGGAAGAGTTAAACAAGGCTCCTCCAAGATCTCGAAGTACCTCCTCTGTTGTATGCGAGGAGGTGGGAGAAGCTTGTTGCCGGCACTGGAACGGTTGGAGGAGGCTAGCTCAGAGAGCTGGACAGCGATCTTGTCCCTGGTACTCTTAACCCCCTGAGACCAGGGCACGGCAGCACTGGCCTTCGAAGGTTTTTGAGTGCCAAATATGCGGTCGAAGACCGTGTCTTTGCCCTCTGGAGGAGGGATCTCTGGGTCAGCAAACCCATTGAGAGCTCTCATAAGGGTCAGAACCTGCCAAAATGCATGCTCTGACTCTTGTAGTTCTCCTCTGGATGTCGGACTTGCAGCGAAGTCTCCTGTCCCCAAAGGCTCTTCTTGGGGAGAATCGCGGACGTTCTCCGAGTGACTCGCTGGCTCTTTCCTAAGTCTCGTCGAGGATTTTGCCACTGTTTTTGAGTCCTTCGACTCCTTCCTAGGAAGGATGTAGGACTCCAACTTGGACGGAGGCAAGTTCTTCTTTTGCAATGCGACGTGGGGTTTCCCTCATTGGTGCGATGGGGGAATGTCTCACCTCACGTGAACCCCCTGAGGACGGGAAATCCTCGTCCAACAGGGAGGGCGAAAAAGTCTGGGGGGGAACCTGCCTCGAAGGCTTATGAGGAGACAGCTTAGCTCTCGGAGAAGTCACCGCGTCCGAAACTCCTCATTTCTTTTCAGAGGTGTCGACGCAGCCAGGGATCTGTGGCCTAACTCAGAGAGAACAGGCTTGAAAGCCCGTGTTACAGCTCTGATTAGTGCCCTGAACCATGGCTGTTGACTGACAGCTGCGCTGTCAGACACTCCCTCTGGAGGGACAGAGATCGACTAATCCCTAGGAGGAGTTTCCATAGATGGGTTCGCAAGGAAAGAAGAAAAAGGGCTCCTGGACCTTTCTGGATGCTTCCCTTCCACCGCAGTGCGTGCTGTTCTGCGATTGCAGGGAGGGGAATGCGGTGATGGCAACCTTGCTGTGCGTTGTTTTGCAGCCTCGCGCGCAGGAGGGTATTGATGCTCGCGAAGGGGAGCGTGTTGGCGCTCGCGAGATGGAGAATACCCAGGGTCGCGCGCGGTGTACTGCTGATGCGCGTGCGGGCGATTGCGAGGGCACGCGCAGGCGAGTGATGGCTCGTAGGAACGAGCACGGGAGACTGTGGGCTCACAGGCGAGTGTGCAGGAGGCTGATTGCGCGGGTGAATGTTCGCGCGCGCGTGGGCGCACAGGATCAAGATAATGGGCATGCGGGCGAGAGTTCGCGCGCCCCAGAAGATGTCGTAGGGCACGCGCAGTGAAATATCCCTTGCGCGCAAGCGCGCAGTCAGAGCCCGTGTGCGTGGGCGCGCGTCAAAAGGGCAGCGCATAACTGTAGGAGAGGATGGGCGTGGGCGCCCAGGGCGCACACGCATATCCTCGTGCACGCGAGCAGTTGAACGTGCGCGATGGCGAGGGATGGTGCGCTGGCAAGCGTTGGTGTGTAGGCGAAGTCTTTGACTTCGCTACAGCTCCCAGATCCGAAGATTGTGGGCGCGCAGGAGAGATGGAAGCATGTGGGTGCTAGCGCGCGGGAGAGCGCTGCTGCGCGCAGGAGATCGCTGACGCGCAAGAGAGAGCTGGCGCGCTGGTGAGCGCTGACGCGTAGGAGAGCGCTGGCACGCAGGGGGTTGTTGGCGCGCAGGAGGTTGATGGCACGCAGTGGCGCGCTACCTTAGACAAGTCCTTGCGCACAGGAGAATGTTGGCGCGCATGTTCAACATGGTGCGTAAGGGACGTATGCTCGCGATGGCGCATACGCCCTTGTTGCCCCGTAATAGGGATTGATGCCTGACGAGCATGATAGTCAGGTTTCGTGGGCTCGTAAAGCGCATCAGCTTCCAGGAACGGTGACGGCAGGTCAGCAGGTCTGTCGGGTGGAAGGTCGGCGTGCCCTTTGAAAGGACGACCTTCCACCGAAGGGGATCGTGAACGATCCACTGAGAGGTCCAGGACCATAGCAGGAACAGTCGGTGAATGCTGACGAGGCTCCTCTGCGGCGGACTGCAACGACGATGACAAACCAAAGAGGGGCCTCCTCACCGCTTTAAAAGGTGAAGGAAGGCCTCTCTGGCGAAGAGGAAGGCGAGCCTTGCGACGTATGCACCCTCTGGAGGCCGTTGGATCAGCAAGCTGACCTTCTGCAGTCCTCCGAAGAGGAGTCTCTGTAAGTGAACTCCCCCGAGGGGGAGAATCACCGGCAGGAGAGACTGTTGGACTTAGTTTCTTCCTCGTAGGTTGAGCAGGAACGAGAGAAACTAAGCCTTCAGCTACTGCGGGATGTGAAGAAGCAGAGGTATTAGGAGATACCACATTGGATACCTTTGACACCACAACGTCGACAATTGACAGAGGATCAACCCCTGCCAAAGTCGGCGATTGCTTGACAGCGGCACCCAATCGGATGATGTCAAGTAGAGCTTCCTTGGAGGGCGAACCCTCGAGCCCCAAGGAAGACCAAAGCTGAAACAAATTAGTTAGAGACACATCCTCCCCCAGGGGGAGAGGTGGAGCTGCCTCGCTAAGGGAGGCAACGCCATCTCTCGAACCCCGAGTATGGAAAACAGAACCACGGTCTACGCTACCACTCGACGGTCTCTCGAAAGAGACCGATCGAATAGGAGCTTCGGAGGAGGTTTGGGCAATGGAAGAAGAGTCCTTGGGATTTTCTCCTTTCAAAGAAACCTTCGAAGGAGAAATATCCCGCCTGGACTTCTTCTTACGTCGCCGAGAAAACTTCTCCCACAGGGAGGTAGAACACTCCCTACACTCACCACACTTATTATTACTATCACACCGTTGACCTCTACAGTAAGGGCAAAGGGTGTGAGGGTCTGTCTCGACCGCCGACATGAATGATCCGCAGGGGCAGTCGGGCAATCCAGGACAGGTGCGGATAATCGCAGAGGCCAACTTCACACACAAACCTGTCAAAGAAAAAGCAAAAAATCATTAATGGCTGCCAAGAGAGAGGCGAGAGCAAATTGAGCTCAAGCACAGGTGTGTGTGTGTGTGGGGGGGGGGGGGTAGCAAGCTACCCTCCCCTACCTCCGCTAACTAGCGATGGGGTAGTAAACCCTCGTTAAAATTCTAATGGCTTGTCATTTCAGCTACGCCGAAAGTAATACCCCCTATTAAATAGCGTGGTTTGTATGTCAGTTACGGAACAAATACAAAACATGATAACATAAGATGTGCTCAAACTAGTCTCTCTCTATATAGATCTTATAAAAATACTGTATGTCATTATCTTTAAAACCAAAGTTCTCTTGCTAGAACTCAACCATTGATGCCAACTGACCCCACAAGCACCATCACCTACGCAAGAAAAATCCGGATCTGACACGATATTATCTCTTTCAATAATAATAGTCAATCAAAAAGTAATTATTCTTATTTCAGCATAAGCTTCATTTGTTTCTTTTATCAAAAGGTGTGATTCCAGATTATGATATTGTAAAATTAAAATTTATATTTAATCTCTATAGAATACTTATCAGTTAGATTGCTAAATATATTTCCATATTGCAGGGTAAAGCCCAAAGAAAAATCAAGAGAATTTTAATGAAAAAAGAATTTTTTTTTATAATATGGGTTATGCAAGTCTCAAGTACATGTAATGTGCAAACTGTATAAGTTGGTAAATTTTTTCAGCTGTAAAAGGCTGTGGCAGATCATTTTGTCAGTTTTGATTGAGTTCTTTGATGGGCCAATTGCTACCAACATAAATACAACTGTATTACTTAAATACTGTCCTAAGTAAAGCCAAGAATAAAAGGAGCTTACCTGTATTTGCTGTTGGAGGTTGAGAGACATGTGAAGTTTTGAAAGGTAGTGAGCTATTCATCTTGCAATGTAAGAAGTAGTCTATCAGTTCCACCATTAACTTGGACCACTTGTGTCGAATAGTTGGCCCATCAATATTACTCGCACTGTTAATGAAGGTGAGAAGGCAGTTTTTCTCTACTGCATATTTGCCAATGAGCCTCAAAGGCATAGAATTATTATAGAAAGTATTCTTTATATATGACAGCCATTTATAATCTAAGTAATCTGCACAAGACATCCAAGTATCTATTGAACCCACAAAAAATGGGACATCACGATTTCTTTCAAATAACATGTGTAACATTTCATGTGATTCCGTACAGCTGATGCCAGCATATATTCCCATCTGTGGTATGAAGGGTGCCATGAGAAGTGCTGACCCATCTCCTATATTTATCGATGCTCTAGCAGCGAAGTCAAAAGCGGAATCAACAATAATATCAACCATTCGTTCATTGCTAATGCCTCTAAAAGCCTCACTGCCTAGTTCATGATTTTTGGTGATAAAAGTAGGCAACTGGTTTTCACAGTTTACATATGAACATAGGGACATGCTATCAACAGGCCATGCTAACTCTGAAATCCCAACCATAACAATCCACAATGTTCTTGAGGGCCATCTCGTTTTTAAATGGTGCAAAACTTTCAGTCCATTTTCATCCAAATCCAAAGTTTCATCCAAAAAGATGACAGGCATTTCCTCTGTCATAGATTGCAGTAAACCTGTGTATTCAGTAAGGCCAACAATTACTACTTGATCGAACACATAGGGCGCTTGAACCCATCTTCGTATATCTTCATTTGGGTAGGGCTGATTAAGAACCGATTCAAATAATGCTTCCATTGTCTCATACCACAGTTTACGTACATATTGACGATTTACATTAGATTTAGAACTTTTGTTTTCAAAATTATAAAAATCCTTTGGATTAATCCAGCGCTGAATTATATTACATGACAATGTGGTCATTGCTGTACAGTACATATTATAGACACCCTCAATTTCTGCAAAGTTATTATTCTTTGTAATAGATGCACCCATTCTTACCTTTTTATGCAATTTTGAATGATTCAAACCAGCTGTTTTAATCACAACAGCAGGTAAAGGAGGGGCTATGACTAAGATACCAGAGGTACCCAATACATACTGAGCTATGTCAAGATATCTCTCGATCTCAGCTAACCTAGTGTCTATTGATAAGTTAATATCAGTTTCAAATGTAAAATCTTTGTTGGGCAATATGTAAAATAGAGGCTGTGAACAGTTTCTACAAAAATGGTAAGGTTCTACATCTACCACACTATAAATGCCGGTTATCAATATCCATAAGGCATTGTTGCCCACATCAGCCATGTTCTTCTGAATAACATCCAGTACATTGTCTATGCTGAGAGTGTCATCCAAAAACAGCTTAACCTGGAAAAGATTGAATGCTGTAATTAAATAATTTTTACAAATATTTTAGTAAATTTAGTATTTAAAATGGTTTACATACTATGATAAAAATAAATGGGCAAAATAATAAAATTTAATAACAAAATTTATCATTTAGATACTTACCTCCAGGTCACAGTACTTACAGCTATGAAATGTAGCAGGCTTTCAACGTTTAACAGGAGAAAAATTTTTTTACCCATGTGGTAGCCACAACCCAAGAGTGTCTCTGAATGGAGCTCCACATTAACCACCATCTTGGTCCTCAACATTTTTATAGTGACAGTAACTGACACTTTAATAATTTCTATTCATTTTCCCTTTCAATTTCAGAGTTAAATGCTTATCTTTAATAATATCAATGATTCTTTTCAACAAAGTAGTTCATTGTTCCCGTTAAATGTCACAACATAGATTTTTAATGGCTACCTAGTGTAAACAATAGAATCTAATGCTGAATTTTTCTTTTCATGTTCTTTATTTAGAGCACTTTTTCATTTATTTTCCATATATTCTAATAAACGATATTCAGGCCACTACACTAATCTATTTAAAGTCATTAAATAGAAATATTGTATCATATAAACAGTGGTAGGACAATTGCATACTGGACATTTGCGTCCCGGACAGTTGTGTCCCCAAAAATTGCGTCCCCGGATTTTTTCGTCCCTGCAATTCGCGTACCTGTACTTGTTTTTAGTGACCAGGTAATATTTGTTAAAAGATACGGAAGTGACTCTCTGTCTATCTGTATGTCCATAAGCATGTATATATGTATGTAGGTATGTACAGTATGTATGTTATCGCTCGATTACAGAACTACTAATTACTGTAAATAAGATACAGTATATGGCATAAAACCACTGCAGTACAGAATTGAGAATTACTGTACAGTACTTACTTTTGTATTTATGTAGACCTTTTGAAAACAATTCCTGATTTCTCTAGAAGCAGAAGAGACTTTTTATTCATGACAGTTCAACCTGTTTTATTCTTTATTTATTTCGTTTACGTAGTGATGAACTACTAAGCCATTTTTTTTTTCCTTGCGTAATAAGTTTATATAGTGATGAACTACTAAGCTTTTTTTTTGTTTGTTATTTTACTTGTCTAATATATTGAATAATTTCATTGATTTCTAGATTTTCTTCTAACGAAGTACTTATTTCTTATAGAAACTGCACCACATGGCACACACAATTTATGAAATCAAATACTGTACTGTACAGGTGGATATATCCTTCTTGATGAGAATCATCGTTATCACTACCATAAAAAAAATGCCGATGGAACAAAAACTAATTGGAGATGTATGATGCGATCCTGACGAGCAAGAGTGCATACTGAGAATCATGAAGTGACGAAGGGACTTGCTGATCATAATCACGGTTCGTCTGCTGCTGCAATTAAAGAAAAAATTTTGATTTTACATCTGAAAGGTGTGACATTTTCACAAGAGCCAACAAGAAATCTTATTGATACTACTCTGTTAAGCCAAGACAAATTTTCCATGGCAGAAATGCCTTCTGTTTCGACAATTGGGAGGAATGTTCGTCGCTGGAGATAGAAAGCTGAAAACGCTCCACCTACACCAAATTAAAGATATAATTTTGAAACCCCAGAGGAATACCGTATTCTCCCGAGTAGACAAAATTTTCTTACTGTCGATACTGGAATACACAACGAGTAGAGAACATGGTTTCCAAATCGGGCAGCAGATGGAACATTCAAAGTATGTCCACAAATACATTATCAACTTTACTTTATTCATGTCCTAGAGGGTGCATTCACCATTCCCTGCATTTTTGCTCTTCTTCCCAAGACGTCTAAAGAAACTTATGACCGACTATTCAGTAATTTATTGCAGATCTGTTCTCAACTCAATCCCACAACATTACAAACAGATTTTGAGCTAAGGTCTAGAAAGAGTATTATGAAAATATTTACTAATGCAACTATTACCTCCTGTCTTTTCCATTTGTCAAAATCAATTTTTAAGATATGTGGCCTTGGTTCAAGACAACGTCATCATGAAGATCAGGGGTTCCATTTAAAGATATGATGTTTCTCTACACTAGCATTTTTGCAGGTAGAAGATGCGATTGAAAGCTTCATAGAATTAAGCGATGATGACGACCTAACGCCAGAATTTATTGCATATTTTAAAGTTACGTATATAGGTCAAGCAAGAGGTAGGAATGAGCATAGGATTCAACCAACTTTCCCCATTTCATCGTGGAATGTTCATGACCGAACAGTTGATGACTTGCCGAGGTCCAATAATGGTTTAGAAGGGTGGCATAATGCAATTCAGAATACTATAACATGTCATCACCCCTCCATCTGGAAACTAATTAGACGCCCTGAAGAAAGAAGAAGCTGTGGCGGAGAAAAAGAAAGTAGACAACCAAAGAAGAGTTCTGGTTTATCCAAGAAATAAAATGGTCAATATCCACCTCCTGGTCATAGAGAATAGACATGGGAGTAAACTCATATAAAAGACTTGGAAGTTTGTATCTGCATAGGAATAAATAGAAAATAAAGATAAAGTCCTATCTCACCATTACCTCAATCATTCTGTTGAATTTATATCTATGCCTCAGCTTTGACATTTTCCTTATTTCTCTTTACCATGTAAAAAAAATTCTATTTTGCCAAAGGCAGGTTATCAATACATTTACCACACTGACTTGGATAATTTCTCTATAATCACCTTTGACCTACATATTAAGTGCATATCAACTTTCTGCTAAAAAGACTCACAACACTGTCTTATCTTCTGGGTGAAAAATTACTTCAAAATGAGCCACAACTTCAGAGACTCATCTCCTTTATTTCATTTAAGTTTGTACAGTAATTAAATCCCTTCCCCCACTCAATTTTCAAAGGGAATTCCTGTCCAAATTTTGACCTCCCAGTTCATATATTCTTCTCCTGCCATATAGAGAAGCTTCCCAGTCTCTATAATTCATACTACCCTTTATGTGCCTTCTATCTATGTTGCTTTTCAAGCTATGTTAGTGTCTTGTCTATAAATAAAATAACTTCATATAAAAAAATAAGTAATTTTTTAAACAAACCTAATGCATTTTTCTAAAAATACAGTACCCTATTCCTTAACATATAACTCTGTTGTCATTAGATCAAGCAATACACAGAATGATTCACTCAACAATCAAGGACCTAATGGATTGCATGCTTATCCACCAACTTACTTGTCACTTGATCTCCTAAAACTCAAATAACAGGTTAAGCTAAAGTAATAGGTTTGGATTATAAAAAATTATTCATTTCAGTTTTGTATAACCTAAAGATAAATATAAGCTCAAAATTCACAACACAAAAGCATTATACATACTTTACTATTGTTGAGTCTCTTCAAATGATCACCATAGTCAGGATGAGAGAGAATAGCAATCTTCTGAAATTTATTATCATCTCTCTGCTCTTCACTTGAAAACATCCAGCTCCTGAGGAAATACAGTAAGGGTAAACATATTTGTCAACATAACATGTACTATATTGTCTAGAATATGATGTGTAATTAAGTACACAGTTATCAGTATATTTTCTTAATAAAATATATATTAATTGAATCCACAGGCAAGATAAATACAGTAATGCCTCTAGATACAAAATTAATTGAAACAATACATTGAATTTTATAATAAAGCTATAACCACAGTCAAATACATATTAATCATTCACTATACCCAACCTAACTGTTAATACCTGTAAATGAAGTTTTTATTAGGACATACTGCAATAATAAATGGAAAATAATAAAATACATACAGTACAATACTGTACATACACAAAATATACCATGCATAGCCAACCCATTTTCTTCAACAAGCACATATTTTTAACAGTAACTATTTTATTGTAATACAATTAATATTTATTGGTCAATAAATAACCTACATTTCTTTTTAGACACTCCTATGTTTAAGCTATTTAGTTGTAATACAAACAAGATTCATTGACGTTAATATGTATGTGTGCTTACTTTGTAGAATGAATAAACTTTAATCGTTCAGTAAATAGTTTTCTTAAGTGTTATTCATTTACCAAAATGAAAGAAAAATATATCGCTAATGTTTTGATAAGCGTAGTAGGATCATGCGTGCGTACATACAATACAATACAGTACTGTTCATTGTGTTTTTTAATTTAGAAATTTACTCATTGATATAGAATTAACTGTAAATAAATAATCATGATATCAAAAGGAAAAACTATGATACAATCTGTTATTTATTCACTGATATGAAAGAAAAATATATCGCTAATGTGTTTGATATGCGCAGTAGCATCGTGCGTTCTTACATACAATACAGTTCTGTTCATTGTGTTATCTTAATTTAAAAATGTTCTTATTGATATAAAATTAATTGTAAATAATCATGACATTAAAAGGAAAAAATATGCCACGACCTGTTATTTACCAAAATGAAAGAAAAATATACAGTATCTCTAATGTTTTGATATACGCAGTAGCATTGTGCGTATGTACACACACAATAAATCTTATGAAAATGACGAATGAATGCTAGAAAAAAGAAATGTATGAAACCGCAAAAAATAAAGAGAATCAAAATAGTTGGAGATACGTTGTAGATGGGTGTGTGGGAGAGCAAGGTAAATGTACGAAAGGGATTTGAGAAGGATTGGGAAAAGGATTAAGGATATAATAAGGGACGGACAATAATAATGTGAAGGAGATATCATACTAATTAGGTTATATCAGTGAGATGATATCGTGAAAGTGAACATAGGTTGACGACGGACTACGCACATTTGATCAGCTGATTTGGATGCAAACAATTTATGCGATTATAATTAGTTATGTTTTAATTATAGATACGATACTAAAATGTGAATATCATATGCATTATCATTGGATACAGTTAAGTGAAACACCAGTTTAATCAAAATCCAGTTTATTTCAAATATAGCTGTAATTCTTTACCACAATAAATGGATATACACATTACAGAGAGAGTTAGGACCAGCTGGGTGTAGAGATAGGTAGTGGCCCACAGCGCTCTCAGTATAAAGGAGCGCAGGCTATTTGAAGTCATCGCCTAGCTTGAATTTGATCACGATTTTCATGAGAATTTATATTCAAGATACAGTAATACCTCGACATACGAGTGTCCCAACATACGAGAAATTTGAGATGCGAGTTAAGTTTCGAGCAAATTTTTGCCCTGAGATACGAGGATATGAGGTGGCCGAGTGTGCAAGAGGCTGCTCACGAGGACAGCATTGCTCGCTCTTTCCCGTCGGATCTCCGTCGCATAAAGTTATCTGCAAGCATCGGCCTTAGTGTTTGCATTTTTTACGTGTTTTTTGCGTTACTCAGTACAGAATTAAGTGAATAAGCAATGGGTCCAAAACAAGTGAGTGCAAACATGGGTAGTGAAAAGAAAAAGTGTATAATGACAATCGAGATAAAGCATGAAATAATAAAAAAAACATAAGAGTGGTGTACGAGTGACTGAGCTGGCTCGCCAATATGAGAGGAGTACATCAACAATATGTACCATTCTCAAGCAGAAGGATGCTATAAAGAGCACCAAGCCTTCCAAAGGACTAACCATCTTTTCCAAGCTGTGCAGTGATATTCATGACGCGATGGAGAGCCTTCTTTTAATATGGATAAAGGAGAAATAGTTGGTGGGAGATAGCATGACCGAGACGATCATCTGTGAAAAGGCCAGCGGAATCTATGATGACTTGAAAGGAAAGCAAGCAGCTGAGAGAGGGGAGACTTTGACGCCAGCGGAAACCTTCAATGTCAGTCATGGCTGATTGGATAACTTAGAAAAACGGACTGGGATACACTCGGTTGTGAGGCATGGGGAAGCAAGCAAGTTCAGTCTCGAAAGCCGCGGCGGACTACGTCAAAACCTTTGCCTTGGTTATCGCACAACAAGGATACATCCCCCAATAAGTGTTCAACTGCAATGAAACTGGCCTTTTATGGAAGAAGATGCCCAGGAGGACATTCAGCACGGCAGAGGAGAAGAGATTACCGGGCCATAAACCCATGATGGACCGATTAACTCTAGCCTTGTGTGCCAATGACAACGGTGATTGGAAGGTCAAGCCATTGCTGGTGTACCACTCAGAAAACCCACGTGCTTTCAAGAGCCAAAGGATCTTGAAAGAAAAACTGCAAGTGATGTAGCACGCTAACGCTAAGGCTTAGGTTACGCGGCATTTTTCACAGAATGGATTAATCTGTGCTTTGGTCCGGCAGTCAAAAAATATTTGGCCGAGAAAAACCTACCGATGAAATGTCTCCTGGTTCTCGACAATGCCCCTGGTCACCCTCCTGGTCTTGAAGAGGACATTCTTGATGAGTTCAGGTTCATCAAGGTCCTTTATCTCCCGCCCAACACCACGCCACTCCTCCAGTCCATGGACCAACAAGTAATTTCCAACTTTCAAAAAAATGTACACAAAGCATTAGTTCAAGAAAAACTTCGATGTCACAGACAACACCAATCTCACCCTTCGTGAAATTTGGAAGGAACATTTCAATATCGTCCATTGCTTAAGAATTATTGACATTGCATGGCAGGGTGTCACACGAAGAACTCTTA
Organism: Palaemon carinicauda; assembly: GCF_036898095.1. Taxonomy (NCBI): domain Eukaryota; kingdom Metazoa; phylum Arthropoda; class Malacostraca; order Decapoda; family Palaemonidae; genus Palaemon; species Palaemon carinicauda. The sequence continues at coordinate 16,303,603 of NC_090755.1, read as the reverse complement.
ATTCAGCATGGAAGAAATTGTGGCCAGCTTCCGTCGCTGAGAGGGACTTTAAAGGGTTCGATACGCCAGACCCTGATGAACCCGAACCTATTGAGGTGGATGAAATCGTATCTCTTGGAAAGTCCATGGGGCTGGGGGTAGACGAGGCAGACGTAAACAACCTTGTCGAAGAGCATCAGGAAGAGCTCACGACACAGGAATTGATAGAGCTCCAGGAGATGCAACATTAGGAGGTGTTGTAGGAGCTCGGTAGCGAGGACGAAGTGGAAGAGGAGGACCACCTTTCTACGAAGGAAATCAGAGACATGTTAGTGGAGTGGCCGGAGTTTTTTAATTCTATGGATTAGAGGCACCCAGACAAGTTGCCGTGCGGTCGTGCGTTAGCCTTTTGTGACGATACTTGTGTACGTCATTTTCGTAACATTTTTAAGGGGAGACAAAAGCAAACCTCCCTAGATAGGTTCCTTTTAAAAAGGCCAGCAAAAAGTGAAGGTGAAAGCGAGTCAAAAAGCGAGGCAAAAAGAGCCAAGCCGGAAGAAGAAAAGTAAAAAAATTAAAATGAAAACAAAATTAGAATTAAGTTTAGTGTAACAATAAGATTAACTTTTATTTTTAAGTGTGTTTAAAGTAAGCAAATTTCATTTGAGTTAAATTTAAAGTTTAAGTTATGTTACGTAGTGTTACAAAAGTGTAGTGTACTGAACGTGTTGCCGTTAAGCCTCTCTCCACCCCTTTCTCTCTCCCTACTCCTCCGCACACACTGTGTTAGCCGCTATCGTCTGTCTCGAAGGTAAGAACTCCATAATAAAGTCACATTTTATTGCAGATCATAACCAGTACATAGATATTTGTTATTTTGTGAGCATAGATTGTGAATTAGAACAATTAAAAACATGTTTTTCCACTGTAATATACTGTTTTTAGGTGTTTTTTTCAGAGGGTGGGAACGGATTAATTTTTCTTAGTTATCTTATATGGGAAAAATTGATAAGAGATACGAGCGAATTGACATACAAGCTCTGGTCCCGGAACACATTAAGCTCGTATCTCAAGGTATTACTGTATTGCATTGTTCTGAATATCCCAATGGTGTTACCAAATATGCAAAATCAAATTCTCAATGTTGGGTAAAAAATCATCACAAAGATTTTTTTCTTTTTCTCCTTGGCCGCAAAACCAAAACCACGAAGCAAGAAACCACAATTAACAAGGCCAGACTGTACAACGAAAACAGGGACCATAGATTTGCAATGGGACTCTTTTGTAGAAATACATGAAGAAAAAAGGGATAAATGTATACTGCATAGAAAAATTTTACCAAATGGATCTCCAGAGCCTAAGTGGTTCAACAGAGGAATAGCCAATGCAATAAGAAGCAGAGACAGGAAACATAAATTAATGGGTCCACAACCTTCAATTCATGAAATTTCCAAGCACAAGAAGTTAAGCCAAAAAGTAAATAAACTAGCCTAGTTAGAAATGCCAAGATCAGTGAAGAGAAATGGTTTCAGCTAGTAAAGAAAACCCAAAAGAATTTTTTGCAAATGTAAACAGTAGAAAGCCAGTCAAAAACCACATTAGCGCATCAAGAGACTCGGAGGGAAATCTTATGACAAACGATTTGGAAAAAATCGAACTGATGATTCCATATTTCAAAACCATATTCACTAGGGAAGAATCAACAGCCCTCCCCGAACCAGCTATCAAATATGAAGGGCCGCAACCATTACCTAAATAAAATTACTTTTACGATGGATGATGTCAAAAAGAAAATAAAAGGACTCAATAATTCTAAGGCACCAGGTCCAGATGATATTCATCCAAGATAGATTATAGAACAAGAAGAAGAGATAGCCCTACACTTTTATAAAATGTTCTGAAAATCAGCCAACAAAAGAAAGGCGCCACAAGGATGGAAACTAGGCAGCGTTCCTCCAATCTACAAGTAGGGACCAAAAGAAGAACCTGGCAACTACAGACCTGTGTGTCTAACTTCAGTGCCTTGCAAAATCTTTTAATCAGTTATAGTAAATTCAATAGTAGAACACATAGGGAAAAACAAACATAGATTTAGACAAAAGAGATCATGTGTGACAAATCATTTGGAATTTTTACACATATTTAGCATTTATGACCAAAGCAGGGAAATAGACATCATATACCCAGACTTTCAAAAAGCTTTTGACAAAGATCCTCATGGAAAATTAATGGTCAAAATTAGAGCAATAGGAATTATTGACGAGCCAGCTGAATGGATTGAAGATTGGCTAACAAACAGAAAACAGAGAGTTGTAATCAATGGAGAAACTTCAGAGTGAGCAGCTGTTACAAGCAGAGTCCCTCAAGGATCCGTCCTTGGCCCATTGCTATTTCTGATCTACATAAAAGACATAGATTTAGGGTTAACTAGTAAAACAGCCAAATTTGCTGATGATACTAAACTAGGCATAAATGCTGCGAACTCAGATGATGTAAAAGCCTTACGAGAAGATCTAATGAAGCTAGGAGAATGGTCCAGAAAATGGCAAATGCCTTTCAACAGTGGGAAATGCAAAGTCATGCACATAGGTCATAGTAACCTACAATCAGCTTACTCACTGCTAGGTAATGAAATAGAAAGTGTGGACCAAGAGGAAGATCTCGATACCTGTATCATGATCAGCAAGGATTTGAGGTTCACCAAACAGAGCATAAATGCTGAAAAGAAAGCTAAAAAACTAATAGGTTACATAAAGAGACATTTCAAATGCAGAAACAAAGACACTGTAATACAGCTGTACACATCACTAGTAAGACCCCATCTAGATTATGGAGTCCAATTTTAGGCTTCAAGTATTCAGAAGGTTATAGATAGACTGGAAGCAGTACAAGCTAGAACCACCAAACTAGTTCCAACACTAAGGCAATATGGATATAGATGAAGGATGAAACATTTGAACTCATTTGATCAACAAACTCAATGCCTAAGGGGACAGTTAATAGAGGCATTCAAAACTCTTAAAGGAGTAACAAATGTACATTACAACAATCAATTCACGCTTAGCACAAATCAGTCCAGAAGTAATGGATACAAACTAGAATTGAAATGATACAACATCAGTCAATGTGGCAATTTCTTTATATACAAAATAGCAAATACTTGGAATAGATTCCAAGCAGATGTAGTAAACAGTAACACGGTAAATGAGATCAAGAATAAGTTAACCAAGATCATAAGAACTCTCTAAATGCTTAAAGTAAATCACTCCACCAAAGAGCAAATGGAGTCTACGCGGATGGACTAAATAGTCTTTGACACACACATACACTCTGGACTAAAAAGTCTTTGACACACACACACACACACACACACACACACACACACACACACACACACACTCACTCACTCACTCACTCACTCACTCACTCATGCATATATGTGTGTATAAATATGACAAATTCGTAGATAATTTGTATTTTTCCTAACCATACAAACCTTAGCTATTTAATTAGGGTATTACTTTCGGCGTAGCTGAAATGATGAGCCATTAGATTTTTAACGAGGGTTTACTACCCCCTTGCTAGTTAGCGAGGGGGTAGGGGAGGGGTAGCTAGCTACCCCTCGCCCCCTCACAAACCAGTGAGTAGCTCACTTTGCTTAGAGGTAGGACTTCCCGGGGGATAGGGCTGGCGGGCAAGTTTGATTAAATAGCTAAGGTTTGTGTGGTTAGGAAAAATACAAATTATCTACGAATTTGTCATTTGTTCAGTAACCGAAATACAAACCACGCTATTTAATTAGGGTGACTTAACCCTTAGGTAGGGTGGTAAGTCCCAGCCGTACTGGCTTTGGTTTTTGCCCGGGGACTCAGTATCTGAGTGTGTAGGACTCAAGATAAGGAGTCCCTGCACCTCGCAAGTGCCTTGCTCCGCAAGGACCGCGGCCTGCGTAAGCTAGTGTGCGAAGGAGTGAAGTGTGACTCGTCCTAGGAAGTTGACCTGGAGTCCTTTAGATGGAAATCTAGGTTAGGACGATCCCAATACCACCTCGTAAGGGTATGGGGACGTGACAGTATTAACTTAATATTAGGAACACAAGGAAACATGGTTTACCTGCAGTGGTTTGAGGTCAGCTGTGCAGAGAACCCAGGATGCTGCTTTCCCCCAAGAGAGGGGAGAATGAAGAAAAGAATAAGGGCCAGGCATACCTTTTCATTCATGCAGACTAAAACCGGGTAACAATGCCCACAACCTTCTGTTACTCGTCCATTAAGGAGCCTGAGGTTTAAACCAGCTGTTGTGCAGCCACCACAGGGCCGATAGAGAATGTATCGAGCCTCCTGTGGGTCACGTCTTGCAGGTAGTGGGCTGTGAAGGTCGTTTGACGCTTCCAAACCCCTGCTTGTAGAACTTGCGTCACAGAGTAATTTCTCTTAAATGCCAGGGACGTAGCGATGCCTCTGACATCATCATGTGTCCTAGGGCGACGTGACAGAGGAGGGTCTGGATTCAGGGAATGATGGATAACCCTGCGAATCCAAGCTGAGATTGTATTCTTAGTGACCCTCCTCTTCGTCTTTCCTGTGCTCACGAACAATGCTTGCACCCGAGGACGAATTGCAGCTGTTCTCTTAAGATAGAGCCTCAGACTCCTTACTGGGCACAGTAGGAGATGGTCTGGGGTCATTTGTTACAGAACGGAGACTCAAAATCTGGAAGGAGTAGAACCGGGGGTCCGGAACTCCTGGATTCTGAGTCTTAGCTACAAACTCAGGGACGAATCTGAACGTTACCTCCCCCCATCCCCTTGAATGGGCGATGTCATACGAGAGACCAAGAAGTTCGCTGACTCACTTGGCCGAGGCTAGAGCAAGCAGGAACACCGTCTTCCAAGTTAGGTGGCGATCAGAAGCCTGGCGTAATGGTTCGAAAGGAGGTCTCTTAAGAGACCTGAGGACTCGAACCACGTTCCATGGAGGAGGTCTCACTTCCGACTGGGGGCAGGTAAGTTCATAACTTCGTATAAGTAGAGAAAGTTCCAGCGAAGAAGAAATGTCCATTCCTTTGAGCCTGAAGGCAAGACTTAAGGCTGAGCGATAGCCTTTCACTGCCGAGACTAAAAGGCGCATTTCTTCCCGCAAATACACGAGAAACTCCGCTATTGCTGGAATAGTGGCATCGAGTGGAGAGATACCCCTTCCACGACACCAACCACAGAAGACTCTCCACTTTGCCTGGTAGACTCCTGCGGATGACTTACGCAGGTGTTGAGACATCCTTTCCGCAACTTGTTGCGAAAAGCCTCTCTCTGTGAGGAGACGCTGGATAGTCTCCAGGCGTGAAGTCGTAGCGATGCTACGGCTTTGTGGAAGATGTTGGCATGTGGTTGTCTGAGTAGCTCGTGTCGAGGAGGAAGTTCTCCCGGGAGTTCCGTCAGGAGCTGCAGAAGGTCCGGGAACCACTCTGCGTGATGCCATAGCGGAGCTATTAAGGTCATTGAAAGGTTGACCGATATTCTGGTCTTGTTGAGTACTCTTCTCATCAGACAGAACGGGGGAAAGGCGTAGACGTGGATGTTGTCCCACCGTTGTTGAAAGGCATCTTGCCAGAGTGCCTGGGGTCCGGGACTGAGGAGCAGTACAGCGGGAGCTTGAAATTCAAGGCTTTCGCGAACAGATCCACCATCGGGGAACCCCACAAAGTCAGGACTTTGTTGGCTACTAGATGATCCAAAGACCACTCGGTACTCACTATCTGAGATGCCCTGCTCAGACTGTCGGCGAGCACATTCCTCTTGCCTAGAATGAAGCGAGCTGATAGTGGGATCGAGTGGACTTCGGTCCATCTCAGTATCTCTACTGCAAGATGGGATAGCTGCTGTGAAAAGTTACATCCCTGCTTGTTGATGTATGCCACTACCGTGGTGTTGTCGCTCATCACCACCACGGAGTGACTCGCCAGGTACTGTTGGAACGGCTGAAGTGCCAGATACACGGCCTTCATTTCTAGCAGGTTTATGTGGAGGCACTTTTCTGATTCTGACCATAGGCCTGAGGTCCTGTGGTTCAGAACGTGGGGCCCCACCCTTTGTTTGAGGCGTCAGAAAACAGCATCAAATCCAGGGGGAGGACGAGAAGATCCACTCCCTTTCATAGGTTTTCCTCTGTCAACCACCCCTGGAGATCCGTCCGTTCCGCAGGACCCATTGGGACCAAGATGTCCGGGGAATCGTTGCCTTGATTCCACCGGGACTTGAGTCGCCATTGCAGGGATCTCATCCTGAGGCGACCATTTGGAACTAGACGGGCCAAAGAAGAAAGGTGACTGAGGAGACGTAACCACGATTGGGCTGGGAGTTCTTCTCGTCTGAGGAAAGGAACTGCAACCCTCCTCAGCCTTGCTATCCTGTCGTCTGATGGGAAGGCTATGTGGAGATTGGTCTCCAAGATCATGCCTAGATATACCAGTCGTTGAGTTGGAAGCAGAGAAGACTTCTCGAGATTTACCATGATCCCCAGATCTTGGCAAAGTCTCAAAAGCTTGTCTCGGTGTCGAAGAAGGGTCGACTCCGAGTCTGCCAGGATCAGCCAGTCGTCCAGATAGCGGAGAAGATGGATGCCGATCCTGTGTGCCCACGAAGAAATCAGGGTGAACACCCAGGTGAAAACCTGAGGTGCTGTGGAGAGACCGAAACACAGCACCTTGAACTGGTAGATCTTGTTGTCTAGGCTGAATCTTAAGTACTTCCTTGAAGACGGATGGATTGGGATCTGGAAGTACGCGTCCTTCAGGTCCAGTGTACACATGAAGTCTAGTGGTCTCACCGCAAGTCTGACCGTATCCGCCGTCTCCATGCTGAACGGGGTTTGTTTGACAAACCTGTTCAGGGCTGAGAGGTCGATGACTGGTCTCCAGCCTCCAGACGCCTTCTTTACAAGAAAAAGTCAACTGAAGAAGCCTGGGGAGCCGTCGACGACCTCCTGGAGAGCGCCCTTCTTCAACATGGTCTCAACCTCTGCCCGTAGGGCTTGGCCCCTTGCTGATCCCATGGCAAAGGAGCTCAACGACACTGGATCCGCTGTCAGGGGAGGTAGAGATGTTATGAATGGGACGCGATATCCCCGACTGATTACGGATATCATCCAGGAATCGGCCCCGAGTTGCTGCCACCTGTCTGCGCAACTTTGAAGGCATCCCCCATTGGTGGACATGAAGGGGGACTGCCAATCCTACCGTTTGCGGCCTCGGCCGCTCCCTCTAGGATTCTTTCCTCCCCAGGAGGACTTTTTGCCTTTCCTGTCTTTGACAGGAAAGGGCTTCGACACCGTTGCCTTCGCTGTCTTGGATGGGCGAGGTTGTTGAGGTGCCGGAGGTTTATAGGGCTTAGATATATGAGCCCTATGAAGGAGGGAGTCCTGGTTGGACTTCCTCCACCTCTCGGCTGCCTGCTTCAAGTCTTTAGGCTAGAACAGGTTCTTCCCTGTTCTTCCCTAGAAGGGAAGAATGTCTGAGCCTGCTGACCTCGACGGCTGGGACCTTCGCGTGGAACCTCTCTGCCACCGCATCACGATGTTTCAGGATTGAGTTGGCCCACAAGTTCGAGACTTGGTGGGCCAGAAACTCAATAGTGCGGGTGCCCGAGAGGAGGAAGGTCTCCAGGGCCTTCCTGGTGCTCTCATTAGACAAATCTTCGGATCACAACAGATGCTAAGAGATCCCAGCCAGATGTCAAGCCACGAAGTATTCTGCATGGCACACTTCGTGACTTTCTCCTAGCTTATGATCTCAGTCGCCAAGAAAGTCACTTGCCAGCTGGAGAGTCTCTCAAGAGGGACTCCCTTGGTAAGCTCTTCCACAGAGTGGTGCAGGGGAAGAGCTAAACAAGCCTCCTCCAAGATCTCAAAATACCTCCTCTGTTGGACGCGAGGAGGTGGGAGGAGTTTGTTGCCAGCCGTGGAAAGGCTGGAGGAGGCGAGCTCGGAGAGCTGGCCCTCGACCTTATCCCTGGCACTCTTCACCCCTTGGGACCAGGGCAAAGCTGCACTGGCCTTAGCGGGTTTCTGGATGCCAAAGACTCGGTCCAGGACCGTGTCCTTGCCCTCGCGAGGAGGAGTCTCAGGATCAGGAATCCTGTTGAGATGCCTCATCAGGGTCAGAACTTGTGAGAAGGCATGCTCTGACTCTTGTGGCTCCCCTCCTGGTGAACTGGCAGCGAAGTCTCCCGTCCCCAAAGGCTCTTTTTGGGGGGACACGTGGACGTTCTCTGCAGGTCTAGTAGGTTCTGGACGGATCCTTGAGGATGACTTGGGGACAGTCTTGGAATCCTTGGATTCCCTCCTAGGAGGAATACAGGACTCCAACAAAAACGTCTGAGGGCTCTTCTCTGCTCCCACCTGGGACGATTCTCCAGCGCGAGGTGGGGTTTCTCCCATTGGTGCGATGGGAGAACGCCTCACTTCGTCAGACTCCCCTGAGGACGGAAAATGCTCATCCACGGGAGAGAGTGAGAAAACGTCTGGGGTGGAGAGGGAGCCTTCCTCAAGGATGTCCGAGGGGCCAGCTTGACCCTAGATGAAGTTACCACGGTTTCTACTCCTCTCTTTCTCTTCAGTGGGGTCGGAGCCGCCATAGTTTTGAGCCCCATCTCAGCGAAGGCAGGTTTGACAGCCTGCACGACAGCTCTGATGATGGATCCAAACCATAGCTGCTTACTGACAGCAGCGCTGTCAGAGACTCCCTCTGAAGGGAAGGGGATCGGGTGATCCTTCAGAGTAGACACAACTGCTGGACCTGCCTGGAAGGAGAGGGAAGAAGAGGAAGGTTGGTTCCTGGACCCATCTGGCGATTTCCCTCCCTCCTGCGAGCGCGCTGGTCTGCGCTTGCGGGGGGGGGGACGTGAGGATGACCTGGCTGCTCTCGTTCCTGTAGGCTCGCGCGGTGGCTTACGCGGTAGCTCGCGTTGTATCTCCCGATCGCGCTGGGGATCGCACGATAGAATCCTACTATGATAGCACTCAGGCGATCATTCGCGTGCGCGTGCGGGCGCGTGAGCGCAGGGATGATGGCGAGGGCGCGCGTAGGCTCGCCGCCGAACGTTGGCGCGCAGGAAAGCGATGGCGCGTTGGCAAGCGATGGCGCGCAGGCGAGCAATGGCGCGCAGGGCGTGTAGGTGAGCGACTACGCACAGGAGAGGATGCGCGTGGGCGCGTAGGGGATCTCCGAGATGGCGAGAGGGCGCGTGAGCGAGCGGTGGCACGCAGGCGAAGGAGCGCGCGGGCGCTCAGGAGATCGATGGCGCACAGAAGCGTGATCTGAAGAATCAGGAAGCGCAGGCGGGGGTGCAAGCGATTGCACGCGTGAGGGAGATAGTTCACGAGCGCGTGGGCTAGCAGGATCTCGGTTAGCTCTAGAAGAGCGCCCACGCGCAGGGGTGTTCCCTCTAGCGCGTGGGCGAGCAGGAGGGCGCACAGCAGGATCTGGTGTCTGAGCGCGATGGCGCGTAGGCGATGGCTGACGAGCTGGCGAGGTCCTATGGCGCGTAGGCGAGCGCTGAAGAGAAGGAGAAGAAGCTTGGTTCTTCCTTCTTGCACCCAGATCCGGAGATCGTGGGCGCACAGGCGAACGATGGCGTGCAGGCAAACGCTGGCGCACAGGTGAAGAAGAGCACTGGCGAGCAGGAAATCGTGGGCGCGCGGGGAGCGCATCAGGATGAGGGCGCGCTGTTGCACGCTGGCAAGGAGAAGACCGCTGGGGAACAGGAGAGCGCTGGCGAGCAGGAAAGCGCTGGCGCGTAGGTGATCTCTGGCGAGCAGGAGAGCGATGGTGAGAAGTCTTAGCTTCAGGAGGTCTCTGGGGCGTTGTCTCCAAGGATGAAGTTCTGCGTAGAGAGGGCTTCACCGCAAGCGAGCACTTGCGCGCAGGAGAATGTTGAAGCGCAGGGGATACCTGGCGCTTAAGGGACTTGCTCACATTGTGAGAGAGCCCCTTATGCCCCGAAGGGACTGGTGCCCGTTGGAAAACGAGATGCGTGGGCGCCCAACACGCGTCAGCAGCCAGGAACGGAGACGGCAGGTCCAAAGGTCTGGCAGGCGAAGGAGAACGATCAGCAGAGAGGTCCAAGGATGCAACTGCAACGATCGGTGCACAGCGAGGAGGATCCTCTGCGGGGGACTGTGACAGAGAAGAGCCGAAGAGGCGCCTCCTAACTCCCTTGTGAGGAGAAGGAAGGCCTCTACGGCGAAGGGGAAGGCGAGCCTTCTGACGGATACGTCCTCTGGGGGCGGCAGGCAGACCATCATCAGTCCTCCGAAGAGGAGTCTCTGTCAGTGAACTGCCCCAAGGGGGAGAATCACCTGCAGGAGAGACCGTAGGACTTAGCTCCTCCCTCGAAAGATGTTCGGAGGGAGGAACTAAGCCTTCAGCTGCATCGGGAACCAAGGCAGGGGTTTGACCTAACTCGTCGGAGGCCCCTGCCACAACAACGTCGACGATAGACAGAGGGTCAACCTCTGCTATCACCGGCGACTGTTTGACAGCAGCCCCCAACTGGATTAAGTCAAACAGGGCTTCCCTGGAGGGCGAGCCCTTAAGCCCCAAGGAATTCCCAAAGCTGCAACAAATCATCATTAGTAACAGAGTTAAATGATAAATCCTCCCCCGAGGGAGGAGGAGGAGCTGCCTCGCTATGGGAGGCAACTCCCTCTCCCGAACCCCGAGGTCGGTCAACAAAAGAACAGCCTACGCTACCACTCGACGGTCTCTCGGAAGAGGCCGCTCAAGCGGGAGCTTCGGAGGAGGTTCGGGCTACGGAAGAAGAGTCCTTGGACTTTTCTTTCTTCAAGGAAACCCTTGAAGGAGAAAGGTCCCTTTTGGACTTCTTCTTCCGGCGCTGGGAAAACCTCTCCCACTGGGAAGTAGACCACTCCCTACACTCACTGCATACTTTGTCTCTATCACACCGTTGGCCCCTGCAGAACGGACATAAGGTGTGAGGGTCTGTTTCGACCGCCGACATATAAGTACCACAAGGGCGGTCAGGTAATCCGGGGCACTTCCGCATAATGGTAAAGGCCAACTTCCAAACACACACTGAAAGAAAAAGCAAAAAGATTAAGGCTGTCAATAAGCGAGGGTGGGAGCAGACACGTCTGTTCATCACCCGAGCTAAAAGCAAAGTGAGCTACTCACCAGTGTGTGAGGGGGGGAGGGGTAGCTAGCTACCCCTCCCCTACCCCCTCGCTAACTAGCAAGGGGGTAGTAAACCCTCAAAAATCTAATGGCTCGTTATTTCAGCTACGCCGAAAGTAATACCCTAATTAAATAGTGTGGTTTGTATTTCCGTTACGGAACAGATATATATAAAACAATAAAAAAATACTATTTGTACAAAAAATAATATTAACAAGAAATACAGAAAAATACAAACAGAAAAAGAAGAAACATTGTAATTACACATGCTTTGAGATCCCAACCAACTCTGGAGCATTCATTATTATTTGAAATAAATAAGCAACTGTACAAAAAAATAATATAATATAATCTATATCCAATAAATTTATTCAATACAAAGTTTTGGCAAATCATTATTGCACAATCATTAATCTTTCCAATTAATCCTACTTTTTGAAATAGCAATATATAGGATGTAACGGCACAATGCCTATCCCTCTATGGTTAACTTGTTTACCAAATTCAAGAGAAAATTATCTTCAAATATTGAAATACTTACTTATTACAAGGTTCCTTAGTTTTGAGAACATCAGTGATAGTCTTTCCTTGATGGGAGGTCTGCAAAAATATAAAGTTTATTGATATTATAAAACTTTCTAAATAAAGTATATACACGTAAAAAGTCTGAATTGTAGTCATAGAAAAATAACCAAAATTCTACCACAGTATAAAATAAAAAAATCTAAAAGCAATTTATAGTTTTCCTTACTACAAAACCAACGTGTCTTTAAATCAAGAATGTGTCTTCTGAAGAGCTTGAATGTTAACAATAGAGTTGGTTAATGACAAGAGATACAAAGGGGAAATCCCACCCACCTATCACAGCATAGCGACCTTCATCCTGAGAGGGGGGGGGGGGGAGTTGAGGTGAGAAATTTATTCAAAAGACTCAGGTTTGTATAGATAAGGAACAAAACAAATTCCTTTCAATGTTTTTTATTTGTTTCTATGAATATGCAAACCTTTTGTTCTTTAAAATATGGAGATTCACTCAATGGTGGGGGAAAGTCCCCTAAAACCAAAGTGAAAGGTTCACTTCTTTTCTGGGACTACATCCTTCTTGGTTCCCTCCAGGAGCAAAGAGGGTGACTCCAATGACCTTCTAACAACTAAACATAGAGATGTAGCAGCTGTTAGGATTTTGGTCAGTACCTTCTTAAAAGGAAGCCAGGATTAGGACACAAAAAACTTTCTCCATAACATTGATATGATGTTGGCGGTTGCGGTTGTTGCATCTGTTTGAGAGGGGAAAAACAAAGAGATGGAAGAGCCAGTTCCAAAGGTATGCAAGACTGCTCAAATCACCCATTCAATCCACATATTACTGAGGAGCTCCTCCTATTTTCTTGCCAAAGCAAAAAAAAACAGTCTTGAGGAAAGAACACATGATGCCCTCATGTTAGTGTGAAGTGCATGCGTCACTGCCCTGAGGATTAGGACCATCCTACCATGGAACCTAAGTCTCAAGATATGCAAAGCTCACTGAAGTGCTTTTGAGCATGGGTGGTTTGCTCGCAGATTAGTGATCCAAACTCTCCCGAGCAGTATCTTTAGCAGAGGCAGGTAAGAAAGTCCTTGATCTCCTGAAAGGTGTTCTAGTCGGGGAAACACATTTTTGAAGACCCAATCATAGTGTCTCAAAGGACCTACCAGGAGGGACTAGTACCTACTTCCAGAATGTCAAAGGTATCTACTATACCAGGCTCTAGAGTAGTTCCGCAGTTGCTCATGATCAGTAAGAGGTGTGTAACCTTTGAATTTATTAATACGAATGTCAAGAAATATTCAGTCAAACAGCCTTCCACGGTACAGAATTTCATTGTTTGCTTGGATAACAGATCAGGTTCCCCTTGATCATGATCCTCAGATTGTAATAAGAACATGGAATAGTCTTCATCTGACCGAGAAAGACTTCGAAGAAGTCATTCCCAAGTAGTCCAAGTTTGACACTCGTGTCAACACCTGAAGAACAAAAAAGGCCCTTTTGGGATGACTATAGGACTACATGTGCTACAAGTCCATCGAGTCATCTAAAGCATGAAGTCTTTTACTCTCGAGGCTGAGTATTGAGCTAAAGTTCCAATTGAATAGGGTCTGAAAAGTACCAGCTTGGCAGTTCATACTCCGACCCCGCCACGATTCGTGAAAAGCTCACGAGAGGACTACAGAAAGTTGTACAAGACTTCCAGCACAAAAAGCCGGGATTGTTCCACCTCTGTCGCATGCCCAGAGATGGAACCTGGAAGATTGGTCTGGTACAGATTTGGATAAAAGATAAAGAGGGAATGTAAAAGGCAAACCCTCACCCCTACTAACAATGGGAGACAAACTTTTGTGTCAGTTTCCCCCTTCCCGGCTCTTTCTATTCCTACTCCCTTTGTTGTTCTGATGTCATCAACCATTTACATATACAGTACAACCAATGCCTCTATCATTTGTTGAATACCCATACTGTTGTTGTGACTCTAGTAGATATTCCTTTACCTCCTTTCACAGTACTGGCGTATGTTCCTGTAGACCTCATTAGGCCACTGATGAAAGAGAATATTCTATTGCCCAGTTTTAGTTGCAAGAGATTGACTACCTATGGGTCACATTTTGGCCTTTGATCAAAGATACAAGCTCTCTCCAGGAGTATTCTATTGATCTCAACTCGGGAAACACAACATCACGGTAAAAGTGTTTCTGACTATTCTAAGCAAGACAAATCCAGTTGAGTTTACATATCAGGCAAGTCCTCTGAGAATGATTAAAGGCATAGGTAAAGCCATTGAGAAAAAGTCATCAAACTACAATTTTTAGTAGTTGTAACTCCTTCATGGGTTTCTAGGGGAGAAATAGTGCAGACATCGGCAAGTAGAACTAGTAGCAAATTGACTGATCTAATGGCTTACTAATGGCCGTCACATCATACGTCTTCAGTAAGGAAAGAAAACTACATGTTAATAATTTCTGTAAGGATACATATACTGAACACTACTATGTATTCACATCAAAATAAAAAAAAATAAAAAATCAAATTTATAAAATAACAGCTTGGGTGTCATTACCTGTGTAGATTATTCCTCTTATATCTATTTACATTTTCATAAGGGAACATTAACCCCTTAAACAGTATGCATTGTGATGCATTTATAATGTTTTTTCCTCCCTCTCTGTAAGAAGCTACACACTAAACGAGTAGTTTACATGTGAGAGGACCAAGCTGAAAATTATTATCTTTTAACCAGCTTTCAGTCATATGGAACAACCAAGAGTGCTACTTCCATCATTCATACTACAGGGGGTCCTCGGGTTACGACGGTCCCGACTTATGCTGTTTCGTGGTTACGAACGCGTCCTCATAAAAATATAAAAAAATAATATTAAGCGCCATTCCGTCTTACGGCGTTAGCGTCGTAAGCAACGTAAACAATTGCGAACTAGTTTCTAGCGCGCCGCGGATGAATACGCTTTGTGGTGGTTGCGGTCGAGGAAGACGGCGTCTCTCAGTTCCAGTTCTACACCATTTTGGTTGTGTTTGCCTGTTCTCTCTTTGTCTATCTTGTTTTTTTCTTACTTTTTGCCCTTTGTTATGGCTCCTAAGCGTAAGGCAGATTCTTCTGATGGTAGTGCGTCTCAGAAAAGAAAGGCCATCACCATGGAAGTGAAATAGATATTATTAAGCGGTCTAAAAACGGTGAAACACCAACGAACATTGGCCGATCGCTTGGCCTTAGTCGTTCGACGGTGGCTACTATTCTTAAGGACAAAGAGCGTATTGTTGAATATGTGAAAGGATCTGCTCCTATGAAATCAACAGTGATAACCAAGCAGTAAAGTGGTTTAATTATTGAAATGGAAAGATTATTAGTGCTTGCAACATCCCTTCCAGTGTGCAAGCCAACCATAGGATTAGGGTAAGGAATTGTTCTCTTGTTTTATTAATATTTACTTTAATTAATGTGGTAAGGAATTGTTTTCTCTTTTTCTAGTACTGTTTTTTTATGTCATTTGATACATTTTATTTTAGTACAATACTTTACAGTACTGTACAGTACGTATAGAGTAATCTATTTATGGTGTTCCGACTTACACTGAAATTTGGGTTACACCGCGTCTTAAGAGCGGATCAACGTCGCAACTCGAGGACCCCCTACATTCAGCCTGTTGTGCCCCCTCTTTGACTATGGTATGGATAAGAAAAATAGACAAGCTGAAAAACCTGATCTTCTAAAGCAATTTTGCCAACAGCTTTTTCATGCCAGTGTTGTTCTTATCAGCATGGTCATGACATACCTACTGCCAACAGTAGTTGCAGAAGCTGTGCTCTTTCTAGAACACTCAAATGTCCTGCTAACAAAGCCCAGTGTTGATGATTGATTAATTGATTTTAAGTTTTCTGGCATCCTGACATCAAAGGTCATTGACGTCAAAATCATTTGTTATAAAGAAAAGGAAATGCAATTAAAAGCCATAAAAAAGATGTCCTTTTCAAAGTTGAATGTCTTTCAGAAGACCTGCTTCTGAAATAAATCTAATAATGCTGCATGTACAGTATAGTAGAATGCATCCTGCCCAAGAATCTTGGCAAGGATGAACTTGTTATCCTCATCTCAAGCCTCAAACAGATATCTGTTTTGTAAGCTGCCAAAAGTGGGGCATTCATTCAACAAATGCCCCACTGTCAGGGTTACCAATTAGTCATCACAATATGGCTCGTGTTGGCCAGTCATCCAAAACTCATGTGTCAACCGAGTGTGACAAATGCAAAGACAGTGAGTAGTCTCCCACTTATGGGGCATCATGTTATACCTCCAAGGAGGTATAATATTCATTATTTCTCTCATCCTATTTGCATTTAAGCTATTCCAATGCTGTTGCCTATTATTATAAAAGAATCTTTAACACTTGGTAAAAGAATTATTACAAAGGATGGGCTACCTAGGTAGCAATTCAGCTGCAGCATTCTATGCCAGTAAACCTGCCTCCTCCTTTCAAGGCATCACTAAAAATGGTAAATTTGTCTGTTTTTTTTAGTGATCTTTTTTCAAAAGCAGTTAGTATGCCACAAAGTTTGGCATAAAGTATAGAACAAACTAGGGAAAGTGCACTTTACAAATAAAAACACTGCTATATACTCCAAATCCAAAGCCAGCATCAGCTCTGGAGCTATCAATGTATATAAAAGTCGATTCCCTTTGTTCTTCAACATGTTCCATAAAAAAAAGAGACCTAGCCTCTAAGTCAGTTAAGTTCCTTTTTATACCAGTAAAACATTTACAGAAAGTGATCTCCAGTAATTTCCATGAAAGGGGTTGGTTATATTCTAAATGGAAGAACTTTGAGATTTTGGGTGCAACTCAAAATATCTACAATGCCTTACAATGTTTGCAGTCTGAGAGACTAAAAAATCAGGAAGTCTTTGCACCCTAAACCAATACCAAACAATAGAACTTTTTCAGTATATGTCTAAAGGTAATTTTGCAGCGTCAACAAGTAGGCTTGGGATAGGTGAACTTCTAAAGGGTCCTGTGGCAAATACGATACCAGTATGGTGTACATAATTAAGGGATTTTGACGAAGGAAAAATCTATTTCTGGGGAGAGACCTGTGGCGCCCGGTGAAAAGAGTCCTTCTTGTATATCTTTTCTGATAAAACCTTCCAATTATACCAGAGAAAGATGAAAGCATGGAATGCTGAGGTTACAACCCTCGCGCGAGCACCTTTTGGGTGTCGTGTATAAAGCAAAGGCGCGTGAAATCCACTATTCACAGGTTGTCTTACATTTAGTTAATTCCTTCGTCAAAGGGATGGGCCGATACAAAGGCCCTAGCCAACCCCCAGCGCCACACCACCCACGCCACGACGCGAGCGCCATCTGAACAACACCCTTCTGTATTGGCCATGATGGCTTGGAAAGGAAAGGGTGGGATCGTGTAAAATAAAGGGGAAGGGTTTCACCGGGCGCCACAGGTCTCTCCCCAGAAATAGATTTTTCCTTCGTCAAAATCACTTTTCTGGGTCGACCTGTGGCGCCCGGTGAAAATGTACCAGAGAATGCCTTCCAAGCCCAACAATAACTACTAATTTAATAAGGGGAGAGAAACAACACCATGTAAAGAAAATCATATATAATTAAGGTAAGTAGGCATAAAACATAAACTAGCCACAGGGCATAGTGAGAGTAAGGTTAAACAAACATGATAACAGGGAAGCCTCCGAGTATCAGAGGAAAACATGCAACAAAACTGACATGGCTAAGAATATCCCAACCTTATAACAACGGAAAACAATAATAGTTACAATCATATTAACCTAATATGTAATAAACTTAGGGCTAACGAACCACCAAGGAAGCGGCGTCGTGGTGCGAGTGGCAGGTAGGAGGGAGAAGAGAAGAGATGGATGAAAGGAAGAACAAAAGATCAATAGGGAGAGATAAGGCTCCCAGCTGCAACCGTTGGGTATTTAAGAGCCTGTAAGTTCTTTAGATAGTGGCGTTTGAAGACCATAGGAGATTTCCAACCCGTGTACTTCTTAAGGTCATCAAAGTCCATACAGTGAACCCTCGTTTATCGCGGTAGATAGGTTCCAGACGCGGCCGCGATAGGTGAAAATCCGCGAAGTAGTAACACCATATTTACCTATTTATTTAACATGTATATTCAGACTTTTAAAATCTTCCCTTGTACGTAGTACTGTTAACAAACTACCCTTTAATGTACAGAACACTTAATGCATGTAATACAGTACCCTAAACTAAAACAGGCACAAATATTAAAGGCGACTTTATATCATGCGTTTCCTAAACACGCCAAAAAGCACGATAAAAAATGGCAACCAATGTTTTGTTTACGTTTATCTCTGATCCTAATGAAGAAACAGACGCATTTACACATCTGTTTATAGGTTAGTTTTTGCATCAATTATATTGATTATTCAGTACAGTATGTTGATTTGGTTATTACTAATGTTTTACTTAATTTTTCTTAGGACTTCCAAATGAAATTTTTTTCTTTATGACGCCGCCTGAAACGACGGCGTCATAAAGTACGCTCAGTAAACAAACTAAGGAATTTAACCCGCATGATGAAAGTGATAAATAATGATATTACAGTAAAAGCTTTTATAAAATATGTTATTACAAATATTATTTACCGTATCTATATAAAATCATACATACGTAGCAAAGCAGGAAAACAATCTACGAGAGAGAGAGAGAGAGAGAGAGAGAGAGAGAGAGAGAGAGAGAGAGAGAGAGAGAGAGAGAGAGAGAGAGAGAGAGTTGTTTTACATACGTAAATGTAAATTTTAAACAAAACAAAAATAGCCCCATTTCATATAAAATAGATTACAAATATTTTACTTTATCATATTACAGTAGTCTGTATAATACTGTAAAGTTCAGTACAGTATGTTGTTGTTAAAGTCGTGGCGATGAAATTCTCACGAAACAAAAACGCGCCATTTGATTACAACAGCTGATTCATTCTCTCTCTCTCTCTCTCTCTCTCTCTCTCTCTCTCTCTCTCTCTCTCTCTCTCTCTCTCGTGTTATACAATACTTACATTTAGATGAAGAAACTAAAATTAGTTTTCTTAGTGTCAATTAAATACGAAACGAAATAATTAGGCCGAGTCTACATCCATTTCAATCATAGCTAAAAATAGGGCATCCGATTTCATCAGCAAACCACTATTTTTTGGGAAATATCATTTTATTCTAGAAAATTGCCACTCTTTAAATAGTTAATTGCACATTAAGAAAGCGTGTACTTTTGTTTTTAAATTTCGGGTGTGTTTTAAAAATCGAGTATTGTTGACTTCTTTTTTTTTTACTTTTGGCTGTGATTAGATCAGCTGTCATCTAGCTGCCGCTCTTGAGTGTGTACGAATACACTAACAAAGTATCATTTATACCATTTCTTAACTTATTCAAACCATCTACAGTATACAGTTGATATTATATAAGCACCAATGTGTTATAACCTATCAAATTTTTTTGTTTATTACATTTAAACCCCCCTCTATCTCTCTCTCTCTCTCTCTACCTATCTCTCTCTCTCTCTCTCTCTCTCTCTCTCTCTCTCTCTCTCTCTCTCTCTCTCTCTGAGGGAAATAAAATGTAAGATAGAAAATGCAGAACAAAAGATTATACAGTCGAAAGAAAATGAAAAAAGGGACTTAGAAGAAAGGACACTTCAAAATATAAAAAGAAACCCCAAAGTACTTTACTCCTATGCAAAAAAGATGAATAAAAGGAGAATAGAAATAGGCCCTCTAAGAATTGAAGGACGGCTAACGAATGAAAAAAAGGAAATATGCAACATATTAGCAGAAAAATATAAGAGTGAGTTCACGCCAAGAATTGCGAATGAGAAGAATGAAACAGAAATGAGAGAAGAAAATGTTGAATATCTAACGGATATAGATATTAATGAAGCAGATATTGTCACGGCTATAAACGAAATTAAAAATGGATCGGCAGCCGGACCAGATGGAGTTCCAGCGATTTTGTTAAAAAAACTGCAAACACTATCGCGAAGCCACTTGCAATACTGCTAAGACAGAGTATAGATATGAGCGAGATATATGTTAAACATAAATTAGCTTATATAACCCCTATCTTCAAAAGTGGATCAAGACTAGAGGCAAGCAATTATAGACCTGTTAGTCTAACATCACATATTATGAAAGTGTATGAGAGGGTAATAAAAAAGAAAATAATGAACCATTTGGTCAAAAATAATTTGTTCAATATGGGTCAACACGGTTTCGTACCTGGAAAAAGTACACAGACCCAACTGATAGCTCACTATGAAAACATATACAATAATATGATAAATGAAAAAGACACAGATGTGATCTATCTAGATTTTGCAAAAGCCTTTGACAAGGTAGACCATAACATATTGGAGAAAAAAATGAGAAAGCATAATATTGTGGGAAAGATAGGAAAATGGGTAAAAGAATTCCTGCAAAACAGAAAACAGATAGTGGTTGCAAATGACGAGAAATCAGATGAAGCCCAGGTAATATCTGGTGTGCCCCAAGGTACGGTATTAGCTGCACTGCTATTTGTTATTATGATCTCAGACATAGACTGTGATGTTGAAAACTCCGTAGTGAGAAGTTTCGCCGATGACACAAGAATAAGTAGAGAAATTACTTGTGATGAAGATAGGAACTCACTACAAAGAGATCTAAACAAAATATATGAATGGGCGGAGATAAATAGGATGGTATTTAACTCCGATAAATTCGAATCAATAAATTATGGAAACAGAGAAGGAATGGTGTATGCATACAAAGGACCTAATAATGAGACAATCACAAACAAGGAAGCAATTAAAGACCTTGATGTAATTTTAAATAGGAATATGTTATGCAACGACCAAATAGCAACACTGTTGGCTAAATGTAAAGCAAAAATGGGAATGTTATTCAGACACTTTAAAACAAGAAAAGCTGAACACATGATTATGCTTTACAAAACTTATGTGCGTAGTACACTCGAGTACTGCAATGTGATATGGTACCCACACTACCAAAAGGATATTGCGCAAATAGAGAGTGTACAAAGGTCCTATACTGCTAGAATAGAAGAAGTTAAGGACCTTGATTACTGGGAAAGACTGCAATTTTTAAAACTATACAGTCTAGAAAGGAGAAGAGAACGCTACATGATAATACAAGCATGGAAGCAAATAGAAGGAATTGTTGAAAACATCATGGAGCTTAAAGTATCAGAAAGAGCAAGCCGAGGTAGATTAATAGTGCCAAAAACCATTCCAGGTAAACTGAGAAAGGCGCACAGGACATTAATCCACTACGCACCAGCATCGATAATGCAGCGACTATTTAATGTGCTGCCAGCTCATCTAAGAAACATATCAGGAGTGAGCGTAGATGCGTTTAAAAATAAGCTCGATAAATACCTAAGATGCATCCCAGACCATCCAAGACTGGAAGATGCAAAATATACCGGAAGATGTATTAGCAACTCTCTGGTGGATATACGAGGTGCCTCACACTGAGGGACCTGGGGGAACCCAAACAAAAAATAAGGCAATAAGGTAAGGCTCTCTCTCTCTGTGGGCTACTTTTCACTACCTCCCATTCCTTACCTCTCTCTATCTCTCTAACAAATGATATCTTTGTTGCTCCTCAAAGTTTCATTTATATTGAAAATCAATCATGATTCAATTTTCCTTACTTTCTCCAATCTCGCACTATCGGTCACATCGCGGTATTTTCGATATTTCCGGAAAATCCGCAATATATGTATAGACATGGGTTATGAAAAAAATCCGCGAAGTGGTGAATCCGCGATGGTCGAACCGCGAAGTAGCGAGGGTTCACTGTATTCTGGAAATAGTTGATGGAGGTAGCTACCGACCGGATATCATGAGCATGGGGAAATGATCCCGGATTGGCTTGTTTAATGAAGTATAGGATCTGTTGCCTAATGCCACGTATGGAAATGGTACCTCCTTGTTCTCTGATAAACAAGGGGCCAGACGATCGGGTAGCAGTCCTGGCTAAAAAGGCCCTGAGAGTGGTGACCGGACATAGAGAAGTATCTTGGAGAAAAGGAATAATCTTCCAAGGGGACCACCTATTTTGGGGGTCCTCGTTCTTAGCTAGGAACACCCTGTCTGGTGAAAGAAGTACCTCACCTGAAGGGAGGAAATCCATGTTCTCTGAGTTTCATGAGAGAGCTGCTAGTTCTGAGATTCTGGAACGGCCAAAGCTGTTAGAAATAAAGTCTTCCTAAGAAGAGTGATATAAGAGCAGGATTCGTTGTCCGTGTCGGAGGCTTTAATCGGCTTGGGGTGGCTGAGGAGTATATTTTACTCCCATACCTATTTTTTGAAAAAAATGATATTTTGATTATAAAATAAATTTTTGAATATACTTACCCGGTGAATATATAATAGCTGACGTCTCCGACGGCTCGACAGATTCCAAAAACTCGCGAGCGATCGCCGTGAAGGTTGCGGGTGTGACCACCAGCGCCGACTATCGGCCAGATACCGCATATACTTGTCAATTTCTCCAGTTCTTCTCAGTCCGCTGGGTCTCTATCGGGGAGGAAGGGAGGGCCTTTAATTTATATATTCACCGGGTAAGTATATTCAAAAATTTATTTTATAATCAAAATATCATTTTTAAATATTAAACTTAGCCGGTGAATATATAATAGCTGATTCACACCCATGGTGGTGGGTAGAGACCAGTATTAATACAATAAAGGCGTATATGCTCAAGAGTTTTTTGACAATATTTCATAAAAAACCAACTTAAGTATAGGTACCTGGTAAGGAAGCTGACTCTGATGATTACTTTGCCTCATTAGTCTGCTTTCCTCACGAAGCCCAGCTATCCTCTATGGATGCTGAAAGCCTCCCAGGAGCTGTTATATCCAGGGCGAACACCCCTATAACAGGACCTCATCAATACCCTTAATCTGGGCGCTCTCAAGAAACAACATTTTGACCACCCGCCAAATCAAAAAGATTGCGAAGGACTTCTTAGTCTCCCGTACAACCCAAAATAAGAACAAAAATTTCAAGAGTAGATTAAAAGGATATTGGGATTAAGGGAATGTAGTGGTAGAGCCTTCACCCACAACTGCACTCGCTGCTACGAATGGTCCCAGTGTGTAGCAGTCCTCATAAAGAGTCTGGACATCTTTCAAGTAATATGAAGCGAATACCGATTTGCCTCTCCAAAAGGTCGCGTCCATAATACTTTTAATGGATCTATTTTGCTTAAACGCTACTGAAGTTGCTATCGCTCTGACTTCATGAGCCTTGACTTTAAGTAAATTACGATCCTTCTCACTTAAATGAGTGTGTGACTCCCGAATCAAAAGTCTAATAAAATAAGACCACGCATTCTTAGACATGGGCAAAGAGGGCTTTTTAACGGAGCACCATAAAGCCTCTGAACAACCTCGCAGCAGTTTAGCTCTGGATAAATAAAATTTAAGAGCTCTAACGGGGCACAGCACTCTTTCAACTTCATTCCCCACAATCTCGGAAAGACTGGGGATATCAAATGATTTAGGCCAAGGATGAGACGGAAGTCCATTCTTGGCCAAAAAACCAAGTTGAAGAGCGCATACTGCTTTATTAGTGGAGAAGCCGATGTTCTTGCAAAAAGCATGTATCTCACTAACCCTTTTAGCCGAAGCCAAGCACACCAAAAAAAAAAAAAAGTGTCTTGAGGGTGAGATCCTTCAGGGAGGCTGAATTTAATGGTTCAAACCTGTTTGACATAAGGAACCGTAGGACCACGTCCAAGTTCCAAGCAGGAGTCGAAATATGACGTTCCTTGGAAGTCTCGAAAGACTTAAACAGGTCTTGGAGATCTTTGTTATTAGAAAGATCCAAACCCCTATGCCTGAAAACAGAAGCTAACATGCTTCTGTAGCCTTTAATGGTGGATGCAGAGAGGGAGCGACCGTTTCTCAGATAAAGCAGAAAATCTGCAATCTGCGCTACAGAGGCACTTGGAAGAGGAAATAGAGGAGGACTTGCACCAGTTTCTAAATACCTCCCATTTCGACTGATAGATCTTGATGGTAGAGGATCTTCTAGCCCTCGCGATCGCTCTAGCTGCCTCCTTCGAAAACCCTCGAGCTCAAGAGAGTCTTTCGATAGTCTGAAGGCAGTTAGACGAAGCGTGGGGAGGCTTTGATGAAATCTCTTTACGTGAGGCTGTCGCAAGAGATCCATCCGCAACGGCAGACTTCTTGGAACGTCTACCAGCCATAGAAGTACCTCTGTGAACCACTCTCTCGCGGGCCAGCGTGGAGCAACCAACATCAACCTGGTCCCTTCGTGAGAGGTGAACTTCTGCAGCACCTTGTTTAGGATCTTGAAAGGTGGAAAGGCATAAACGTCCAGGTGAGACCAGTCCAGCAGGAAAGCGTCTATGTGGGCTGCCTCTGGATCCGGAACTGGAAAGCAGTAAGTCGAGAGCCTCTTTGTCAGTGAAGTCGCAAAAAGATCTATGGTGGGTTGATCCCATGTCATCCATAGCTTCTCGCACACAGTCTTGTGCAACGTCCACTCCATGGAGATGACTTGTCCTCTTCTGCTGAGGCAGTCCGCCAAGACATTCATTTTTCCTTGCACAAATCTCGCCAAAGGAGGGATGTTACTTGCCTTAAATGGAGTTCCTTCTGATCTGTGGACCAAAGACCCGAGCATTCCAGACTGTCCAGTGGAGCTCCCTAACCCAAATCCGATGAATCTGAATACAACACATGGTTTGGGTTCTTGATCGCAAGAGAAAGACCTTCTCGAAGTCTGATGTTGCTGTCCCACCAAGTCAGACATGTCTAGACTGAGTTGGAGATTGGGAAAGAGATACTCTCTAAGCCCTTCTCCTTGTTCCAATGGTTTAGGTGAAATTGGAGAGGGCAAAGGTTGAGTCTCCCCAGAGAGATAAACTACTCCAGCGATGAAAGAGTTCCCACGAGGCTAGTTCAAACTCTTACAGAGCAACTGTTTTTCCTTGCAAGTGAAGGACTTTTAACAGAGCTTGTTCCATTCTTGTGGGAGACGAAAAGGCCCGAAAAATCAGACACTGTATCTCCATTCCCAAATAAAGTATAGTCTGGGATGGGGTACTGTAAGTTACGACTTCTCTACGTTCACTATGAGACCTAGCTCCTTGGTTAGGTCTAATGTCCATTAGAGGCTCTCCAGACAGCGATATAATGACGACGCCCTGATTAGCCAGTCGTCAAAATAAAGGGAGGCTCTGAATCCTCAAAAAATGTAGAAAGCTTGCTACATTTTGCAAGGGCCTTGTAAAAACAAGAGGAGCAGGAATGAGGCCGAAGTACAGTGCTCGAAATTGGTACATTACTTTCCCGTCCACAAACCTCAGATGTTGTTGAAAGTTTGGATGAATCGGGATGTGGAAGTATGCATCCTGAAGGTCGAGAGAGACCATCCAGTCGCCTTCCCTTACTGCTGCCAAGACAGATTTGGTAGTCTTCATCGTGAAGTTTGTCTTGACAATGAACACATTGAGCGCACTTACATCTTAAGTACTCCTGCAGTGAACGTGGCTGCCAGATCATTGGAGCCATCCCTGATAGCCTTGTTCCTGCAGTGAACGTGGCTGCCAGATCATTGGAGCCATCCCTGATAGCCTTGTTCATGCATGACATAATTGTACAGCAATATATTGACAGCTGGAGAGACCTTCTTACTTAAGGCTCC
The DNA here is from genome assembly GCF_036898095.1 of Palaemon carinicauda. Taxonomy (NCBI): domain Eukaryota; kingdom Metazoa; phylum Arthropoda; class Malacostraca; order Decapoda; family Palaemonidae; genus Palaemon; species Palaemon carinicauda. The sequence goes on along the minus strand of NC_090755.1, from coordinate 16,278,170 downwards.
CAGGGACCAATCCAACAAATAAAAACTTCAAACGCTCGAAAAAACAGATGGTCTAGCTCTGAAGCCGACCATAAAATCTTGGAGCGTCTCATGGCTAGACGACGAGGAGAGTCCACAAGGCTTAAGAAGTCTCCCTGGGCAGAGGCAGGTACTCACAAGCCGAGAACTTCTCCTCGAGCTTCTCCTGTGTCACACCAGATGCCCGAGCGAGAAGCTAATTAAGAAGGAGGAAAAGCAAAAGCAGACTTTCCTAAACTTCTCCTGGATTCCAACCAGTCTCCCAGTAAGAGCATGGCCCTCTTGGAAGAACAAGAGAGAACTGACTTCGTAAAAGTAGGCGTCGAAGAAAGTCTAGGACAAAATTTCACTGAAGAAATTCATAATTAAAATACAAGGGATTGTTGGACCACCCTAGGTTACTCCTCTTCTGAATGACTCCCCAAAGGTACATTAGTTGAAAGGGGGTCATCCACTTCTTCAGAAGGCACATCATCTGATAAATCTAAAGTCTTGCGAGAAGGAGATTTATATTCAGAATGACGTGAAAGAAAAGTCTGACAGGCTACATCAACTTGTATATGAACAGAAGTTAAAGTTGGAGGGTCGATGTCACGTTGTGACTGCAGAGAATGTTATTCTACTACACGTCGTGACAGAAGTAACTGACGTTCAAACGTCCCGTAGTAACAGCGGTGACTGCTGTTCGATGCTATATCGTGACTACGATGACTGACCCTCGACGTCACGTCATGTCTACGGTGTCTACCGCTCAACGTCACGTCGTGTCTGCGGTGTCTGCATCTTAACGTCACGCTGTGACTGCGGTGGCTGACGTTCAAAGCGATCAAAGTTACATCGAGATTTATGCTCCGCATCTCGCTTAACAGCAAAGCTGTCACTAGAGATAACGTCAGCGTGGCGTAACAAAGCTCGTCTAGAAGGTTGAAGACCCGAATCACGTATCCCAGAACCGTGACGTACAAAAAGCAAAGGATCCTTTCGCACAGGAACAGGATCGAAAGCTTCTATTGAAGAAGAAAGCTTTAACAGCATATCTAACTTCGGATCAACCTGTGACTGCAGTGGCTGACGTTCAAACGTCACGTAGTGAACAGCAGTGACTGCTGATCGATGCTATATCGAGAGTACGGTGACTGACACTCGATGTCACGTTGTGTCTACGGTGTCTACCGCTCAACGTCACGTCGAGTCTGTGGCAGAAACGTCTGTACATGAACGTCATCGCTATGAACGGGACTCTTATTATGACTACAGCTAGGACGTTGAACTTGTTCTGAAGGAACTAATAAACGTTTCAACCGTCTCGAAACTTTACGCCCAGGCTTTTAACGAGACAAATCATCGGAAGACGAGGAGAAACTTCGTCTCTCCTGTCTTATGGCAAGGACGTGCTTACCGAGCAACGTCTGATACCTTTGAGGGAACGTCTGTTCGTTGGTTTACACTCCTCACTCCCTTAGGTCCTACTACGTTCCTTCTCCCTGGTGCAGGGGAGCCTGAAAGAGGTCTCGGACTAGGCAAGTGACAAGCACGAACAAACGAACCCTCCGCAACACAGAACATGTTTTTTGCACTTACTTCACTGATATCGTATTTTTCAATAATTTCACATTAGACATGAATAAAACTGATTTCTACCTGAAGCACGCAATTCTCCCTTACATCAAAAGGTTAGAATTGCGAAATGAGTCGTATAATGTAAGCACATTAGTACAAAATGAAACACACATGCAAAAATCAATAAACATACACATATATATCGAATAAAACGGAAATATATAAAGTTAAAAAGATCAGTGACTGGGGAGGAGACTAAACACTAGTTCACTAAGGACTACGTTTTCAATCTCTCACCGTACAGTGCCTTGGGACGAGAATAAAAACTAAAACGTTTTATCCTCTCTCCCCGTACAGAGACTTGGGACGAGAGTAAAAAAAAACTGAATCGAGAACAACGTTACTCGCTCCCAAACTCTTTGTACAGAGACTTGGGACGAGAATAAAGATCGGATCGTTCTCTCTCTCTCTCCGTCTCTCTCTCTCTTGTCACTCACAAGAGAATGGCCCACTCACCCTTCGTCAATAACAGGTTATTTGACTAAAGGAAAAAACTGAAAGGACTAAGAAATTGAAAATTAACAAGTTCCTTTAAATTAGTATCTAAAACACTTCAGTTTGAAAGAAGAATGAACAAAACGTCAAAATCGATTTACTCTTTCTGCAAAGTGAAACCGTGATTCTCTCTTTCTCTATTGTAACGATAGAGCGCAAACTGCGTAGCATAAATAAACCAAACGTTAGTTCATCTTTGAAAAAACAGCACGAAGACTTTCAAAGAATATATTTCTTAAAATATTTTCTAAAAAAATATTCATTTCATCACTCTTACAGAGCAACTGTTTTAAACTAAACAAAAATAAAAGTTGAATGGGCTCAACGTTGTTTAACTTAGTTTTCCACGTTAGGACCGCCTACAAAGAATAGGTAACGGCCGCATATAAACAAAAACATAAAATTTATCTTGATGTTTAGTATAAATGGAAAGCTAATCGAAGAGGCCTAATAAAGGCGGGTGAGATATAAAATATAAAATATATAGAGGTAAATCTATAAATATCAACAATAATTTATAAAGTGATAAAATAATTACTAAAAGCCTTTAACACACTTCCGTACACTGAGGGAAGGGTCGGCCATCTTTTCTCTATGGAAAAACCAGAGATTAAAAAAAAAAAAAGCAAGGGCAAAACACTTTTCCTCTCCTTTCAAAAGCATTTCTTTTGAAGATAGTATTGAATAATCCAACACGGCGAAAGCAATAAAACCAAAACCAAGTACTTCACCAATTCGGTCGAAAACTCGAGGTCATAAAGCGAGCGGAACCAACTTGTCGACAAGACTGACAGAGAAGAACTGGAGAAATTGACAAGTATATGCGGTATCTGGCCGATAGTCGGCGCTGGTGGTCACACCCGCAACCTTCACGGCGATAGCTCGCGAGTTTTTGGAATCTGTCGAGCCGTCGGAGACGTCAGCTATTATATATTCACCGGCTAAGTTTAATATTTAAAATTAAGGCCTTGTACAACTTTAAAATAGTTATACGGTCTACCCTATGATGCATGGATCAGAACTTTAAAGTTCAGAGCCTAAAGACATTTTACTTTATAGGAACCCATGTCAGCCTGCAATCAAATATCAATCCTAAAAATCTAGCCTCACACATGGGATCCATTGGCCTTTGATGTACATATCCGGGTCTGGATGTACTCCCCAAATATGGCAGAAATGGAGAACAACAGTTCTGCTAGTCGAAAATTTAAATCCATTCATATCAGCCAAGTGAATAATTTTGTCAATTGAGAGTTACCGTTTTCTCTCAAACATTGCCATTCTAGCTCCAGCAAATGATATGGAGAGATCACCTACAAACTGTTGAAAGAATATCTTGAGGAATAAAAGAGGATATCCTATTTATCGCTAATGCAAATATCAAAAAGGCTTTGTTCTTGGGGTTTGACCAGATCAAGTCCATGTATTTCCTTATACTTGTGCTTGACAAGCTTTGGGTTTTAGTGCAGCACATGATTGTGACTGCCTGGCAATCAAACTTCAACATAACTTGGAAGCTGGCAATGGAAGTATCTTCAATGGCAGAGGACTCAGGTGTCAGGACATTATGTCCTCATGCTTCTGTCTCCATCAGGGTATGTACACTACAGTCAGCTTGGACTCTGCTGGTTTGATTGATTGAGGAGGGTGACTGCAAAAGGCCCAGAAATTAGGATCCTAATTGATTTCTATAGTGCAATTAATTCCATTACTCCGAGGAAGTTGAAACTGCCACACAAAGCTGACCTGCAGATAGTCGTCTTTGGCACCTTCTTCCTGAAGAAGATGCACAAAACTTAATTGGAGAAGATCCTTGCTGCCAACCATGCCCACGCCCAATGTGACATCTCAGTTCTTGTATGAGTGCTTGGATCAGATCTGAGAAGTCACCAGTTCCAACCAATCCAGGACGACCAAGATGGAAAATCTTGCCGTCTGGGAAAACTCAGTCATGGATGATTCTCTGTATATAGGAAGATCTAGATTGATGAGCAGTATCAGTAAGTAGGGAGATTTCACACAACTCAATCACTAACGATTTTTGACAACATCCAGAGGCAAGAGTTGGATTATTATTATTAGTAGTATTATCATCATCATTATTATCAATATTTTTGTTATTTACTGGTAGCAGGAACATAAGCTCTTGTACCCTGTACTTGAAGTCCTTCCTAAATGTTGAGTTTCAGTACACTGCTGCTCCTCCCAAAAAACCATACATAGGAATCGGTCCGAAATCTTGAGACACTTGTGCTTCAGTGATTCCTTCCTTCTTCTCTTTAGAGGTAGGAGTGCTGGAAAAGAACAGGTAACAGGTGAACTAGTTCCTTGGTGATTTGAAAGTGACAATCACTTGAGGCACGAATGTAAGTTCCAAGTGTTGTTCCAGATCATGTGATTGACGATCAGGTGACTCCAAACAACGTAAAACAATTGCAAAGTTCTTGATTGCGGTAAACAATTGTAAGGTTCTGGATCATAGTAACGGATTGTAAGTTTCCTAATCATGAGGTGCAGCCGATCCCAATGGAAATGCCGATTGGGGAACAAACACAACTGGAATGTTAAAGGTTAAAGGTATCTGGTTTCAGTTCCAGTTCTATCAGAATAGATGCTCACCAGAATGTCAGCCTCCCCAGTAAACAGCTTAAAATGACAAATTCGTAGATAATTTGTATTTTTCCTAACTATACAAACCTTAGCTATTTAATAGGGGTTATTACTTTCGGCGTAGCTGAAATGACGAGCCATTAGAATTTTAACGAGGGTTTACTACCCCGCCGCTAGTTAGCGGGGGGTAAGGAGGGTAGTTTGCTACCCCCCCCACCCCCTCACACACACCTGAGCTTGAGCTCACTTTGCTTAGAGGTAGGACTTCAAGGGGGATAGGGCTGGCGGGCAAGTTTGATTAAATAGCTAAGCTTTGTATAGTTAGGAAAAATACAAATTATCTACGAATTTGTCATTTGTTCCGTAACTGACATACAAACCACGCTATTTAATAGGGGTGACTCACCCATTAGAAAGGGTGGAAAGTCTCAGCCAGTACTGGCTTTTGGCTTTGCCCGGGGACTCAGTATCTGAGTGTGTCAGCACTCAACAATAAGTAGTCCCTGCACCTTGCTAGAACCTTGCTACGCAAGGGCTGCGGCCTACGTAAGCTGTGTGTGAAGGTATAAAGTGTGACTCGTCCTAGGAAGTTGACCTGTAGTTCTTTAGATGGAAACTTTAGGCTAGGACTCTCCCAATACCACCTCGTCAGGGTATGGGGACGTGACAGTATTAGCTTAATACTAGGAACACAAGGAAACATGGTTTACCTGCAGTGGTTTGAGGTCAGCTATGCAGAGAACCCAGGATGCTGCTTTCCCCAAGAGAGGGGAGGATGAAGAAAAGAATAAGGGCCAGACATACATTTTCATTCATGCAGACTAAGATCGGGTAACAATGCCCTCAACCTTCTGCTACTTGTCCATTAAGGAGCCTGAGGTTTTAAACCAGCTGTTGTGCAACCACCACAGGACCGATAGAAAACGTCTTGAGCCTCCTGTGGGTCACATCTTGCAAGTAGTGGGCTGTGAAGGTCGTCTGACGCTTCCACACCCCAGCTTGGAGCACCTGAGTCACTGAGAAATTTTTCTTGAAGGCCAGGGGCGTAGTCATGTGCTCTAGGGCGACGTGACGGAGGAGGGTCTGGATTCAGGGACAGATGAATCACCCTACGAATCCATGCCAAAATGGTGTTCTTGGTGACCCTCCTCTTAGTCCTCCCAGTGCTCACAAACAATGCCTGCACCTGGGGACGGACTGCAGCCGTTCTTTTGAGATATAGCCTCAGACTCCTTACTGGGCACAGTAGGAGATGGTCTGGGTCATCTGTTAAAGAACGAAGACTCGAAATCTGGAAGGAGTCGAACCGAGGGTCCGCCACCCCCGGATTCTGAGTCTTAGCAATAAACTCGGGGACAAATTTGACCGTTACCTCTCCCCATCCCCTTGAATGGGCGATGTCATATGAGAGACCATGAAGTTCACCGACTCGCTTGGCCGAGGCCAAAGCTAGTAGGAACACCGTCTTCCAAGTTAGGTGGCGATCTGAAGTCTGACGTAATGGTTCGTAGAGAGGTCTCTTAAGAGACCTGAGAACTCGAACCACGTTCCATGGAGGAGGTCTCACTTCCGACTGAGGGCAGGTAAGTTCATAACTTCGTATGAATAGGGAAAGTTCCAGCGAGGAAGAAATGTCCACTCCTTTCAGCCTGAAGGCTAGACTTAAGGCTGAGTGATAGCCTTTCACTGCCGAGACTGAAAAGCGCATTTCTTCCCGCAAATACACGAAGAACTCCGCTATTGCTGGAATAGTGGCATCGAGTGGAGAGATACCCCTTCCACGACACTAACCACAGAAGACTTTCCACTTTGCCTGGTAGACAGATGCAGATGACTTTCGCAGATGTCCAGACATCCTAACCGCAACTTGTTGCGAAAATCCTCTCTCTGCGAGGAGATGCTGGATAGTCTCCAGGCGTGAAGTCGTAGCGAAGCTACGGCTTTGTGGAAGATGTTGGCATATGGTTGTCTGAGTAGCTCGTGTCGAGGAAGGAGTTCTCTCGGAAGTTCCGTTAGGAGTTGTAGAAGGTCCGGAAACCATTCCGCGTGATGCCATAGCCTGAGCTATAAGGGTCATTCAAAGATTGACCGATATTCTAGTCTTGTTGAGCACCCTCCTCATCAGACAGAACGGGGGAAAGGCATACACGTCGATGTTGTCCCACCGTTGTTGGAAAGCATCTTGCCAGAGCGCCTTGGGATCCGGAACTGGGGAGCAGTACAGCGGAAGCTTGAAGTTCAACGCTGTCGCGAACAGATCCACAGTCGGGGAACCCCACAATGTCAGAACTTTGTTGGCTACTAGATGATCCAAAGACCACTCGGTACTCACTATCTGAGATGCTCTGCTCAGACTGTCGGCGAGCACATTCCTCTTGCCTGGAATGAAACGTGCCGATAGTGGAATCGAGTGGACTTCGGTCCATCTCAGTATCTCTACTGCGAGATGGGATAGCTGCTTTGAAAAGGTACCTCCTTGCTTGTTGATGTAAGCTACTACTGTGGTGTTGTCGCTCATCACCACCACAGAGTGACCCGCCAGATATTGTTGGAACTGTTGAAGGGCCAAAAAGACGGCCTTCATCTTTAGCAGATTTATATAGAGTCACTTTTCTGATTCTGACCACAGGCCTGAGGTCCTGTGTTGCAGAACGTGGGGCCCCCACCCCTACTTTAAGGCGTCCGAAAACAGCATCAAATCCGGGGGGAGGACGAGAAGATCCACTCCTCTTCTTCGTAGGTTCTCGTCTGTCACCCGACACTGGAGGTCCGTCCGTTCCGCAGGTCCCATAGGGATCATGACGTCCGGGGAATCGTAACCCTGATTCCACCGAGACTTCAGTCGCCACTGGAGAGATCTCAACCTGAGGCGACCGTTGAGAACTAGATGAGCCAAAGATGGGAGGTGACCGAGGAGACGTAACCACGATTGGACTGGAAGTTCTTCTCGTCTGAGGAAAGGGCTTGCGACCCTCCTCAGCCTTGCTATCCTGTCGTCTGATGGAAAGGCTTTGTGGAGATTGGTGTCTATGATCATGCCTAGGTATACCAGTCTTTGAGTGGGAAGCAGAGAGGACTTCTCAAGATTTACCATGATCCCCAGATCTAGGCAAAGTCCGAGAAGTTTGTCTCGGTGTTGAAGAAGGGCTGACTCCAAGTCTGCTAGGATCAGCCAGTCGTCCAGATAACGGAGGAGACGGATGCCGATCCTGTGTGCCCACGACAATATTAGGGTGAACACTTTGGTGAAAACCTGTGGTGCTGTGGAGAGACCGAAACACAGCACCTTGAACTGGTAAACCTTGTTGTCTAGGCTGAATCTTAAGTACTTCCTTGAAGACGGATGGACTGGGATCTGGAAGTACGCGTCCTTCAGATCCAGTGTACATATGAAATCTTGCGGTCTCACTGCAAGTCTGACCGTGTCTGCGGTCTCCATGCTGAACGGAGTTTGCTTGACAAACTTGTTCAGAGCCGAGAGGTCGATGACTGGTCTCCAGCCTCCAGACGCCTTCTTTACAAGAAAGTGTCGACTGAAGAAGCCTGGAGACCCGTCGAGGACCTCTTAGAGAGCGCCCTTCTTCAACATGGTCTGGACTTCTGCCCGAAGGGCTTGCCCCCTTTGCCGATCCCATGGCAAGGGAGCTCAACGACACTGGATTCGCTGTCAGGGGAGGTAGAGATGTTGTGAACGGGACGCGATATCCCTGACTGATTACGGAAATCGTCCAGGAATCGGTCCCGAGTTGCTGCCACCTGTTCGCGCAACTTTGTAGGCATCCCCCTACTGGTGGACATGCAGGGGGACTGCCAATCCTAGCGTTTGCGGCCTCGGCCGCTCCCTCTAGGATTCTTTCCTCCCCTGGAGGACTTTTTGCCTTTCTTGTCCTTGACAGGAAAGGGCTTAGACACCACCGTCTTCGCTGCCGCTGCCGGTTTCGTGGTCTTGGTAGGGCGTGGCTGCTGGGGTGCTGGAGGTTTATAGGGCTTCGATGTCAGAGCCCCATGTGGGAAAGAGTCCTGGTTGGACTTCCTCCACCTGTCAGCGGCCTGCTCCACGTCCCTAGGCTCAAACAAGTTCTTTCCCATAACGGAAGAATGCCTGAGCATACTGATCTTGGTATTAGGGACCTTTTGATGGAACCTCTCAGACACCGCATCTCAACATTTCAAGATGGTGTTAGCCCACAAGTTCGAGACTTGGTGGGCTAGAAACTCGATCGTGCAAGTGCCCGAGAGTAAAAAGGTCTCCATAGCCTTCCTGGTACTTTCTTTGGATAAATCCTCCGAAAGTATCAGGATGCCTAAGGTCCCTAGCCAGATATCCAGCCACGAAGTGGCCTGCATGGCACACTTCGCCAACTTCTCCTGTCTAAGGATCTCTGTTGCCGAGAACGAGACCTGCCGGTTGGAGTCTCTCTCAAGAGGGACTCCTCTGGTAAGCTCTTCCAACGAATGGTGAAGGGGAAGAGCCAAACAAGTCTCCTCTACGATGTCGAAGTACCTCCTCTGTTGAACACGAGGAGGTGGGAGGGGCTTGTTGCCGGTGCTGGATCGGCTGGAGGAGGCAAGCTCGGAGAGCTGGACTTAAATCTTGTCTCTGGCACTCTTGACCCCTTGAGACCAGGGCAAAGCAGCACTGGCCTTCGAGGGTTTTTGAGTCCCAAAGACTCGGTCCAAGACCGTGTCTTTGCCCTCACGAGGAGGAATCTCTGGGTCAGCAAACCCATTGAGATTCCTCATAAGGGTCAGAACCTGCCAGAATGCGTATTCTGACTCCTGCAGCTCTCCTCCTGAAGGACTAGCAGCGAAGTCTCCTGTCCCCAAAGGCTCTTCTTGGGGGGACTCGCGGACGTTCTCCGAGTGACTGGTTGGCTCCGGTCTAAGCCTTGATGAAGACTTTGGTGCAGTCTTGGAGTCCTTAAACTCCCTCCTGGGAGGGATGCAAGACTCCAACAACGACGGTGGTTGGCTCTTCTCCACCCCTACCCAAGAAGACTTTCCAGTGCGAGGTGGGGTTTCCTTCATTGGTGCGATGGGGGAACGCCTAACCTCACGTGACTCCCCTGAGGACGGGAAGTCTTCGTGCGAAGGGTAGGGAGAAAAAGTCGGGAGGGGGGGGGTGAGGAGGCCTGCCTCAAGGACTTACGAGGAGTCAGCTTTGCCCTCGGAGAAGTTACCACGTTTGTAACTCCTCTTTTCCTCTTCAGGGGAGAAGAAGCTGCCAAGGATTTGTGGCCCAGGTCAGAGAGAACAGGCTTAAATGCCTGCATGACCGCTCTGACCAGTGTCCCAAACCAAGGCTGCTGGCTGACGGCTGCGCTGTCAGATACTCCCTCTGGAGGGAAAGGGATCGACCGATCCCTGGGAGGAGTTACCAAAGGGGGGTTCGCCTGAAAAGAAGCGGATGATGGAGAAGAAATGTCCCTGGACCTTTCTGGAACATTCCCCCCTGCAGGCGAGCGCGCTGTTCTGCGCTTGCGGGGGGGGATGCGATGATGACGACCTTGTTGCGCGTTGTCCTGCAGCCTTGCGTGTGGGGGGGTATTGGCGATCGCACTGGGGAGCTCGCTGGTGCTCGCACGATGGGGAATACCCTGGGTCGCGTGCGCGCAGGCGAGCGATGGCGCGTAGGAGCGCGAGCCGGAGACAGCAGAGGGTGCGCAGAAGGAAGGTTGCGCACGAGAGTGAATGTTCGCACAGGGTCAGGCTGAAGAGCCTGTGCGGGCGATGATACTGTTGGGAGCGCGGGCGCGCATGAGTACACACATCAGGCTGGGGAGATGGGCGTGGGCGCAGGGCGAGCGTGCGCATCCTCGTGGGAGACTGCACGCAAAGGCGTGCTGGCGAGGGATGGCGCGCAGGTGGAGATCGACGGCGCATTGGCGAGCGCTGACGAGCAGGGAAAGTATTCAACTTCCCTACTGCGCCCAGATCAGAAGATCATGGGCATGCAGGAGATCGTTGGCGCGTTGGTGAGCGCTGGAGCGCAGGAGAACGATGGCGCGCATGGTGCGCAGAAGGTTGAAGGCGCGCAGTAGCACGCTGGCGATCAGGAGAGCGCTGGCGCGCGTTGACGATCAGGAGAGCGCTGGCGCGCAGGCGAGCGCTGGACCGCAGGTGAGCACTGACACGCAGGTGAGCGCTGGCGCACTTTAGCAGAAGCATCGTCGGCAGTAGATGAGCGCTTGCGCGCAGGTGAGCACTGGCGCGTAAGGGACGTATGTGCTAACTTGCGCATACGCCCTTGTTGCCCCAAAGGGACCGTTGCCTGTCTCACAACAGGATGTGTCGGCACCCACAGCGCATCAGCAGCCAGGAACGGCGACGGCAGATCAGCAGGTCTGACGGGTGGAAGGTCGACGTGTCCTTTGTAAGGACGACCTTCCACCGAAGGGGATCGCGAATGATCCGTAGAGAGGTCCAGGGTTGTAGCTGGGAGAGTCGGAGAACGATGGCGAGGCTCCTCTGCGGCGGACTGCGGCGGAGACGATGAACCGAAGAGGCGCCACCTCACACCCTTGTGAGGTGAAGGAAGGCCTCTCCGGCGAAGAGGAAGGCGAGCTTTACGCTGTATGCGCCCTCTGGGGGCCGTGAGGTCAGCGAGCTGACCGTCAGCAGTCCTCCGAAGAGGAGTCTCTGTGAGTGAATCCTCGGACAGGGAAATGGAAGATTGACAAAGTGATAAAAATGTTATTTGTAAAAGGATAATTCCTTCTAATGTTTTCATCAGGTACAAGGATTAAAGGCTTTATACTTCCAGATTAGATACACTACGGGTATCTAAAGATGTAAAGAGAGGATAACAGCTTGAGAGAGTCATTAAATCTGGTCAGAGAATCATACATCATTAAAGATGAAGTAACTTCTGTCCTCTACAGTGACGTAGTCATTAAGAAGGTCAAAGGAAACGATTCGTGTTTTGGGATTTTCTTAAAATTATACGTCATGCAATTCATCCAGGAAGTGACTACTGGCCACCACTCAACCTACTGGGCACTAAAGTGTATCCGTTTTGTATATGTCTGACGATTTATTTTATTTTTCGCTAGTAATTTTGCTGAGAGCTTTTTAGCAGTATAAAAATATCTGATCTGCATGTATTTTTCTGCCACAGCCTTAATAAGTAAAACAATGTGATTATTATCTGGTTCAGTCTCGTACATATGATTACTTGATTTAGAAAATATATGTGTGTGTGGATGTAGTACAATAGAGAGTAAAAGATGTGATTGGAAGTATGTTTAGGAATAGAAGGATGGATATATTAGCTTTGAGTGAGACAAAGATAAAAGGGAAAGGTGAAGTGATGTTTGGTGAAATGTCTGGTAGAGTGTCTGGGATTGAAAGGGGAAGAGCAAGAGAAGGTGTGGCTTTATTGCTGAATGAATGGATGACAGGTAAAGTAGTGGAATGGAAGGAGATATCATCTAGGTTAATGTGGGTAAGGGTTAGGTTGGGTAGGGAAGGTTGGGCTTTTGTCAGTACATATGGGCCAGGTTGTGAGAAAATTGAAGAAGAGAGGAATGAGTTCTGGAATGAATTAACTAGGTGTGTAAAAAGACTGGGTAGTAGGAATTATGCAGTTGTCATGTGTGACTTAAATGCAAGAGTGGGCGCTGGAGAAGTAGAAGGTGTCATTGGGAAGGATGGCGTACCAGGTGAAAATGAGAGTGGTGAGAGACTGGTAGATATGTGTGTTGAGCAAGAGATGGTGATAACTTCTAGGTTTTTCAAAAAGAAAGATAAAAACAAGTATACATGGGTAAGAGTGGCAAATGGAAGAGTGGCAGAAAGGGCATTAATGGATTATGTGTTGATAACTAAAAGAAGGTTTGGAAGATTGAAAGACGTGCATGTGTTTATGGGTATGGCTAATGGTATGTCTGATCATTTTTTGGTGGAAGGAAAATTAGTTGTAGGAAAAGAGTGGGGGAATAGAGTAGGTGGATGTAAAAGGGAGCTAGTGAGGGTTGAAGAGCTAATAAAACGGCGGTCAAAAGTAAATATCAAGAAAGGTTGAAAATGGCATATGACGAAGTGAAAGTAAGAGAAACTGGTAATTTAGAGGAGGAGTGGAAGTTAGTAAAAGAAAATTTTCTTGGGATTACAAGTGATGTGTGTGGCAAGAAGTTTGTTGGAGGCAGTATGAGGAAGGGCAGTGAATGGTGGAATGAAGGAGTGAAGGTAAAAGTGGAAGAGAAAAATGACAAACTTATAACAGAGTTTGTATTTTTCCTAACATACAAACCCAAATTCTTTACTATAGGAGATATTCTAGCGCGAGCAGGAAAATACGGCAGAAGAACCTTGACTAGGTCGTTAACGACCGGGCAGGTAATTACCCACCTGTTAGTAGTGGGGGACTGCCGGTCGGTAGCTGCTGTTTACCTTCAATCGGATTCTAGCTAGGACTATCCTAGGGGGGGGGTGATGGAGGGAAGATTTGCGTAAAGAATTTGGGTTTGTATGTTAGGAAAAATACAAACTCTGTTATAAGTTTGTCATTTGTTCATACACTTGATACAAACCCTCATTCTTTACTATAGGAGACTTAGTCTTGAGGCCAGGGTGGCCAAGGAGTTCCCTATTCCTAGGGAAGATAGTCCTCAGACTAGACTCTTTTGAAGCAACAATCTTCCGTTAATCTTCTTTCTTTGTAGATCCCCAGAATCTCAGTACAACTGAAGGTTTGTAGCTTCGAGGAAACAAATGTTTCAGAATGAAGTGGGTCAGGAACATTCGACTCGGACCCCTTCAAACTTAGGATTCCCTAACCTTGCAAAGGGGAAACCTCGTGACCACAAGTATAACTTATACCCTGTGAGAGGAATCAGATGAGTATCATACCTTATTTCCATTGGTGAGTCCAGCTGAAACTGGATACAGACTAGGATCCTCAGATGGGAGGGAGAAGGAGACAAAGAAGATAGATGGATGTCTTTCTTAAAACCTAGTGTAACCCAGTATCCTCAGCCAATGGTTACTGTCCCCTGAAAGGGCGTAAGGTAGCTACAGCACCCGTTGACCTGTCACAATAGGCCCTATAGAAAGGGTGTCTAGAGACCTATGTGTCACGTCGCTCAAATAGTGAGTGGTGAAAGCAGATTAGCGTTTCCAGACCCCAGCACTTAAGACTTGGGAGACTGAGAAATTTCTCTTAAACGCCAGTGAGGCAGCCACTCCCCTAACCTGATGGGCTCTGGGTTGTGCTGCCTCTGGGTTTCCGTGAAACGACCTCGCAATAACTTTTTTGAGCCAGAAAGGGATGGTGTTGCGAGAGGTTCTCTTCTTTACCTTGTTGGTACTAAGGAAAAGATGACGGAGACGTGGTCTGAAAGGTCTGGTGCGCTTCAAATATTTCTTTAACATCCTGACTGGGCATAGTAACGACTGGTCTCTATCCTGTGTTACCTTATTGAGGGTGGAAAACTGAAATTCTCGAAATCTCTCGTCGGTAGATGAAGGATTATGAGTCTAGCCACCAGGCCCGGTACGAAGTTGCGAGACACTCCCCTCCTCCCATCCCTTAGAATGGGTGACGTAAGACAGACCATGTAGCTCACTGACCCTTTTAGCCGAGGACAGAGATACGAGGAAGACGGTCTTAAGGTTCAGAAAGTAGCCTGAGGCCCTTAAGGGCTCATAGGGCAGACCCTTCAGGGACCGTAAGACACGTCTCATGGTGATGGTCTAATCTCAACTGGGGGGCAAAATCACTCAAAACCCCGAATCAACCAAGGTGATGTCTTCTGAGGCGGAGAGGTCAACCCCTTCTCAGTCTACAGATGAGGCTCAAGGCTGAGCGATACCCTTAATCGCCGAGACTGAGAGGAGCTTTTCCTCACTGAGGTACAAAACGAAGTCTGGGAACCCAATTGCTCCACATGGTCGCTGTTGTAGCGGTTAAGAAGTCCATTGTCTTGGCCCCAGCAGTTAGGACTTCTTGTAGGGACTGCCTGGAGTCTTGGTTTGACAAGTCCTCATGGCTCGCGAGGTAGCCGACTGTATCAGCCCACGTGTCAAGCCAGAAGGGACATTGAAGTCGCTTCCATTACCGAGGCTTCTGTGACTGAGAAGAGCCTGGAAGAGTAAAGTGTCTCTTCGAGGATTAGCCCGGTGTGAGCCTCGTCGAAAGGGGATCCAAGATCAGAGGAGAAGGGTTTACGTCTCTGATCTCGGCGAACAGACCAGGTTTAAAGGTCGCTCAAGAATGGCAGAGGCAAGGGACAGTGACATTGCACTAGCAGTTAGGACAATGCCATAGAGACTGACCATATATGGTCAACAACCAAGCCTCCTCTCCATTCCAGCTAGGACCAGGGAAGGCCAGGCAGTGGCTACTGATGACTCAGCAGGATGATCTATAGGCTCCCCCAAACCCCACAACCTTAGCTCACAAGGATGGTAAGGTTGCACGCAGTAATGGCACTAACGAGTCTGAGCGGGACTCAAACCCCAGACTGTCAAACACCAGTCAGAGACGTTACCAATCAGGCCACAGCCAGAAGATTAATTCTGGTCTTAGGGTTTGGGGTGAACGACATAGCCTGTCTAAGGCTGGAGCGTCAAGAGGTCGAGGAGACAGATGCAAATCGCCGAGGCATGAGATATTACACATAGTTCTTAGAGTCCTTAAATAAGAGGATTCTAAGTCCCTCGACGGCAGCTCTCCCGAGGAATCCTTAGGCTGCGCTAATTCCTTGCGTGTTATTACAGGTAAAAGTGGAGACGCGAGTAGCAGACAAACCTTATGTCTTACCCCTCGTATCTTTCTTATCGAAAGGGGAAGAACAGTAGAAGTCGGAGTGTCTGGAGGTAAAGGCGAAGACCGTTGATGAGAGTCGGAAGACTGTCATAAGAGTAAATCTCTTGATGACGATGGTCATGCGCATAGCGCTAATTGCGTGCGTGCGCGGACACACTGTGCTAATTGTTACGAGAGCCCGACGACTCGGCGTAACTGAAACTCGAAGGTTCCAAGTCGTGTGAACTCGAAAGTCCAGCGTGACAGAGGCCCGAAGGACTCCTAAGGTCATGAGTACCCGTAGGATCAACATGACGAGAGTTCAAAGGCTCCCGATCACGCCTGCCGAAAGGGTGACCGTCACGAGACCCCGAGGGTCAACGTGAGGAGAACCAGTAGATTCAAAAAGACGTCTCCTTACAGCACGAGGGAGAGAACATCAGGGATGAAGATAACTCCTCCGCAGGGTAGATTTGTTCTCCCGAAGGAGACCTTCGCTTAAGACAAGGCTCTCGCTCCACCCCTGGAGGAGAACCAAAAGCGTACGGGGGAGGAGTGTGGATCAGCAAACTCCTACAAGTTTTCTCTCGTGAATGGGAGAAAGGTTCTCCCGAAGGAGATCGCCTAAAACAAGCTTTCTCCCTACTCTATGGGGAAAGGCATAGGCGTAGTAACCTCTCTTTTGCAAACGAGGGAGAAGTCCTCCCGGAGGAGGATATTGCCTAAGGCAAGATTTCTCCCCACTCTATGGGAAAAAGTGTAGGCGTAATAATTTCTCTCTAGCGAACGAGGGAGAAGTCCTCCCAAAGGAGGACATCGCCTAAAACAAGCTTTCTTCCAGTTCTATGGGAAAAAAAACATAGGCGTAACAATCTCTCTCTCGCAAACGAGAGAGAAG
This sequence comes from Palaemon carinicauda, assembly GCF_036898095.1. Classification (NCBI taxonomy): domain Eukaryota; kingdom Metazoa; phylum Arthropoda; class Malacostraca; order Decapoda; family Palaemonidae; genus Palaemon; species Palaemon carinicauda. The sequence goes on along the minus strand of NC_090755.1, from coordinate 16,261,782 downwards.
TTCTCCCGAAGGAAGATATCGCCCAAGACAAGTTTTCTCCCAGTTCTATGGGAAAACCGTAGGCGTAATAATCTCCCTCTCGTGAACGAGAAAGAAGTCCTCCCGAAGGAGGACATGGCCTTAGACAAGCTTTCTCCCAGTTCTATGGGAAAAAAGCATAGGCGTAATAATCTCTTTCGCAAACGAGAGAGAAGTTCTCCCGAAAGAGGACATCGCCTAAGACAAGCTTTCTCCCAGTTCTATGGGAAAAAAGCGTAGGCGTAATAATCTCTCTCGCAAACGAGAGAGAAGTTCTCTCGAAGGAGGACATCGCCTAAGGCAAGTTTTCTCCCAGTTTTATGGAAAAAACGTAGGCGTAATAATCTCCTTCTCGTGAACGAGAGAGAAGTCCTCCCGATGGAGGACATCGCCTGAGCCAGGCTTTCTCCCAGCTCTTATGGGAAAAAAGTGTAGCCATAATAATCTCTCTCGCGAACGAGGGAGAAGTTACCCCCGAAGGAGGAACAAGCCTTAGACTTGCTTTTTCCCCATCTCAAGGAGAGAAAGCACAGTCTTCGAGGACGAGATAGCAGAGGTAAAACTCATCGAGCTGTTCGCAACTCTTCACGAAGGAGGGAAGGTTGCTGAATGGCTGAAGTGGGGAAGCTTTCCCTCGGAAGGGGGTGTGGTTCTCTCACGCAGCCCAATTCCGAGGAAGGTTATCACTCCCTCGTAAGGAGAGGTTCTCTAACCCCTGGAGGCGAACCTCCTGGCAGCAATCTATGTTTCCCAACAAGTTGATCAAGTTGCAGGTTGACAATGAGTGCTACCTCGTAACATGGGCAGCTCATGAGCTGCCACATGAAGTGCAGGATAACGAACAGAGCAGCCGAAGCCCTCAGCATTGCGTTCTAGGTCGCTGCTATCTGGGTGTTTTCTTTTAGCCTCTCTAACACGTTTCCCCTTTCCCTCCTGCTCTCAACCGAAGAGAAGAAGGGCCGAACCCCTGCATCTTCTTCCGAGGTTTCCGAGACACTCGTAATCCTTAACTCATTAGGGAGCAAAGGAACACGAGAGCGAGGGATTGACCCCGCGAGTGTATGATCGGAGATTTGCGTGTGTAGCGCTAATTGCGTTCGAACACCTTGCAGGACGGGAGTCTGAAGACTCTGCCATAAGAGTAAAACTCTTGATGGTCATGGGCGCAGTGTTGGTTGAGCGTACGCGAACACTCCAAGCGACAAGAGTCCGAAGACTCTCTGTCATAAGAGTAAAACTCTTGGTGACTTGTTTCACGAGAACCAGAAGGTTCAGCGTGATCGTGTGTGCCCCTAGAGGTTGTGTTGCGAGAACCCGAAGGGCCAGAACAACGGGAAACGGAAGTTTCCCTTGTCACGAGACACCGAAGTGTCAGCGAGACTAAATGCACGAGAGCCCGAGGTTTCAGCAACTTGAGTTGCGAGAAGACGAAGGGATAGCGCACCGGGAAACCGAAATTTCCTGGTCACGAGACCCTAAAGGGTCAGAGATCGAGAATTCAAAGGCAAGAGCGATCTTCTCTGAAGATAAGGAGTGAAGCAAGGAGAAGCGCTCTATCTGACTTTTTCTAGAGCGAATGGAGACCCTCAAACTATTATGCGAAGAAGAGGGTTCGAGGTCAGGACGTGCTTTGCCCTTGGCCGCGCTCCTGGCTTCTTAGATGATCCCTCACAAGAGAAAGACGACAGCGAGGCAGAACGACAACGAGAGGGAGCGTTCTTCTTAGGTTTGTGACAAGAGCGCATATAGTCTCGAGGCGAGACGTCTAGGGGAGAGACAGAAGGCGAGAAAGAGCGAGAACGATGATGTCTCTTCCTATATTGCATGTCTCTTCGGCGAGAACATCTAGGTGAAGGCGTAAACGGGCGCGCGGGAGAGTGTTCTCGCACGTCTGTGCCAGCCATAGGGCGCACGCGCACAGGAGAGTTCCCTAGCGCGGGGGCGCACAGTGGATTCATACGGGGTGCGCGGGCGTGCGCGCATATCCTTGCGGATGCGCGCAGGAGAAGGCTGGCGCAGCGGTAAGTGCTGGCGCGTTGGTAAGGGTTGGCGCGCGGGAGAAGGCAGCATGGCTGACTTGTCAGAAGTCCTGCTATCAGTAGAAAGTTGGCGCGCAGGTTTTACCTGGCGAGTAGGATGGTGCGCAGTATGGCGGGCAGGAGAGTGAGATGTTGGGCACGTATGCGCACGTGCAGAAGAATGTTGGCGCGTGGAAGCACGTAGGAGAGCACTAGTGCGCAGGAGAGCGCCATTGCACAGGAGATTGGTGGCGCGCAAGTAGTTTGCGCGCAGGTGAGCGCATGGTGCGTTATGGAGCGTATGCATATGTTGGCGCATACGCTCTTGATGCCCTATGTAAGGGTAAGGAGGAAGCGCTCTTCTTAAGTTTGTGACGAGAGCACTTATACAGTAGTCTTGCGGCAAGACATCTCGTGAAGAGATAGACGGCGAGGAAGAGCGAGAACGATTATGTCTCTTCCTATGTCACCTGTGTCTCCGGCGAGAACATCTGGGTAAAGGAATGCGAGCTCTCCTTTTCCTCTTCTCTCTCTCCCTCCTAGTCTCCAAAGAGGGCGAGGAGAATGAAGTGGAGGAGGAGGAGGAGAAGGTACTGCGATGTCCACTTCTAGATACTTGGCAGGGGGACCCTCAGAACATCTATGACCTCTGTAGCCAGGGCATAGGGAAAGAGGATCCACCTCCAGCGGCGACATAAAGGCACCCGGAACACTTCCTCATAATAGAGGACATCACAACTAACAAAGAAAAAGAAAAAGGATTAATCAAAAAACCAAAAAAGAAAGGCTAGTCTGCCAGGCAAATAAAGTAGGAGCAGCGGTGTTACCACTGCGACGGCTAGAATTCGATTGAAAATAAACAGCAGCTACCGACCGGCACGGTCCCCCACCACTAACAGGTGGGTAATTACCTGCCCAGTCGTTAACGACCTTGTTAAGGTTTTTCTGCAGTATTTTCCAGCTCGCGCTAGAAAATCTCCTATAGTAAAGAATGAGGGTTTGTATCAAGTGTAGGAGGGCTTTTGAAGAATGGCTGCAGAGTAATAGTGTAGAGAAGTATGAAAGATATACAGTAGAGAGAAAAATGTGGAAGTAAAGCGCAAGGTAAGTGAGGCGAAGAGGGCAGCTGACCTGAGGTGGGGTCAGGGATTGGGTCATTCATATGAAGGGAATAAGAAAAAGTTTTGGAAAGAAGTGAAAAGAGTAAGGAGGGCTGGTTCAAGAATTGAAGAGACAGTGAAAGATGGAAATGGAAGGTTGTTAAAAGGAGAGGAGGCAAGGAAAAGGTGGGCGGAATATTTTGAAAGTTTACTGAATGTTGAGGATAATAGGGAGGCAGATATAATTGCTGTTGCAGGTGTTGAGGTGCTGGTGATGGGAGATGAGAATGAGAGAGAGATTACAAGAGAGGAAGTGAGGAGAGCACTAGATGAAACAAGAGTAGGAAAAGCATCTGGTATGGATGGTGTGAGAGCTTAAATTTTTAAAGGAAGGGGGTGTGACTGTACTTGAATGGTTGGTGAGATTGTTTAACATGTGTTTTGCGTTGTCAATGGTACCAGTAGATTGGGTTTGTGCATGTATTGTACCACTATATAAAGGTAAGGGAGATGTGCATGAGTGTTGTAATTCAAGGGGTATTAGTTTGTTGAGTGTAGTTGGAAAAGTGTATGGTAGAGTAATGATTTATAGGATTAAGAATAAAACACAGATAGCAATCTTAGAAGTACAGGGTGGTTTTAGAAGAGATAGGGGTTGTATGAATCAGATTTTTACAGTTAGGCAGATATGCGAGAAATATTTAGCAAAAGGTAAGGAGGCGTATGTTGCGTTTATGGATCTGGAGAAAGCGTACGATAGAGTTGATAGGGAAGCAATGTGGAATGTGATGAGGTTAGATGGAGTTGGTGGAAGGTTGTTGCAAGCAGTGAAAAGTTTCTACAAAGGTAGTAAAGCATGTATTAGGATAGGAAATGAAGTGAGCGATTGGTTTCCGGTGAGAGTGGGACTGAGACAGGGATGTGTGATGTCGCCGTGGTTGTTTAACTTGTATATTGATGGAGTGGTGAGAGAGGTGAATGCTCGAGTGCTTGGATGAGGATTAAAACTGGTAGACGAGAATGACCATGAATGGGAGGTAAATCAGTTGTTGTTTGCGGATGATACTGTACTGGTTGCAGACGCGGAAGAGAAGCTTGGACGATTAGTGACAGAATTTGGAAGTGTGTGTGAGAGAAGGAAGTTGAGAGTTAATGTGGGTAAGAGTAAGGTTATGAGATGTACAAGAAGGGAAGGTGGTGCAAGGTTGAATGTCATGTTGAATGGAGAGTTACTTGAGGAGGTGGATCAGTTTAAGTACTTGGGGTCTGTTGTTGCAGCAAATGGTGGAGTGGAAGCAGATGTACGTCAGAGAGTGAATGAAGGTTGCAAAGTGTTGGGGGCAGTTAAGGGAGTAGTAAAAAATAGAGGGTTGGGCATGAATGTAAAGAGAGTTCTATATGAGAAAGTGATTGTACCAACTGTGATGTATGGATCGGAGTTGTGGGGAATGAAAGTGATGGAGAGACAGAAATTGAATGTGTTTGAGATGAAGTGTCTAAGGAGTATAGCTGGTGTATCTCAAGTAGATAGGGTTAGGAACGAAGTGGTGAGGGTGAGAACGGGTGTAAGAAATGAGTTAGCAGCTAGAGTGGATATGAATGTGTTGAGGTGGTTTGGCCATGTTGAGAGAATGGAAAATGGCTGTCTGCTAAAGAAGGTGATGAATGCAAGAGTTGATGGGAGAAGTACGAGAGGAAAGCCAAGGTTTGGGTGGATGGATGGAGTGAAGGAAGCTCTGGGTGATAGGAAGATAGATGTGAGCGAGGCAAGAGAGCGTGCTAGAAATAGGAATGAATGGCGAGCGATTGTGACGCAGTTCCGGTAGGCCCTGCTGCTGCCTCCGATGCCTTAGATGACCGCTGAGGTAGCAGCAGTAGGGGATTCAGCATTATGAAGCTTCATCTGTGGTGGATAATGTGGGAGGGTGGGCTGTGACACACTAGCAGTACCAGCTGAACTCGGTTGAGTCCCTTGTTAGGCTGGGAGGAACGTAGAGAGTAGAGGTCCCCTTTTAGTTTTTGTTTCTTTGTTGATGTCGGCTACCCCCCAAAATTGGGGGAAGTGCCTTGGTATATGTATGTATGTGTATATTTCATATTTTTTACATTTTTTTTCTTTTGATTTTTTATTTTCATCACTTTCAGTGACGAGTTACGGTATGTTATCGCAGTCACCATCTGTACCTCCTCCCCGACCTCTCTCTTACTGCGTAGCAATTCTTGCACCTGTGTGTGTGTGTTTGTGCATACGCACACGAGTGTGTTTGTATCAATATTTGTTTTAGTTAATAAAGGAATTCAGATTAGCTGTTATTACTTTCTTAGTTACATTTAATTGTTTTTCAACTCGTTGACGCTGGTAAAAATCATATATACTCTAAACACATTTTTGTTTAATCTCTCTCTCTCTCTCGGAAAAATAATAATAGACGTATCTAACACTATAACAGCGAAGAAGAGAGAGAGAGAGAGAGAGAGAGAGAGAGAGAGAGAGAGAGAGAGAGAGAGAGAGAGAGAGAGAGAGAGAGAGAGAGAGAGATATTATTTAAAGAACATGTTAATGCTATGTTTAGAGAGAAACAGAAAAAGAGAGAAGTCTTATCTAAAAGAGCTTGTTAATGCTTTCTTGGTTTTCTTTGCTTCACTTTTTTCTTTCTTTCTGTTCATCACGCTGGCCCTTCTCACAAATGATCGTTGCCAACAATCTCTTTGTCCTTTATCCCTATCAACAAAAGGTGTTCTATCTCTTCCAGGGTATTGCTATGATGTCTTGTAATAATGGTAATCCCCTTCGATGGTTATTTGCTTTAATGGCTGCCTTCAGCTTGATGATCCTCGAGATCATAGGCCTATTCCAGCCATATTGTTTAGCCATACAGTATCACTCACATGCACACTGCTCTCATGTTTTTCTATAATTTCTTGCTTCAATTCTAATGAAATAATTGCCTTCTTCCTGTACTGAAACATAGCTTCTTAGGCACCATAATTATAGGTAAAATAAAAAAGGAAATGTGAGAAAAGGAAGAAAATAAGCACTGTTAATAACAGACCAAACAAAGGACAACCACACGATACACACAAGAACAGAGAACTGAGCACTCGACGCTCAATGGCGTACTGTTTACTTCGTATGTTGGAGCAACACTTCGGATGTCGAGGCAGAAATTTGGTTGAATTTTACTTTGTATGTTCGAAAATTCGTATGTTGGGACATTCGTATGTAGAGGTACCACTGAATATGTATCAGCTAGATGGCACAGGGTTGTGAAAATGTACTTCCTTACTTGTTTATATGTCCCTATGGTGGTGGTATTACTTATCAACACCATGGTGTGACCTGAAAGGAGCTAATAGAATTGTGTCTGACATCCACCAACCCAACTTTTGCTCTGACGTTATCAGAACCGGGATGTTCGGAGGGTTTTTGTGCTGAAACCAAATGATCTTCAGCTGCCACTGAAGAGAGCGTGTTTGCACACGACCATAGAATATTAATCTCTCCAAGGAGGACAGAGACAGATGAGCTGCCCGTTTCATTCTTTTTATTCTATCTTTGGACAGAATGACTTTGCCTATTCTGGTATCAATATTCATCCCTAGATATACCTATCCTTGGGAAGGTTGCAGAGAGGACTTCTCGAGATTTGCCACAATCCCCAGATCTCAGCAAAACTCAAGAAGTTTGTCTCAATGAAGGAGAAGGGTTTCCTTCAAGTCTGCCAGAACCAGCCCATCGTCTGTGAAATGAAGGAAACAAATGCCATTCTTGTGGGGCCAGAGGATAACTAAGGAGAACACCTGAGATGCTGTGGACAGACAGAAGAACAGCACCTTGAATTGGTATATTTTGTCGTTTAGGAAGAAACATAGGTAATTCCTTGACGATGGATGAATGGGGATCTGGAAGTACACGTCTGAGATCCAGCGTGATCATGAAGTCTCTCGGCTGTTAGACCGTTTGTGCCATCTATATCTTGAACGTTCCAAGGCTGAGAGGTTTATTTTTGTTCTCCAGCCTTCAGACACCTTCTTTACAAGAAAAAGTTAGAATGTAGAAGCCTGGGGACTTATCTCAGACCTCTTGAAGGAGGTCCTTCTCCAACAAGGCCTGGACTTTGGCCTTAAGGGCCTATTCCTTTGTGAATACCCTCGCATAGGAACTCGACATTGCTGGAGGTAGGGTCAGAGGAGGGAGAGTGTGTGTACGGGACGTGGTATCCCACCCTAAGGAAGGAGACCGACCAAGGTTTGACCCCGTGGAACATCCACATCTGCCACCTGCTCTGTAGGCATCTGACCCACCAGTGGACTAGTGGGGGAATACTCTCAAGTGGGAATAGCCATGTCTTCCTCTGTTTGCTCATCTACCCTTGTTGGAGCCTCTGGATTGAAAGGGCTGCTTGGAACCTTGCCCTTTTGATGCTGCCTGTTTTGAGGGTTGTGACCCTGTGGCGGGATGTCAACAAATATCCTGACAAAAATTCTCCCAACTCCCTAGCCCAAACTCTCTTACTATCCCCATACTTAGCCTGACAAAACTTTTCATATTCCCTAAAGAAGTCATATACATCCCTACTGCTATGTTCATTAAAACTTTCACACCTAGGTACCTCTCTCATAAACACTGTCTTACAAACTTCCTCTACTTCATTCTCACTACTATCTTCACTGCCTACTCCCTTCTTGTTGCCTTCTTCTTCATTTGAATACAATGAATCTAATTCTACACTCAAAGTCCTATCTTTAACTATTCCCTTCTTACCCTTTTTCTTACTAACCACCTTCACCCATTCATGATCATCCTCACTCACACCCTGACCTTTCTTCTTTTCTTTCTTCACATTATCTTTACCTTTCTTCTCAGTCTTCCTATCACCCTTCGTTCCAATCTTACTATGTCTAGGCCCTTTACTTTCAATATCACTATCACTACCTTCCCCATTATCACTTACACTATCCTCTTCCACCATCAACCCGTTACCAGAAGCAGAAGCCACTCCTCCGACTGCACCTTCACCCATGACAGTTTTCATCATCCCCATTACTTGCCCTACCATTGCTTCCATGCGTTTCTCATTTTCTCGCATCCTCATCTCATCACCCTCTTCCACTCTCTCTACAGTTCCCTTTAACTGCCTAAGCTCCTTCTGCATCGCCTCATTCTCCCAGTGCAACCTCTCCTCATGCTCCTTACTCAGCCGCAATTCCTCCTTCAAAACCATTAATTGCTCCTCCATTTTTCATCAACCTTAATTCTAAGTCCGTCCTTCGTCCAACAGTCCAGCTTCCTATCCCACCTCGGCAGTCCCTGTTCGGGCGCCAAAATAATGTGGCGGGATGTAAAAAAAACAAACCCCCACACCCTTGATCACACTAACTGACAAATGTCTCCTCTGCACAAACTTTCCCCTTACGTTATCAACTGGACTCTTGGACAGAAAGTGAAATTGAAATTTAATTCAAGTAAACAAATATCAAGACCAGGAAAACTCCCATAAAGTAAAGCCGTGATTCCTCCTTTGGAGAGCTTATCTTTTGAATATTGATTGACGACCTGGCTTATGATAAGGAACTGGATACGACTGTTCAGATTTAGTTAAATGTTGATGACCCGGACCGAATGAATTTTGATTGCGGTTATTGATGATGATGATGACGATGATGATTATGACCCCGATTAGGGAGGCAGCTAGGGCACATTGGCCCTTGCTGTAGTGTTATCCACAGAGCTGTGGTAGTTTGCCATTAAAGACAGTTGGCAGTGTGTGGACGACTGTATTGGTGTCCCTAAAATATATATAGAAGCATATTTGGTTGTGGTACATCTTAGTTTTAAGTTTCGATATTTTTTCTCCGGGTTTATGTGAATGTGGTATTTGTTATTTATTTTGTATGTTAAGTTTTTTTGTGTTGTCTGTATGATATCTTTAGTTTCAAGGATAGTAATAATTTTGATTGCGTTTACTTTTAAGAATATAGTGTTAAGGTTATGTTTTGTTTTCATTTTCCTTCTGTCCAAGAGTCCAGTTGATAACGTAAGGGGAAAGTTTGTGCAGAGGAGACATTTGTCAGTTAGTGTGATCAAGGGTGTGGGGGTTTGTTTTTTTGACATCCCGCCACAACCCTTCCCTATGTACCTGGTGCTTGACCGCAGCAAATCACTCTGGTGGTGGTGCTAAGGAGTAAGGGTGAGATGTCATTGCACAATGGAGAAGGGAGTCTTCCACGATGAAGAGGGAGAGGCCATACATTGGGGAGTTGCAAAGTTTCATAGCTTCCCTCCAAGGCACCTGCCCTTGGAATTTTGAGACTATGTAATTCCTTCATCTCAAAACCCAGTCGATCCACTGGTTAATCATACTGTGGGTTAAGAACTCCAACGTCCTGGCACCAGAGAAAAAGCATGCAGACATTGCTTCCCTCTTCTAGTTGGTGGAGAAGTCCTCATTCTTGAAGAGGTAACCTACAGATCCCAACCATGAAACAGATTGCAAAGAGCACTTCGCAACCCATTTTATGTTTGCAGCATCTGCCACAGAGAAAGTCACCGATAACAAGGCAAGCTTGTCCAGTGACACAGAGTTAGAGTCAATTGTAAAGGAAGTGGAGAAGGATAGTTGTCCACTATGTCGTAATACTTCCTCTGCAAAACATATGGTGGAGAAAGCAAACGCTACATGTTCACAAACCGGAGGGACTGTGATGCTTCCGCCACATGGGCGTAAGCCCTCTTCTTGGCACTCTTGACTCCCCTAGACCAAGGCAAAGCTACCTTAGTCTTGGTGGGTCTGGGAGTGTTATAGAAAAGGTCCAAGACCGTGTCCTTGCCCTCAGCTCAAACTTTGTCCAGCTCCGCCAAGGAGTTGATCTCCCTAATGTACGAAAGTACTTCCAGGAAGACGTGGTCAGTCTTTCTGCTCTAAGGGGATATCTTCGGACTGGCGGATGTGCAGCACTCCATCTGAATGTTCTGAGCCATCATCAAACAGTTCATCCTCTCCCGAGCTCGCATCCATAAGAGCCTGTGGAGGGTTAAGATCATCATCATTTCGCCTAGTAGAGGTGTGAGCCCACGGAGGAAGGTCTTACGGAGATGGGCTTGGACTCTGGAATACCTTCCCTTCGAGCTGGGTGTTCAGAAGCCGAGTACCAGTTCTTAGGAACAGTCATTGCGGTCTTTTCCCGTAGCGGATGTTAAAATCAGCAAGGAGAGGAACTCTCCTTCCTCTCCTGTTCCTTAGGCCCTGCACACTTCGGCGGAGCAGGAGGAAGAGCTGTAACTTCCGCCACTCGGACAGCCTGATCCTGACGGTCCAGTTCTATAAGTGAGAGCCTAATGTTGTCCATAAAGGAGACGTTCCTGGAAGGTCCTGGGGTGCAAAGAATCCAACAAAGGAGGAGTAGGTGCTTGCTGACTAAGCTTCCTCTTCTGCAACTTGACGGGAATAATGCTTAGTCTTTCCCACTCCGGATCCCAATCGGTGTTGGAAGTATTGGTACTCATTTATTGCTGGTACCTGGAGGACCGTTGAGGGAAAGAAAGGCAAGGCACTGCCTAAGAAGGAAATTGCCTATCAGAACTGGTACGTCTTGGGTCAATGGGAAGACTACTCCTCCCCGAGGATGCATTCTGAGCAATTATCTTTCTGTAATTCTTGTCTTTGGGAAGCATTTTAAACATACTTGCATCAGGTCAGTGAAACATGGTGCGTACCTCAAGAAGGTGATGGAACTTGAAGATGCAGCCCAAGAGTGTTTCCTAGACATAGGTGGAGTGCCTAGTGCAAGTGTGAGCGGGGTGGCAGGTCTACCTCCCGCCAACTAGTGGTGAATAGTTACATCTTGCTTAAAAGTCTTATGGCTGGTTTCAGCTGTCGCCAAAATATATCTTCACTGTAAATAGCGAAAGGGTTTATATATAATGCCGGAACAAAGAGGAGTTCCAGCTATTTTTAAAACACTCCTGTTAAAAGACAAGGGTATTATTTACGAAGAAAAAAATGATATTTTGATTATAAAATAAATTTTTTAATATACTTACCCGGTGAATATATAATAGCTGACGTCTCCGACGGCTCGACAGATTCCAAAAACTCGCGAGCGATCGCCGTGAAGGTTGCGGGTGTGACCACCAGCGCCGACTATCGGCCAGATACCGCATATACTTGTCAATTTCTCCAGTTCTTCTCAGTCCGCTGGGTCTCTATCGGGGAGGAAGGGAGGGCCTTTAATTTATATATTCACCGGGTAAGTATATTCAAAAATTTATTTTATAATCAAAATATCATTTTTAAATATTAAACTTAGCCGGTGAATATATAATAGCTGATTCACACCCATGGTGGTGGGTAGAGACCAGTATTAATACAATAAAGGCGTATATGCTCAAGAGTTTTTTGACAATATTTCATAAAAAACCAACCTAAGTATAGGTACCTGGTAAGGAAGCTGACTCTGGTGATTACTTTGCCTCATTAGTCTGCTTTCCTCACGAAGCCCAGCCATCCTCTCAGGATGCTGAAAGACTCCCAGGAGCTGTTATATCCAGGGCGAACACCCCTATAACAGGACCTCATCAATACCCTTAATCTGGGCGCTCTCAAGAAACAACATTTTGACCACCCGCCAAATCAAAAAGATTGCGAAAGACTTCTTAGTCTCCCGTACAACCCAAAATAAGAATAAAAATTTCAAGAGTAGATTAAAAGGATATTGGGATTAAGGGAATGTAGTGGTAGAGCCTTCACCCACTACTGCACTCGCTGCTACGAATGGTCCCAGTGTGTAGCAGTCCTCATAAAGAGTCTGGACATCTTTCAAGTAATATGAAGCGAATACCGACTTGCCTCTCCAAAAGGTCGCGTCCATAATACTTTTAATGGATCTATTTTGCTTAAACGCTACTGAAGTTGCTATCGCTCTGACTTCATGAGCCTTGACTTTAAGTAAATTACAATCCTTCTCACTTAAATGAGTGTGTGCCTCCCGAATCAAAAGTTTAATAAAATAAGACCACGAATTCTTAGACATGGGCAAAGAGGGCTTTTTAACGGAGCACCATAAAGCCTCTGAACAACCTCGCAGCGGTTTAGCTCTGGATAAATAAAATTTAAGAGCTCTAACGGGGCACAGCACTCTTTCAACTTCATTCCCCACAATCTCGGAAAGACTGGGGATATCAAATGATTTAGGCCAAGGACGAGACGGAAGTCCATTCTTGGCCAAAAAACCAAGTTGAAGAGCGCATACTGCTTTATTAGTGGAGAAGCCGATGTTCTTGCAAAAAGCATGTATCTCACTAACCCTTTTAGCCGAAGCCAAGCACACCAAAAAAAAGTGTCTTGAGGGTAAGATCCTTCAGGGAGGCTGAATTTAATGGTTCAAACCTGTTTGACATAAGGAACCGTAGGACCACGTCCAAGTTCCAAGCAGGAGTCGAAATATGACGTTCCTTGGAAGTCTCGAAAGACTTAAGCAGGTCTTGGAGATCTTTGTTATTAGAAAGATCCAAACCCCTATGCCTGAAAACAGAAGCTAACATGCTTCTGTAGCCTTTAATGGTGGATGCAGAGAGGGAGCGACCGTTTCTCAGATAAAGCAGAAAATCTGCAATCTGCGCTACAGAGGCACTTGGAAGAGGAAATAGAGGAGGACTTGCACCAGTCTCTAAATACCTCCCATTTCGACTGATAGATCCTGATGGTAGAGGATCTTCTAGCCCTCGCGATCGCTCTAGCTGCCTCCTTCGAAAACCCTCGAGCTCAAGAGAGTCTTTCGATAGTCTGAAGGCAGTTAGACGAAGCGTGGGGAGGCTTTGATGAAATCTCTTTACGTGAGGCTGTCGCAAGAGATCCATCCGCAACGGCAGACTTCTTGGAACGTCTACCAGCCATAGAAGTACCTCTGTGAACCACTCTCTCGCGGGCCAGCGTGGAGCAACCAACATCAACCTGGTCCCTTCGTGAGAGGTGAACTTCTGCAGCACCTTGTTTAGGATCTTGAAAGGTGGAAAGACATAAACGTCCAGGTGAGACCAGTCCAGCAGGAAAGCGTCTATGTGGGCTGCCTCTGGATCCGGAATTGGAAAGCAGTAAGTCGAGAGCCTCTTTGTCAGTGAAGTCGCAAAAAGATCTATGGTGGGTTGACCCCATGTCATCCATAGCTTCTCGCACACAGTCTTGTGCAACGTCCACTCCATGGAGATGACTTGTCCTCTTCTGCTGAGGCAGTCCGCCAAGACATTCATTTTTCCTTGCACAAATCTTGCCAAAGTTGGGATGTTACTTGCCTTAAATGGAGTTCCTTCTGATCCGTGGACCAAAGACCCGAGCATTCCAGACTGTCCAGTGGAGCTCCCTAACCCAAATCCGATGCATCTGAATACAACACATGGTTTGGGTTCTTGATCGCAAGAGAAAGACCTTCTCGAAGTCTGATGTTGCTGTCCCACCAAGTCAGACATGTCTAGACTGAGTTGGAGATTGGGAAAGAGATACTCTCTAAGCCCTTCTCCTTGTTCCAATGGTTTAGGTGAAATTGGAGAGGGCAAAGGTTGAGTCTCCCCAGAGAGATAAACTACTCCAGCGATGAAAGAGTTCCCACGGGGCTAGTTCAAACTCTTACAGAGCATCTGTTTTTCTCTTGCAAGTGAAGGACTTTTAACAGAGCTTGTTCCATTCTTGTGGGAGACGAAAAGGCCCGAAAAATCAGACACTGTATCTCCATTCCCAAAAAAAGAATAGTCTGGGATGGGGTACTGTAAGTTACGACTTCTCTACGTTCACTATGAGACCTAGCTCCTTGGTTAGGTCTAATGTCCATTAGAGGCTCTCCAGACAGCGATATAATGACGACGCCCTGATTAGCCAGTCGTCAAAATAAAGGGAGGCTCTGAATCCTCAAAAAATGTAGAAAGCTTGCTACATTTTGCAAGGGCCTTGTAAAAACAAGAGGAGCAGGAATGAGGCCGAAGTACAGTGCTCGAAATTGGTACATTACTTTCCCGTCCACAAACCTCAGATGTTGTTGAAAGTTTGGATGAATCGGGATGTGGAAGTATGCATCCTGAAGGTCGAGAGAGACCATCCAGTCGCCTTCCCTTACTGCTGCCAAGACAGATTTGGTAGTCTTCATTGTGAAGTTTGTCTTGACAATGAACACATTGAGCGCACTTACATCTTAAGTACTCCTGCAGTGAACGTGGCTGCCAGATCATTGGAGCCATCCCTGATAGCCTTGTTCCTGCAGTGAACGTGGCTGCCAGATCATTGGAGCCATCCCTGATAGCCTTGTTCATGCATGACATAATTGTACAGCAATACATTGACAGCTGGAGAGACCTTCTTACTTAAGGCTCCCAGGGACCAATCTAACAAATAAAAACTTCAAACGCTCGAAAAAACTCCTAACAGGAGATGGTCTAGCTCTGAAGCCGACCATAAAATCTTGGAGCGTCTCATGGCTAGACGACGAGGAGAGTCCACAAGGCTTAAGAAGTCTCCCTGGGCAGAGGCAGGTACTCCCAAGCCGAGAACTTCTCCTCGAGCTTCTCCTGTGTCACACCAGATGCCCGAGCGAGAAGCTAATTAAGAAGGAGGAAAAGCAAAAGCAGACTTTCCTAAACTTCTCCTGGATTCCAACCAGTCTCCCAGTAAGAGCATGGCCCTCTTGGAAGAACAAGAGAGAACTGACTTCGTAAAAGTAGGCGTCAAAGAAAGTCTAGGACAAAATTTCACTAAAGAAATTCATAATTAAAAAACAAGGGATTGTTGGACCACCCTAGGTTACTCCTCTTCTGAATGACTCCCCAAAGGTACATTAGTTGAAAGGGGGTCATCCACTTCTTCAGAAGGCACATCATCTGATAAATCTAAAGTCTTGCGAGAAGGAGATTTATATTCAGAATGACGTGAAGGAAAAAGCCTGACAGGCTACATCAACTTGTATATGAACAGAAGTTAAAGTTGGAGGGTCGATGTCACGTTGTGACTGCAGAGAATGTTATTCTACAACAAGTCGTGACAGAAGTAACTGACGTTCAAACGTCCCGTAGTAACAGCGGCGACTGCTGTTCGATGCTATATCGTGACTCCGATGACTGACCCTCGACGTCACGTCATGTCTACGGTGTCTACCGCTCAACGTCACGTCGTGTCTGCGGTGTCTGCATCTCAACGTCACGCTGTGACTGCGGTGGCTGACGTTCAAAGCGATCAAAGTTACATCGAGATTTATGCTCCGCATCTCGCTTAACAGGAAAGCTGTCACAAGAGATAACGTCAGCGTGGCGTAACAAAGCTCGTCTAGAAGGTTGAAGACCCGAATCACGTATCCCAGAACCGTGACGTACAAAAAGCAAAGGATCCTTTCGCACAGGAACAGGATCGAAAGCTTTTATTGAAGAAGAAAGCTTTAACAGCATATCTAACTTCGGGTCAACCTGTGACTGCAGTGGCTGACGTTCAAACGTCACGTAGTAAACAGCAGTGACTGCTGATCGATGCTATATCGAGACTACGGTGACTGACACTCGATGTCACGTTGTGTCTACCGCTCAACGTCACGTCGAGTCTGTGGCAGAAACGTCTGTACATGAACGTCATCGCTATGAACGGGACTCTTATTATGACTACAGCTAGGACTTTGAACTTGTTCTGAAGGAACTAATAAACCGTCTCGAAACTTTACGCCCAGGCTTTTAAAGAGACGAATCATCGGAAGACGAGGAGAAACTTCGTCTCTCCTGTCTTATGGCAAGGACGTGCTTGCCGAGCAACGTCTGATACCTTTGAGGGAACGTCTGTTCGTTGGTTTACACTCCTCACTCCCTTAGGTCCTATGACATTCCTTCTCCCTGGTGCAGGGGAGCCTGAAAGAGGTCTCGGACTAGGCAAGTGACAAGCACGAACAAACGAACCCTCCGCAACACAGAACATGTTTTTTGCACTTACTTCACTGATATCGTATTTTTCAATAATTTTACATTAGACATGAATAAAACTGATTTCTACCTGAAGCACGCAATTCTCCCTTATATCAAAAGGTTAGAATTGCGAAATGAGTCGTATAATGTAAGCACATTAGTACAAAATGAAACACACATGCAAAAATCAATAAACATACATATATATCGAATAAAACGGAAATATATAAAGTTAAAAAGATCAGTGACTGGGGAGGAGACTAAACACTAGTTCACTAAGGACTACGTTTTCAATCTCTCACCGTACAGTGCCTTGGGACGAGAATAAAAACTAAAACGTTTTATCCTCTCTCCCCGTACAGAGACTTGGGACGAGAGTAAAAAAAAACTGAATCGAGAACAACGTTACTCGCTCCCAAACTCCTTGTACAGAGACTTGGGACGAGAATAAAGATCGGATCGTTCTCTCTCTCTCTCTCCGTCTCTCTCTCTCTCTCTCTTATCACTCACAAGAGAATGGCCCACTCACCCTTCGTCAATAACAGGTTATTTGACTAAAGGAAAAAACTGAAAGGACTAAGAAATTGAAAATTAACAAGTTCCTTTAAATTAGTATCTAAAACACTTCAGTTTGAAAGAAGAATGAACAAAACGTCAAAATCGATTTACTCTTTCTGCAAAGTGTAACCGCGATTCTCTCTTTCTCTATCGTAACGATAGAGCGCAAACTGCGTAGCATAAATAAACCAAACGTTAGTTCATCTTTGAAAAAACAGCACGAAGACTATTCAAAGAATTTATTTCTTAAAATATTTTCTAAAAAATATTCATTTCATCACTCACAGAGCAACTGTTTTAAACTAAAAAAAAATAAAAGTTAAATGGGCTCAACGTTGTTTAACTTCGTTTTCCAAGTTAGGACCGCCTACAAAGAACAGGTCGCATATAAACAAAAACATAAAATTTATCTTGATGTTTTAGTATAAATGGAAAGCTAATCGAAGAGGCCTAATAAAGGCGGGTGAGATATAAAATATAAAATATATAGAGGTAAATCTATAAATATCAACAATAATTTATAAAGTGATAAAATAATTACTAAAAGCCTTTAACACACTTCCGTACACTGAGGGAAGGGTCGGCCATCTTTTCTCTATGGAAAAAACCAGAGATTAAAAAAAAACAAGCAAGGGCAAAACACTTTTCCTCTCCTTTCAAAAGCATTTCTTTTGAAGATAGTATTGAATAATCCAGCACGGCGAAAGCAATAAAACCAAAACCGAGTACTTCACCAATTCGGTCGAAAACTCGAGGTCATAAAGCGAGCGGAACCAACTTGTCGACAAGACCGACAGAGAAGAACTGGAGAAATTGACAAGTATATGCGGTATCTGGCCGATAGTCGGCGCTGGTGGTCACACCCGCAACCTTCACGGCGATCGCTCGCGAGTTTTTGGAATCTGTCGAGCCGTCGGAGACGTCAGCTATTATATATTCACCGGCTAAGTTTAATATTTAAAAATACTACTTGAGAAAATCAAAATCAGATAAATATGACAAATTCGAAGATAATTTGTATTTTTCCTAACCATACAAACCTTAGCTATTTACAGAGGGTTTACCTTTTAGCGCAGCTGAAACGACGAGCCAATAGTTTTAACGAGGGTTAATTACCCCCGCGCTAGTTAGCGGGGGGGTGGGGAAGGGTAGCTTGCTACCCCTCCCCCCTCCACACACCGGTGACTTGCTTCACTTCACTTAGAGGTAGAACTTGACTTGGGGGTCAGGGATGGCGGGCACATATGTGTAAATAGCTAAGGTTTGTATGGTTAGGAAAAATACAAATTATCTTCGAATTTGTCATTTGTTCCGTAACCGAAATACAAACCACGCTATTTACAGAGGGTGACTTACCCCTTAGGAAGGGTGGAAAGTCCCCAGCCTTACTGACTTCGGCTTGCCCGGGGGCTCGATCCCTCAGTGAGCAGCACTAGATAGAGGGAGCCCCTGTACCTCACAAGTTCCTAGCATCGCTAGGAACGAGTGGCCTACATAAGCAGTGTGAGGAGGAGAGTGTGACTCGTCCTATGAAGTTGACCTTGAGACCTTCAGATAGGAATTCTAGGATAGGACGTTCCCCATACCACCTCGTCAGGGTATGGGAGACGCAACAGTATTAAGCTTAATACTAGGAGCACAAAGAAGCATGGGTTACCTGCAGAGGTCGAGGTCAGCTATGCGAGGACCAGGATGCTGCTTCCCCAAGAGAGGGGAGAATGAAGAAAGAAGTAAGGGTCAGACATACTCTTTCATTCACGCAGACTAAGACCGGGTAACAACGCCCTCAACCTACTGCTACTTGTCCAAAAAGGAGCCTGAGGTTAGACCAGCTGTTGTGCAGCCACCACAGGGCCGATAGAAAACGTATCGAGGCTCCTGTGGGTCACGTCTTGCAGGTAGTGGGCTGTGAAGGTCGTTTGACGCTTCCAGACCCCAGCTTGAAGTACCTGCGTCACAGAGAAGTTTCACTTGAAGGCCAGGGATGTAGCAATACCCCTGACATCGTGGGCCCGAGGGCGACGTGACGGAGGAGGGTCAGGATTCAGGGCATGGTGGATAACCCTTCGAATCCAAGCTGAGATGGTGTTCCTGGTGACCCGCCTCTTTGTCCTGCCTGTGCTCACAAACAAAGCTCGCACGAGGACGGACTGCAGCCGTTCTCTTCAAGTAGTGCCTCAGACACCTCACTGGACATAGTAGCAGCTGGTCTGCGTCGTTTGTTACAGAACGGAGACTCGCGATCCTGAAAGAGTCGAACCGAGGATCCGGCACTCCAGGATTCTGAGTCTTGGCTACAAACTCAGGGACGAACCTGAACGTTACCTCCCCCCATCCCCTTGAATGGGCGATGTCGTACGAGAGACCATGAAGTTCACTAACTCGCTTGGCCGAAGCCAAGGCGAGTAGGAAAGCCGTCTTCCAAGACAGGTGGCGATCGGAGGCCTCGCGTAATGGCTCGAAGGGAGGTCTCTTAAGAGACCTGAGGACTCGAACCACGTTCCAAGGAGGGGGTCTCACTTCCGACTGGGGGCATGTGAACTCATAGCTACGTATGAGTAAAGAGAGTTCTAGCGATGAAGAAATATCCACGTCCTTCAATCTGAAGGCCAAGCTTAAGGCTGAGCGATAGCCTTTCACTGCCGAGACAGAAAGGCGCATTTCTTCCCGCAGATACACGAGGAAGTCCGCTATTGCTGGATTAATGGCATCGAGTAGAGAGATACCCCTTCCACGACACCAACCACAAAAGACTCTCCACTTTGCTTGGTAGACTCCCTCAGAGGACCTACGCAGGCGCCGAAACATTCTCTCCGCAACCTGTTGCGAAAAGCCTCTCTCCGCGAGGAGACGCTGGATAGTCTCCAGGCGTGAAGCCGAAGCGAGGCTACGGCCCTGTGAGGGACGCCGGAGTGGGGTTGTCTGAGAAGCTCGTGTCGTGGAGGAAGCTCCCTTGGGAGTTCCGTCAGGAGTTGCAGAAGGTCCGGAAACCATTCCGCGTGATGCCATAGCGGAGCTACCAGAGTCATCGACAAGTTGACCGATAGTCTGGTCCTGTTGAGCACCCTTCTCATCAGACAGAACGGTGGGAAGGCGTACACGTCGATGTTGTCCCCCCGTTGCTGGAAAGCATCTTGCCAGAGTGCCTTGGGGTCCGGGACTGGTAAGCAGTACAGGGGCAGCTTGAAGTTCAAGGCTGTCGTGAACAAGTCCACAGTCGGGGAACCCCACAAAGTCAGGACTTTGTTGGCTATCTGAGGATCCAAAGACCACTCGGTACTCACTATCTGCGAAGCCCTGCTCAGACTGTCGGAAACCACATTCCTCTTGCCAGGAATGAAGTGAGCTGATAGTGTTATCGAGTGGGTTTCGGTCCACCTCAGAGTCTCTACTGCAAGATGGGATAGCTGTTGCGAAAAAGTGCCTCCCTGCTTGTTGATATAAGTCACTACCGTGGTGTTGTCGCTCATCACCACCACGGAGTGACCCGCCAGGGACCGTTGGAACTGCTGAAGAGCCAGAAAGACGGCCTTCAATTCTAGCAGGTTGATGTGTAGGCACTTTTCTGATTGTGACCAAAGGCCTGAGGCCCTCTGGTTCAGAACGTGCACCCCCACCCTTCTTTTGACGCTTCCGAAAACAGAGTCAATTCCGGGGGGAGGACGAGAAGACTCACTCCCTTCCGCAGGTTCTCGTCGGCCAGCCACCACCACAAGTCTGTCTGTTCCAGAGACCCCATTGGGATCCGAATGTCCGGGGAATCGGATCCTTGATTCCACCGGGACTTGAGCCGCCATTGAAGGGATCTCATCCTGAGGCGGCTGTTTGGAACCAGACGGGCCAGGGAGGATAGGTGGCCTAAGAGACGCAACCACGATTGGGCGGGGAGTTCTTTTCGCCTGAGGAAGGGTTCCGCCACCCTCCTCAGCCTTGCTATCCGGTCGTCTGATGGAAAGGCTTTGTGGAGATTGGTGTCTATTAGCATGCCTAGATAAACCAGTCGTTGGGACGGCTGCAGAGAGGACTTCTCGAGGTTTGCCACGATCCCCAGATCCTGGCAAAGATCTAGAAGCCTGTCTCGGTGCCGAAGAAGGGTCGACTCCGAGTCTGCTAGGATCAGCCAATCGTCCAGGTAACGAAGGAGACGAATGCCGTTCCTGTGCGCCCAAGATGAAATCAGGGTGAACACTCTGGTGAACACCTGAGGAGCTGTGGAGAGACCGAAACACAGCACCTTGAACTGGTAGATCTTGTTGTCTAGGCAGAATCTCAGGTACTTCCTGGAAGACGGATGGATTGGGATCTGGAAGTACGCGTCCTTTAGATCCAGTGTACACATGAAGTCTTGTGGTCTCACCGCAAGTCTGACCGTGTCTGCTGTCTCCATGCTGAACCGGGTTTGTTTGACAAACCTGTTCAGAGCTGAGAGATCGATGACGGGTCTCCAGCCTCCAGTAGCCTTCTCTACAAGAAAGAGTCGACTGAAGAAGCCTGGGGAGCCGTCCACGACCTCCTGGAGAGCACCCTTCTCGAGCATGGTCTCGACTTCGGCCTGAAGGGCCAGCCCCTTTGCCGATCCCGTGGCATAGGAGCTCAACGACACTGGATTCGCTGTCAGGGGAGGTTGAGATGTTGTGAACGGGACGCGATAACCTCGGCCGATCACAGAGACCGTCCAAGCATCGGCCCCGTGTTGCTGCCACCTGCGGACGCAATGCTGAAGGCATCCCCCACAGGTGGACATGCAGGGGGACTGCCACCCCTAGGGCTTGCGGCTGCAGCCGCCACCCCTAGGAGTCTTGCCTCCCCTGGAGGACTTACCGCCCCTCTTGACCTTGGCTGGAAAGGGCTGGGGCTTAGACACCACTTTCTTAGCTGCCGGTGCCTGTTTGGGAGCCTTACGAGGCTGTTGCTGCTGTTGTGGCGGGGCTGGAGGCTTATAGGGCCGAATTGTAAGGGCCCTGTGGAGGAGGGAGTCCGTGCTGGATTTCCTCCACCTCTCAGCCGTTCGTTCCATGTCTTGAGGCTCATACAGGCTCTCCCCCAGAAGGGAAGCATGTCGGAGCCTACACACATCTACGGCGGGGACCTTCGGATGGAATCTCTCGGACACAGCATCGCGACGCTTCAACACCGAGTTGGCCCACAGGGTGGTAACCTGGTGCGCCAAAAACTCGATGGAGCGGGTGCCCGAGAGCAAGAAGGTCTCTAGGGCCTTCCTATTGGTCTCCTTGGACAAGTCCTCCGATCGCAATAGGATGCCCAGAGATCCTAGCCAGAAGTCCAGCCACGAAGTGGCCTGCATGGCACACTTAGCGACCTTCTCGTGGTTAAGGATCTCTGCCGCCGAGAACGACACCTGCCGGGCAAAGAGTTTCTCAAGGGGAACTCCCTTCGCCAGCTCCTCCACAGAGTGATGGAGAGGAAGAGCGAGGTTGTGCTCACCCAGGATCTCGAAATACCTCCTCTGCTGGAGGCGAGGAGGAGGGATGAGCTTGTTCCCGGCAGTGGAACGACTGGAGGAGGCAAGAAATGCGAGCTGAGCGTTGGCCCTAGCACTCTTCAGCCCCCGAGACCAGGGCAGAGCTGCACTGGTCTTAGGGGCCTTCCGAACGTCAAACACTTCATCCAGAATCATGTCTTTGCCTTCACGGGGGGCGATGACTGGATCCGTAAGCCTGTTAAGTTGCCTTATCAGGCTTAGGACCTGCCAGAAGGCATGTTCGGATTCTTGCTGTTCTCCTCCTTGCGGGCTGGCAGCTAAGTCTCCTGCCCCAGGAATCTCTTCCTGGGGTGATACGTGGATATTCCCCTGGGTAGTCGTGGGTTCCTGACGAATCCTTGCAGAGGATTTAGGGACGGTCTTGGAATCCTTGGATTCCCTCCTGGGAGGGATACAGGATCCCAACAACGAGGTTCAAGGGGCCCCTTCCTCACGAGACGATTCTCCTGCCTGAAGCGAAGTCTCCCCCCCCTGGTGCCGAGGGGAAGACTACCGCCCCACTGGACTCACCTGAGGACGGAAAGGCCTCGTCCACGGGAGAAGGAGAGAGTACTCGTGCAGGAGAAGGGACCTTCGCGACCGACCTCTTGGGAACCAACTTCGCCCTGGGGGAAGTCACCACGAAGTCCACTCCTCTCTTTCTCTTCAGCGTAGGAGAGACAGCCGTTGGTTTGTTACCCTGGCCGGCGAGTGCTGGTTTCATAACCCTTACTAACGCCCGTGCCAGAGGACCAAACCAAGTCTGCTGCTCCAAGGACACAGAGTCCGAAATCCTCGCTAAAGGGAAAGGGATCGGGCGATCCTTTGGAGTGGAAACGACGGTACCTGCCTGAAAAGAAGTTGGGGAAGAATGATGTACTAACCTCTCCTCGTCCTGCACTACCAACCTGTGTTTGGATGGAGGTGATCCCAAGTGCCGTCTAGGAGCACGCGTTCCTGCTGCTACCACCGGCTGCGGAATTCGCCGCGAACGATGGTCGCGCGAGGGCGAATGGTCGCGCGGGAGCGCGGGCGAGCGATCGCGCGGGCGCGCGGGCGAGCGGTCGCGCGGTCGTGCAGGCGCGCAGGCAAGCGGTCGCGCGGGCGCGCAGGCAAGCGGTCACGCGGGCGCGCAGGCGAGTGGGCGCGAGGGCGCGAGGGTGGGCAGGTAAATGAACGCGTGTCCGAGGCGACGAACGCAAGCGTTGGCGCGACGGCGAGGGAACGCGCTGCCGCGTAGGTAAGGAAGATCGCTGGCGATGTAGATCCACAGGCGATTGATGACGAGCTGGTGAGTGCAGTCGCTCAAGTTGGCGATGGCGCGATGTGGCATGTCGACGCACTGGCGTGCGATGGTGAGCAGCATGCGCAGGTGAATGACCGCGTAATGGTAAGCGATGGCGAGCAGCATGCGCAGGTGAATGATCGCGTGATGGGGTGCGATGGTGATCAGCATCCGCAGGAGGGCGATCGTGCAGGGGCGAGCGATGGTGAGCAGCATGCGCAGGAGGGCGATCGCGTGATGGCGAGCGATGGCGAGCAGCATGCGCAGGTGGGCGATCGCGTGATGGGGTGCGATGGTGATCAGCATCCGCAGGAGGGCGATCGTGCAGGGGTGAGCGATGGCGAGCAGCATGCGCAGGAGGGCGATCGTGCAATGGCGAGCGATGGCGAGCAGCATGCGCAGGCGGGCGATCGCGTGATGGCGAGCTAGAAGCTGGCGAACCATGTTCCTTCAGGAGCGTTGGAGAACGTTGGCGCGCTAGCTGTCGCTGTTGAATAGGCGATACTAAGATCGCCTGTGCGCGCTGGCAAGCAGGTGAACGCTGGCGAGGAGGTAATCGCTGGCGCGTAGGTGATCGCTGGCGAGCAGAAGGTCGACGCGTGTCATGTGAAAGGACAGGTGGCGCGGCGCGTTCACGAGCAGGAACTGAGAGATCGCTGGCGCGTTGGCGAACATGTGTTTTTGACACACGCGCAGCACGATGTTGTGTAGCCACAGGACCAGGCAGATGGTGAGCAGGGAATTCAGCAGGAACTAAAGGGTGGTCAGAGACCGCAGGGCGATGGTCCTCAAATGAGCGCTGATGCTCGGAAGAGAGCGGACGAGCAGGAGAGCGCTGGCGAGGGGGGCGAACATCAGGAGAGAGCCGACGAGCAGGTGAGCGTCGGCGAGCAGGAGAGTCTTGGCGAGCAGGAGATCGTCGACGAGCAGGAGAGCGCTGAAGATCAGGAGAGCGCTGGCGAGCAGGAGAGCGCTTGTGCGCTAGCACTGCTCGCGTAAGGGAAGGATCCCTTAGCCCCAAAGGGACCGTTGCCCGTCGGGTGACGAGTTCTCCAGAAGGCGAAGATCTGGCAGGAGATGGTGAGCGGTCTGTAGAGAGGTTCAAGGAGGGCGGAGCTGTAGGTTGAGGCTGACGAGGAGAGTCCCTCCGGAGGATGAAGACCCAAAAAGGCGCCTCTTAGTCCCCCTGTAAAGGGAAGGGAGGCCCTTGTGGCGTAGCGGACGGTGAGCCTTACGGCGGAGGCGGCCTCGGGGAAGATCGTCGGGACCATCGGTCCTCCGAAGGGGAGTCTCCGTTAAAGCACTTCCCTCAGAAGGAAGCTGAGCAGCAGCCGAAACCGAAGGACTCACTTCCCCCTTCGAAGGATGTACGGAAGGAGGAGGAGAGCTTTTAGCACCATCACCCGCAACAGCACCTGCGGCAGAAGGCCCAGCCACGTCGGAGGCCTCTGTCACCACGACGTCGACAATAGACAGAGGGTCTACCTCTGCTACCGCCGGCGACTGCTTAACAGCGGCCCCCAACGAGACAAGGTCAATAAGCGCGACCCTGGATGGCAAGCCCTTAAGCCCCAGGGACGACCAAATCTGTAAAAGATCATCACTTGATATGGCATTATCAATAACCTCCCCCGGAGGAGGAGGGGGAACCGCCTCGCTATGGGAGGCGACGCCCTCTCCCCCCACCGAAGGTCAGGAAACAGAACAAGGGCCTGCGCTCCCACTCGGCCGACTCTCCTTAGGAGGCGGACGAGGGGGAGCTTCGGAGGAGGTTTGGGCGGCGGAAGAAGAGTCCCGAGAACCTTCCTCCTTCAAGGCTAACCCCGGAGGAGAACGGTCTCTCTTGGACTTCTTCTTACGCCGACGGCCAAACCTCTCCCACTGGGAGGCAGACCACTCCCTGCACTCACGGCACATGTTCTCCTGGTCACACCGTCGGCCCCGACATTGAGGGCAGAGGGTGTGCGGATACGTCCGACATGAAAGTCCCACAAGGACGACCGGCAACTCCAGGGCATGTACGCATTGTAAAGAAATAACTGAAGGTCAACTTCCAACCAACACACACGCTGAAAAGAAAAAGCAGAAAATTAAAGTCTGTCACGAGGGCGATGAGCAGACACGTCTGATCACCGCCGAGCCAAAAGTGAAGAGAAGCAAGTCACCGGTGTGTGGAGGGGGGAGGGGTAGCAAGCTACCCTTCCCCAGCCCCCGCTAACTAGCGCGGGGGTAATTAACCCTCGTTAAAACTATTGGCTCGTCATTTCAGCTGCGCTAAAAGGTAAACCCTCTGTAAATAGCGTGGTTTGTATTTCGGTTACGGAACAAATGGGATGACTACCACTACAGACGTTGACTACTCCTGGTCCACGCCTAGTAATATGGTAGGATTACTATTATCTTATGAAGTTTCTCTATAAAATACTCTATGACTGAAGGATAGATAATAGCAAATTGATTGGGCTGGGTTACAATAAATTGACTTACTAAGAATGTCATACATTATTGTATATAGTACTTATTTATCATACAAGAACATGCAAATTACAACAAATAATAACCCCTGGTGAGGATACACTTACAGCCATATCTTGATTAGCAGCCTTTCCATCACACAGAGTCTGGTCCAGACAAGAAGACTGATTTAATATGGGATTCTTATTTATGTCTTCTGCAGCATTACTGAAAGGTTTAAAATTCTCCCCTTCTTTACATTTTGAAGTTTCAGCTTGCATTTCTATTTTATCTCCCTTATGAAAAGACTCATCAAGTACTATATTACATGCATTTTTTTTCTTGCTTTCAGAAGAATCCTTTTCAACAAGAGTTATCCTATCAGTGACAGGTTTTATAACTTTTTCCCCCATTTCTTGCTCTTTGCACTCCAATTTCTCATTTTTGGTCTCATCTTTCTTTTCATTGTTAGGTTTCTCATTCTCCTCTTTCAAATCCTTATCTGCTTCCTTAATTTCTTTTTCTGTAGATTTTGTGTCCCTTCTAGATTTTGCCCCTACTTCCTGCTCTTTGCACTTCAATGTCTCTTTTTTGGTCTCGTCTTCCTTTTCCTTGTGAGAAGATTTCACATTTTCCTCTTTCAAATCCTTATCTGCTTCCTTAATTTTCTTTTCAGTAGATTTTGTGTCACTTCTAGATTTTGCCCCTACTTCCTGCTCTTTGCACTTCAATGTCTCTTTTTTGGTCTCGTCTTCCTTTTCCTTGTGAGAAGATTTCACATTTTCCTCTTTCAAATCCTTATCTGCTTCCTTAATTTTCTTTTCAGTAGATTTTGTGTCACTTCTAGATTTTGCCCCTACTTCCTGCTCTTTGCACTTCAATGTCTCTTTTTTGGTCTCGTCTTCCTTTTCCTTGTGAGATTTCACATTTTCCTCTTTCAAATCCTTATCTGCTTCCTTAATTTTCTTTTCAGTAGATTTTGTGTCCCTTCTAGATTTTGCCCCTACTTCCTGCTCTTTGCACTTCAATATCTCTTTTTTGGTCTCGTCTTCCTTTTCCTTGTGAGAAGATTTCACATTTTCCTCTTTCAAATCCTTATCTGCTACCTTAATTTTCTTTTCAGTAGATTTTGTGTCCCTTCTAGATTTTGCCCCTATTTCCTGCTCTTTGCACTTCAAATTCTCATTTTTGGTCTCATTTTTTTCCTTATGAGAAGATTCCACTTTTTTCTCAATCAAATCCTCATCTGTTTCCTTAATTTTCTTTTCTGTAGATTTTATGTCCCTTCTACATTCAGGTACTTCTCTCTTACTCCTCTTATCATGATAATCTTCAGAATGTCTTCTGGGTACATATCCACCACTCTCTTTTCTAAGATCACATTTTCCCCCAGAGCTGCGGCTTCTACTATCATTATGACTCCTATGTTCCCTAGAATCAAAGCGATTCCCACTTCTTCTTACATCTCGATCTGAATGGGACCTTACTTGTTCATAACGACTTCTGTGACTATGCCCATAACTATCCTCCTTTCTCCTACTTTTTCTGTCAATGCTGGCAGAATCTCTAATATTCTGATACGTACCAGAACTCTTCTCATTCAAATCAAATACAATTGCTTGTCTTGAATTCTTATGAACAGTAGCACATTTTCCTCCATCACCAACATCTACCTCAACGTTATTAGGAACGGAGTTATCACCTGATGAGTCATTTTCTTCATCTAAAACTATGAAGTCTAAACAGTTTAGGTCCTCTGTATCACTTGTGATATCCTCCATTGTCCATCAAGTCTTGCACAATTGTACAAAAGGCATAATATACTGTTGACGCAGTTTCATGCCATATGTAATGTTTTCTAATATTTATCACCCACTTAACTTTCCATGCCACTGCTTGAAATTTGTTTTTAAGTACTTTTCTATATTTTAAAGGTAAAAAAACCATAAATTTATGGCTTTCCTATCTGAATTATCTTTTGTAAGAGTCGATAGCTTTAGAATATTATTCAATTTTCCTTCAAGATCAGTTTATTCAATGAATACTCCACTACCAGTACAAAGACAATGTCTTTTTCTTCAAAACAAAGTACTGCACAGTACTCTGCACTTCTTAATCACTTGAATAACCTGAATAGACAACTACCTTTACACGAAATATGATACAAGTGGAACACCATGGCTTTAGAAAGCAGCTTGGATTCTCAACCTGAAAAAAAAAAGATACAATTTAATATCATCACAAATACAGTACAGTACATCAATAAGATATTTAAAATTTATCCATTCAATTCTATATACTGTACAATGTTGTTACCAAAAAAACCCTAAATAAAAAAATGAACCAATGGCATAAAAATGACAAACACGAAATTAATTGATTCCGTAGTGGCTTTCATAACATATTTTTTTCGTCTTGTGAGTCGCCTTTTACATGTAAATATGACAAATTTGTAGATAATTTGTATTTTTCCTAACGATACAAACCTTAGCTATTTATTTGGGGGTATTACTTTCTGCGAAGCTGAAATGACGAGCCATTAAAACTTAGTGAGAGTTAACTACCCACACCGCTAGTTAGCGGGGGTAGGGGGGAGTAGCTTGCTATCACTCCCACTCGCACACCGGTGATTTAGCTCACTTTGCTTGGAGGTAGGACTTCAAGGGGGATAAGGCTGGCGGGCCAGTTTGTATAAATAGCTAAGGTTTGTATCGTTGGGAAAAATACAAATTATCTACGAATTTGTCATTTGTTCCGTAACTGGAATACAAACCTACGCTATTTATTTAGGGGTGACTCACCCAATCTGGCTTTTGGCTTTACCCGGGGGCTCATTATCCGAGTATGTTAGTACTCAAAATAAGGAATCCTTGTGCCTCGCTAAAACTTGCTACTCAAGGTCCGCGGCCTACACAAGCTGTGTGTTGAGATATTTAGAAGTGTGACTGTCTAGGAAAAATTATACCGAGTCTTTTTTGTAGGAAAAACTGATGTAACCAAGGCTTTCCCAACACCAACTCACCAGGGTATGGGGACACAAGAGTATTAGCTTAATACTAGGTACAAAAGGGAGCATGGTTTACTTGCAATTGTTTGAGGTCAGCTTATGCATAGAACCCAGGATGCTGCTTTCCCTAAGAGAAGGGAGGATGAAGAAATGGATAAGAGCCAGTCAAATCTTTTCAAGCACGCAGACTAAAACCGGGTAACAGTGCCCTCAACCTTCTGCTACTTGTCCAATAAGGAGCTTGAGGTATATAACCAGCCCTTGTGCAGCCACCACAGGACCGATAGAAATCGCATCGAGTTCCTGTGGGTCATGTCTTGTAGGAGAAAAGTTGTGAAAGTCACCTGGAGCAGTCACACCCTTGCTTGTAAAACCTGTGTCACAGAGTAATCTGCTTAGAAGGGCCAAGGGCATAGCTATGACCCTGACATTGTGAGTCAACATGTTGGATGAGGATCTGGATTTAGGGCGTAATTGATGACCCTGTGAATCCAGCAGAGATGATATTTTGGTGATCCTCCTTTTGTCTCTCACAGTGCTGATGACAAGAGAAGGGACCCGGGTGGGCTGTTGCCGTTCTCTTGAGGTAGAGCCTCATACCTTACCCCGGGCACAGTAACAGATGATCTGGATCGTCACTTACTGAATGGAGACTTGTGTAGGATCCGTCACCTCTGGAGACTGGGTCTGGCAGGGGGACGAAACTGAACGTTGCCTTTCACCCTTCTCATTAATGGGCGATGTCGAAAGAGAGACCATGAAGTTCCTTGACTTGTTTGGCCACTGTCAAAGTATGTAGGAACACTGTCTTCTAAACCAGGTAAAAATTTGTTGCCTGGTGAAGTGGAACGTAAGGAGGTCTCCTTAGAGACCGGAGAACCTGAACCATGTCCCAAGATGGAGGTCTCAATTCTGACTGGGAAAAGGCAAGTTGTAAGTCCGCATGAGTTAGGAAAGATTTAGCGATGAGGGGATGTCCCTTCCTTTCAGTTTGAAGGCGAGGCTCAAGGTTGAGTGATCGTCTTTACTAGTTGAAACTAAAAAGGGGGGTCTTTTCCTCTAGCATATACTCGAGGATTCTGCAATTGCTGGAATAGAGGTATCGAGTGGAGAGATAGGCTTTCCCATGACACCAACCACAGAAGATGTTATATTTTATACTTTGCCTGTTAGACTGATGCTGAGGAATTCCTCAGGTATCTAGACAACCTCTTCGCAACTTATTGCGAAAAGCCTCTGTGAGAGAGGAGGTACTGGGTAGTCTCCAGGCGTACAATCATAGCAAAGCTATAGCTTGTGGTAGATGTTGAAGTGTGGTTGTCTGTGACGTGGAGAGGGTTCTCTTGGAGGCTATCAGGAGCGGCAGAAGGTTTGGAAACCATTCTGCATAATGCCATAGCCTTCTCGAGTACCCTTCTCCAGACAAAACAGGGATGAGACGTAAACGTCGTCGTTGTACCCACCGTTGTTGGCATACATCTTGCCAGAGAGCCTTGGGGTCTACGACTGGGGAGCAGCGGAAGCCTGAGGTTCAAGGGCATTGCGAACAGATTCATAGTTGGAGAACCCCGTAAAGTTGGGACTTTGTCGGCCACTAGGTGATCCAAAGACAATTTGGTACACCTTATCTGATATGCTGTGCACAGATTGTCAGCAAGCACATTCCTCTAGTCTGGAATGAAGGGGGCTGATAGTGGTACCGAACGGACTTTGGCCCACCTTAGTATTTATACTGTTAGATGGGAAGAGGCTGCGAGCAAGTTCCTTCTTGCTTGTTGATGTGAGCCTCTATGTGGTGTGTGGTGTTGTAGCTCATCACATCACTGAGCTGAGTGGCCCGTTAGGAAATGATGAGCCTTCATCTCTTTAAGAGATCTAAGTGAAGGTACTTTCAGACTCTGTCCAGAGGCCTGAGGTGTGTGGTGAAGCACCATGTTCCTCCTCCCTTCTTTTGATGTGTCTAAGCACAGCATCAAGTACGAGGGGTGGGGAAGGATGAGAAGGTTATACCACTCCTTAGATTCTCGACTGCCACCAATCCCTTGTGGTTCGTCCAAACTTCTGGTCCCATGGGGAACAGAATGTCTGGGGAATCGAAGGCCTGATTCCAATTAGACTCGAGTCACTCTGGGCTGGGAGTTCTCATTTTGAGAAAGGGTCTTGTGACTTTTCTACGACTGTCTTTGATGAAAAGGTTTTGTGGAGATTGGTGTCTAGAATCATTCCCAGGTACATCAGTCTTCTGAGAGAGAAGTAGGGAAGAAGACTTCCACAGGTTTACCTTGATCACCGGATCTTGGTAAAAAGATTTCAGAAGTTCAGGTGCTAATGCAAAGTTGCCATCGAGTCTGCTAAGGTCAGTCAGTCGTCCAGAAACGGAGACAGAAGCCGATCCTGTGAGACCAGGATGGGTGCTGTGGAAAGACCGAAACACAGTGCCCTGAACTGGTGTTTCTTGTTTGTCTAGACTGAATCTTCAATCCTTCCTAGAAGATGGATGATTTGGGCCTGGAAGTATGCGTTTCTTATGCGTGCAAATGAAGACCTGTGGTCTTAGCCCTTGTCGGAACTCCAACATGGTGTGGACATCGACACAAAGGGACAGCTCCTTGCAGATCCTTTCACATGGGAGATTGTTGACGCTGGAGTCTTGACTCGTGGCGTAAAGGATGGGACGCGATACCCCGTGTAAGGATTCTTCCCTGGGAGACAACTCCTTCAACTGATAGAAGTAAGCCAACGCTTAACCGTACCAAGCGTCCTGATGGGATTGATGCTATTCCTTAGAGCAGCATCAGTCTGGCGAATGTTAATCAATGGTTAATGGCTGGGTATCATGGTTACTGTGCAGTTGGAGAGGGCTCGCAAGTAGTCACCTGTCGACAAGCCGCTGATGAGGGTTGTCAATCGTTTGCCGATCACTTTAGTGGATTGGTGTGATGGCGAACGGCCAGTAGCAAGAAGTGTGTTGTATGCCTTCTGATCTAGGGAACCACGAGCAGAGGTTGACTATAAGGTCCGAGTCACGAACTGCTGGTGAACGGCGAATTGCCGATGATAGGTAAATCGGCGATCTGAGCCGAAGATGGTAACTGACAGGTAGATGAAGGCTGTATGGTCAGTCAGTCAAGGAAGGCTGGCAATTATTGAGTTTGGTACTCTGCTTGGAGACCCCTGAGAGACAGCAGAATGGTTTAATGAAAGTCAGTAGGTGATGGTGAGCCATTGATGATCAGCTATCAATCGTGGACCAGTGATCAGTGAGCTAAAGATAAGCAAGCTGACAATTAGCTGGTCAGAGATCAGCAAGGTAACAATTGGCTGGTCAGAGATCAGCGAACTGAGGTCAATGATCAAAGAGAGATGAGCTGCCCATTGGCAATCTAGTGATCAGCAAGCTGATGACTAGTTATTGACTAGCAATCGGCGATTGGCACGCTAGCAATCGGAGATCGTTAGCGATTGGAGAGACTAGAGGTCAATGATCAGAGAGAGATGAGCTAGCAATTGGCGATCTGGTGATCAGCGAGCTAGCGATCAGCAAACAATGATCTAGTGGAAGTGATGGCGCGCAGGAGAGAGCTGGCACGCAGGCAAACGCTGGTGCGCAGAGATCGTTGGCGCACAGGAGCGCGCTGGCGCGTAGGACAACGATGGCGCAAGGGCTCAAGAGTGTGATGGAGCGCAGGAGAACGCTGGCATACAGGAGAGCACTAGCGCGAAGGAGAGCACTAGCACGCAGGCGCAGGAGATCGTTTTGCGAGCAGGAAACCGAAGTTGCGGAGGTGCGTGCTGAGGTTCGGTGAGCTCTGTTGCGCCGGCGATCGTAGGTTGGCTGGTGCGCTCGCAAACGTTGCTTTCTCTGGGGGGAGGTTGCGCTGGTAGGTCGGCAGGTCAGCTGGTAGGACTATCAGGAACTGGGATATGCCCTTTGGAAGGGTGAACATCCATCGATGGAGATCGGGAGCGATCTACAGAAGAGTCCAGGACTAGCTGCAGCATCATCAGGAGAAGGTCTAGGAACAGATGACGCCCATGAGGGCCGGTGGACCAGCAAGCTGACCTTAAGCAGTAGCAATCCTCCGAAGACGAGTCTCTATGAGTGGCCCGGCCCCTCTCGCGAACGAGAGGTGATCACTTTGCAGGAGAGACTTGCCTAAGACTATGCTCCGCCCCCGAAGGAAGAGAGACTCAGCAAGGGGGGAGCGTAGTCTAGGCGAAGACACCAACAGCAGTCGGAGTCGATGAAGTGATGAAGATGCAGGAAGTTTTCCCTCGGAAAGGAGAAACAACCTCACACCTGAGGAGGAAAACTCTCCCTCGAAAGGGAAAGTTGTCCAACCCCTGGAGGCGAACCTTCTGGTAGCGCTCTAAGATGATCAGACAAGAGCGCTACCTGAGGAAGTGTAGCCGGAGCTAGTTCCTCAAAGATGAAGTGTTGATCAGGGGTTGCCATGGGCATACTTCTAAGAGAAGGTTGATTTATGAAATTTATGGCCCAAAGCCAAACGCCGGAGCCACAAGGCCATTCAGTGCATATATATCTTAAATGGGATATAAGTATAAATATAAGTAAAACATAATTAAATTAAATCTATACTACAGGTCAAAATTTAAAATCACAATAAAACCAGCAGGTTAAAATTTAAAATCACAATAAAACCATAGATCTATAACTCATAAAAAAATACTAATTTCTTTTAAGAACTGTACAACCTGCTTCACTGGAGCAGTCTCACTTAAAATTTCCCCAAGAGACATATTGATTAAAGGACTTTTCCTATGTTGACATCTAAAAACAGTACAGGACACTAAAATATGTTCAACGGTTATATCTACTTGGCAAACAGAGCAGTGAGGAGCCAGCCTATCTGCCCCACTTGCCATCAGATACCTATGAGTATAATGTGTGTGCCCTATACGTAAACGTGTTAAAACAAAGCTAGATCTTCTGTCTACCTGTAAATGTGACCATGGTTGGACAGAAGGCCTAATTGACTTTAATCTAAAATTATTCAAATTAGACCAGTGGGCCTGCCACTTGTCTCTACAATAAAACCGAATACTACTTTTAAAATCTGATACAGAGACACTCATGCTGGAAATGTGATTAAGCCTAGTGCTGCAACGTCGGCTCGCTCATTTCCAACAATTCCAACATGGGACAGAACCCAGCAAAACTTAATCGTAAAATGCTTTTTATACACTAAAATATAAAACCAATCTTGTATCTCTTGCACCAAATGATGACAAGAGATTAAACTTCTTAATGCTAATAAAACACTCAATGAGTCAGTAAAAATGGTAAAAATTGTATTAGAAAAATTATAAAAAATTAATTTCAAAGCAGTCAAAATTGCTAACAGTTCTGCCGTAAAAATAGAGGAACTTGACGGAAGCCTTTTTTTAATTATATTTTCAGTTGTCACTACTGAGCAACCCACACCATCGGAACTCTTGGAACCAGCTGTATAAATGTGATAATCATCATCATGCTCGGAAGCATGAGATAGGAAACTAGCCCTTGACTGCTCATCTGAGCTGTTTCTTTTACTATCCATAACCGGACAAATCTCTATTATAGACCTATTCCAAGGAGGATATTTCGAAGGGGTAATTTCAGCCACTATAGGGGTAAGCAATCCCACATCAATAGCCTAGGCTTCTAGTCTTACTTCTAGTGGTTTGAGTAACCTAGTCCTAGTTGGTGCTATATCAACGGGTTGCTTTACGAAATGATATTTTCATAATAAAATAAATTTTTTAACATACTTACCCGGTAGTTATATATATAGCTTACGTCCCTGACGTCACGGCAGAAATGTCAAAACTCGCGGCAATCGTTGATTGAGTAGCCAGGTGTACCACCAGTGTGCCCTCTACCCAGGTACCTGGAACCATTCCAGTCATTCCTCAGATCTTCCATGCCCTTCGGTCTCTAGAAGGGAGGAGGGTGGGAATTAAATTATATATAACTACCGGGTAAGTATGTTCAAAAATTTATTTTATTATGAAAATATCAATTTTAAACATCTGACTTACCCGGTAGTTATATATATAGCTGATTGACACCTTTGGCGGAGGGTCAGAGACAGCCAACATTGTTGGAATTTACTTAAGTTAATAAACAAGCTTAAGGGTTCGTACCTGATAAGGAAGCTGACTTCAATGAATTCTTTCATTATGTCCGCTTTCCTTACGAGATCCAGCGATCCACCCAGGGGGCTGAAGACCTCTAGGAGCCGTCAAACCGGTCTAAAAACCTCTATGTGACAGGACCTCCTCCAATACCCTTGTTCCAGGTGCTCTCAAGGAACAAACTGACCACCTGACTAAAATCAATGATTGTGGAAGATTGTCGTCCAATCTCCACGAACAACCATAAAAATGATATTTTCATAATAAAATGACAAATTCAGAGATAATTTGTATTTTTCCTAACCATACAAACCTTAGCTATTTACATTGGGTTTACTTTCGGCGTAGCTGAAATTGACGAGCCAATAGATTTTTAAAGAGGGTTAACGACCCCCGCGCTAGTTAGCAGGGGGGTAGGGGAAGGGATAGCTTGCTACCCCTCCCCCCCACACACCGGTGAGTTGTCTCACTTCACTTAGAGGTAGGACTTGTCTTGGGGGACAGGGCTGGCGGGCAAATATGTGTAAATAGCTAAGGTTTGTATGGTTAGGAAAAATACAAATAATCTCCGAATTTGTCATTTGTTCCATAACCGAAATACAAACCACGCTATTTACATTGGGTGACTTACCCCTTAGGAAGGGTGGAAAGTCCCCAGCCTTACTGGCTTTGGCTTTACCCGGGGACTCAGATTCCGAGTGAGCAGCACTCGAGAAAAGGAGTCCCTGCGCCTCACAAGTTCCTTGCTCCGCAAGGAACGTGTGGCCTACGTAAGTTGTGTGTGGAGGAATAGAGTGACTCGTCCCAGGAAGTTGACCTGGAGTTCTTTAGATAGGAACCTAGGCTAGGACGTTTCCAATACCACCTCGTCAGGGTATGGGGGACGCGACAGTATCAAACTAATACTAGGAACACAAGGGAGCATGGTTTACCTGCAGAGGTTGAGGTCAGCTATACGGAGACCAGGATGCTGCTTTCCCCAAGAGAGGGGAGGATGGAGAAAGAAGTAAGGGCCAGACATACTCTTTCATTCACGCAGACTAAAACCGGGTAACAACGCCCTCAACCTTCTGCTACTTGTCCATTAAGGAGCCTGAGGTTAGACCAGCAGTTGTGCAGCCACCACAGGGCCGATAGAAAAGGTATCGAGGCTCCTGTGGGTCACGTCCTGCAGGTAGTGGGCTGTGAAGGTCGTTTGACACTTCCAGACCCCAGCTTGAAGCACCTGCGTCACAGAGAAGTTTCTCTTGAAGGCCAGGGATTGATTGATTGAATTAAAGTTTTCAGGCATCCTGACATCTAAGGTCATTGACGCCGGTGAAGGCCAGGGACGTAGCGATGCCCCTGACGTCATGTGCCCTAGGGTGACGTGACGGAGGAGGGTTAGGATTCAAGGCGTGATGGATGACCCTACGAATCCAAGCCGAGATGGTGTTCTTGGTGACCCTCCTCTTCGTCCTGCCCGTGCTAACAAACAACGCTTGCACGCGGGGACGAACTGCAGCTGTCCTCTTCAAGTAACGCCTCAGACTCCTCACTGGGCATAATAGCAGATGGTCTGGGTCACTTGTTACAGAACGGAGACTCGTGACCTTGAAGGAGTCGAACCGTGGGTCCGGCACTCCAGGGTTCTGAGTCTTGGCAACAAACTCAGGGACGAACCTGAACGTTACCTCCCCCCATCCCCTTGAATGGGCGATGTCGTACGAGAGACCATGAAGTTCACTAACTCGTTTGGCAGAGGCCAACGCGAGTAGGAAAGCCATCTTCCAAGTCAGGTGGCGATCAGAGGCCTGGCGTAATGGTTCGAAGGGAGGTCTCTTAAGAGCCCTGAGAACCCGAACCACGTTCCATGGAGGTGGTCTCACTTCCGACTGAGGGCAGGTAAGCTCATAGCTACGTATGTAGAGAGAGTTCTAGCGAGGAAGAAATGCCCACTCCTTTCAGCCTAAAAGCCAGGCTTAAGGCTGAGCGATAGCCTTTCACCGCCGAGACAGAAAGGCGCATTTCCTCCCGCAAATAAACGAAAAACTCCGCTACTGCTGGAATAATGGGATCGAGTGGAGAGATACCCCTCCCACGACACCAACCACAGAAGACTCTCCACTTCGCCTGGTAAACAGATGCAGAGGACTTTCGCAGGTGAGGAGACATTCTCTCCGCAACCTGTTGCGAAAACCCTCTCTCCGTGAGGAGACGCTGGATAGTCTCCAGGCGTGAAGCCGAAGCGAGGCTACGGCTTTGTGGAAGATGTTGCAATGTGGTTGTCTGAGTAGCTCGTGTCGTGGGGGAAGCTCTCTCGGAAGCTCCGTCAGGAGCTGCAGAAGGTCCAGGAACCATTCCGCGTGATGCCATAGCGGAGCTATCAGGGTCATAGACAAGTTGACCGATAGTCTGGTCCTGTTGAGCACCCTTCTCATCAGATAGAACGGTGGGAAGGCGTACACGTCGATGTTGTCCCACCGTTGATGGAAAGCATCTTGCCAGAGAGCCTTGGGGCCCGGGACTGGGGAGCAGTACAGGGGCAGCTTGAAATTCAAGGCTGTCGCAAACAGATCCATCGCCGGGGAACCCCACAATGTCAGGACTTTGATGGCTATCTGAGGATCCAAAGACCACTCGGTACTCACTATCTGCGAAGCCCTGCTCAGACTGTCGGCGAGCACATTCCTCTTGCCAGGAATGAAGCGAGCTGATAGTGTTATCGAGTGAACTTCAGTCCACCTCAGAATCTCTACTGCAAGATGGGATAGCTGATGTGAAAAAGTACCTCCCTGCTTGTTGATATAAGCCACTACCGTGGTGTTGTCGCTCATCACCACCACGGAGTGGCCCGCCAGGGTCCGTTGGAACTGTTGAAGAGCCAGGAATACGGCCTTCATCTCTAGCAGGTTGATGTGCAGGTACTTTTCTGATTCTGACCAAAGGCCTGAGGTCCTCTGGTTCAGAATTTGGGCCCCCCACCCTTCTTTTGACGCGTCCGAAAACAGCGTCAATTCCGGGGGAAGGACGAGAAGATCCACTCCCTTTTGCAGGTTCTCGTCGATCAGCCACCACCGCAGGTCCGCCTGTTCCGAGGGTCCTATCGGGACCAGAAAGTCCGGGGAATCGGAACCTTGACTCCACCGGGACTTAAGCCGCCAATGATGAAATCAGGGTAAACACTCTGGTGAACACCTGAGGTGCTGTGGAGAGACCGAAGCACAGCACCTTGAACTGGTAGGTCTTGCTTTCTAGGCTGAATCTCAAGTACTTCCAGGAAGACGGATGGATTGGGATCTGGAAGTACGCGTTCCTTCAGATCCAGTCCAGTATACACATGAAGTCTTGTGGTCTTACTGCAAGTCTGACCGTGTCTGCTGTCTCCATGCTGAATGGAGTTTGCTTGACAAACTTGGTCAGAGCTGAGAGGTCGATGACGGGTCTCCAGCCTCCAGTAGCCTTCTTTACAAGAAAGAGTCGACTGAAGAAGCCTGGGGAGCCGTCGACGACCTCCTGGAGAGCATCCTTCTTGAGCATGGTCTCGACTTCTGCCCGAAGGGCTAGCCCCTTTGCCGATCCCATGGCATAGGAGCTCAACGACACTGGATTCGCTGTCAGGGGAGGTAGAGATGTCGTGAATGGGACGCGATAGCCTTAGCCGATCACGGAGACCGTCCAAGAATCAGCCCCATGTTGCTGCCACCTGTGCACGCAACTTTGTAGGCATCCTCCCACAGGTGGACACGCGGGGGGACTGCCACTCCTAGCGTTTACAGCCGCCCCTGGAGGACTTACCACCCCTCTTGTCC
The DNA here is from genome assembly GCF_036898095.1 of Palaemon carinicauda. NCBI lineage: Eukaryota > Metazoa > Arthropoda > Malacostraca > Decapoda > Palaemonidae > Palaemon > Palaemon carinicauda. Next base: position 16,223,006 of record NC_090755.1, on the reverse strand, counting down.
TTGACAGGAAAGGGCTGGGGCTTAATCACCACTTTCTTAGCTGCCGGCGCCTGCTTCGGTGTCCTGCGAGGCTGTTGCTGATGTTGCTGCGGAGCTGGAGGCTTGTAGGGCCGAGATGCGAGGGCCCTTTGGAGGAGCGAGTCTTGGCTAGACTTCCTCCACCTCTCGGCTGTGCGTTCCATATCATTGGGCTCAAACAAACTTCCCCCAAGGATGGAGGAGTGTCTGAGCCTGCAGACATCCACGGTGGGGACCTTCGGGTGGATCTTCTCGGTCACCGCATCACGACGTTTCAGCACCGAGTTGGCCCACAGGTTGGTAACCTGGTGTGCCAAAAACTCGATGGAGCGAGTGCCCGAGAGGAGGAAGGTCTCCAGGGCCTTCCTATTCCTCTCCTTAGACAGATCCTCAGAGCGCAATAGGATGCCCAGAGAACCCAGCCAGACATCCAGCCCCGAAGTGGCCTGCATGGCGCACTTCGCAACCTTCTCCTGGCTCAGGATCTCCGACGCCGAGAATGTCACCTGCCGGGCGGAGAGCTTCTCAAGTGGAATTCCCCTAGTAAGCTCTTCCACGGAATGGTGGAGATGAAGAGCGAGGCTAGACTCCCCCATGATCTCAAAGTACCTCCTCTGCTGTAAACAAGGAGGTGGGAGGAGTTTGTTCTCGGCAGAGGAACGACTGGAGGAGGCGAGGTCTGCGAGCTGAGCGTCGACCCTGTCTCTGGCACTCTTCACCCCCTGGGACCAGGGCAGAGCCGCACTGGCCTTCGGGGGCTTCTGAGTTCCATAGACCTGGTCCAGGACCGTGTCCTTGCCTTCACGAGGGGCGATCTCCGGGTCCTTGAACCTGTTGAGCTGCCTCATCAGGCTCAAGACCTGCCAGAGGGCATGCTCAGACTCGTGCTGCTCTCCTCCCTGCGGACTGGCAGCTAAGTCTCCTGTCCTCAGAAGCTCTTCCTGGGGAGACACGTGGACGTTCTCCCGGGATCTGGCTGGTTCCTGACGAATTCGCAAAGAGGACTTCGGAATCGTCCTGGAGTCCTTGGGTTCCCTCCTGGGCGGGATACAAGACTCCAGCAAAGAGGTCTGGAAGGTACCTTCCACGCGAGTCGGTTCCCCTCCAGGAGGAGGAGACTCCCCCCTTGGTGCCGAGGGAGAGACCGCCACCTCGCTGGATTCTCCTGAAGACGGAAAAGCCTCGTCCACAGGAGAAAGAGAAAACGACTGCGAAGGGGATGGAGCCTTCCTGGCGGACCTCTTAGGAACCAACTTCTCCCTAAGAGAAGTCACCACGAAGTCCACTCCTCTCCTTCTCTTCAGCGGGGGCGAGTCCGTCCTTTGCTTGAGTCCCAGATCGGCGAGTGCTGGCTTCATAGCCTGCACTACCGCTCTCATCAGAGGACCAAACCAAGACTGACGAGATACGGACGCAGTATCCGTAATTCCTGCTGGAGGGAAGGGGATCTCCTGACCCTTCGGAGTGGACGCAACTGGGCCTACCTGCAAAAAAGAAGGGGAAGAATGTTGCCTTGACCTCTCCGACGATTCTTCCTTGTCCTGCGAGAGAGACCTGCGCTTGCGCGGAGGTGATCCCGACTGCGACCTGGAAACACGCGTCCCTGCTACCGCCACGAGTTGCGGAACCCGACGAGAACGGGGGTCGCGCTGGCGCTGCCGCGGGGGAGGATCCAATGGATTGCGCGCGGGGGGCTGCTGGAACGCGGGCGCGTAGTCGCGCGGAGATAAACGAGCACGGGGGCATTCGCGCGCGGGTGAGCGGGCGCGTTGGCGCGTGGGCGAGGGAACGCGCGGGCGCACAGGAGATCGCTGAAAGTCAGGAGAAAGGCAAGGCGCAGGAGAATGATGGTGTCCTGGAGACCTGTGGCGCGTGGGCGAGCGATAGCGCGTCGGTGAACGCACAGGCGAACGACCGCGCGTGGGCGAGCTGGCGGCAGCAGACCTATGTCTATCCAGATCCAGGTGGCGCTGACGCGTAGGAGAGCGCTTGCGCGCAGGCGATAGATCGAGCGGGCGCTCAGGAGATCACCGAGGCTCTGGAGATCGCTGACGCATAGGATATCGCTGACGCGTTGGAGATCGCTGATGGGTAGGATGACGACGCGTAGTCTGCTGCGCAGGATCAGGTGGCGCGACACGCAAAGGCGAACGCTCGCGAACAGGCTCAGGAAGAGAAGGCGCGTGGGCTCGCAGGAACTCTGGACGTGCGCGCTGCTGCACAGGTGAAGGAGGACGAGCCGGAATGCGTGGGCAAGGAGGAGTTAAATCCTTGCCCGCGTCCGGATCCGGAGATCTAGGGCGCTCGGGCGAGCGTTGGCGCGTGTCAGGAACTGGATGCGCAGGTGCGCGCTGACGGGCAGGAGATCTTGTGCGCTCAGGAGACCGTTGGCGCGCTGGGCGCGCAACAGGAACAGGAGGTTGTAGGTTGTCCACAGGAGAGTGCTGGCGAGCAGGAGGGCGCTGATGATCAGGAGAGCGCTGGTGATCAGGAGAGCGCTGGCGAGCAGGAGAGTGCTGACGAACAGGAGTGCGCTGGCGAGGTGAGTCAGGAGACTGCAAGGATGGAGAGCACTTACGCGCTACTGCGCATGAACGCGCAGGGGAACCGTGACGCGCAAGGGAAGCCCCCACACCGTGGGAGACATCCCTTTGCCCCGAAGGGACCGATGCCCGTCGGCTGACGAGTTCAGAAGTCTGCTGGCCATCTGCGCAGGAGGTGGAAGGTCTGGCAGGCGTAGGAGATCACGAACGATCACTGGAGAGGTCTAAGGACGTGGCTGCTACGGTCTTCTCCCGGCGAGGAGGATCCTCATTAGAGGACGGAGGAGGAGACGACTCGAAGAGGCGCCTCTTGACTCCCTTATAGGGAGACGGGAGGCCTCTGCGACGAAGAGGACGACGAGCCTTACGGCGAAGGCGGCCACGAGGGAGGTCATCAGGGTCGTCGGGCCTCCGAAGAGGAGTCTCAGTCAGAGCGCTCTCCCGAGGTGGAGATGTAGCAGCAGGAGAGACCGAGGGACCCACCTTCCCCTTCGAAGGATGTTCAGAAGGGGGAGGAGAGCCTTCAGCAACGTCCGCAACATCAGGAGCAGCAGAGGTTTGACCAGACCCGTCGGAAGCCTCTGCCACCACGACGTCAACAATAGACAGAGGGTCTACCTCTGCTATCACCGGCAACTGCTTGACAGCGGCCCCCAACTGGATAAGGTCAAACAGGGCTTCCTTGGAGGGCAGGGCCTTAAGCCCCAAGGAAGCCCAAAGCTGAAAAAGATCATCGTTAGACACAGAGTTATCAACGTTATCAAAATCCTCCCCCGGGGGAGGAGGGGGAGCCGCCCCGCTATGGGAGGCGACGCCCTCTCCCGCACCCCGAGATCGGGAAACAGAACAAGGGTCTACGCTACCACTCGGCGGCCTCTCATGAGAAGCCGGCCGAGTGGGAGCTTCGGAGGAGGTTGGGGCGGAGGAAGAAGAGTCCCTGGAGCCTTCCTCCTTCAAGGCAACCCCTAAAGGAGAACGGTCTCTCTTGGACTTCTTCTTACGCCGGCGGGCAAACCTCTCCCACTGGGAGGCAGACCACTCCCTACACTCACTGCATGTTACTTCCCTGTCACACCGTTGGCCTCGACACTGCGGGCAAAGGGTATGAGGATCGGTATCCACTGCCGACATGAAGGTACCGCAGGGGCGGCCGGCGATTCCAGGGCACTTGCGCATGATGATAACAAAAGGGCGAGGCCAGTTTCCAAGCACACAGCTGAGGAAAAGCAAAGAAAAAGATTAAGGCTGTCAACAACGAGGACGATAGACAGACACGTCTGCACATCGTCCGAGCCAAAAGTGAAGTGAGACAACTCACCGGTGTGTGGGGGGGAGGGGTAGCAAGCTATCCCTTCCCCTACCCCCCTACTAACTAGCGCGGGGGTAGATAACCCTCGTTAAAAATCTATGGCTCGTCAATTTCAGCTACGCCAAAAGTAAACCAAATGTAAATAGCGTGGTTTGTATTTCGGTTACGGAAGCAATAAATTTTTTAACATACTTACCCGGTATTTATACATATAGCTTACGTCCCAGACGTCACGGAAGAAATTTCAAAACTCACGGCTATTGCCGACTGGGTAGCCAGGTGTACCACCAGTGCGCCCTCTAGCCATGTACCTGGAACCATTCCAGTCATTCCTCAGATCTTCCATGCCCTTAGGTCTCTAGAGGGGAGGAGGGGGGGAATTAAATTATAAATAACTACCTGGTAAGTATGTTCAAAAATTCATTTTATTATGAAAATATTTTTAGCAGTATTTATACCATTGAAATGGTGCTTTAAGGAGCATTTCACGGAGCGACACAGGTTGAGCCCAGAAATATCATTTCTAAACATCTGACTTACCCAGTAGTTATATATATACAGTAGCTGATTGACACCTTTGGTGGAGGGTCAGAGACAGCCAACATTGTTGGAATTTACTTAAGAGTTAATAAACAAGCTTAAGGGTTCGTACCTGATAAGGAAGCTGACTTCAATGAATTCTTTCATTATGTCCGCTTTCCTTATGAGATCCAGCGATCCCCCCAGGGGGCTGAAGACCTCTAGGAGCTGTCAAACCGGTCTAAAAACCTCTATGTGACAGGACCTCCTCTAATACCCTTGTTCCGGGCGCTCTCAAGGAACAAACTGACCACCTGACTAAAATCAATGATTGTGGAAGATTGTTGTCCAATCTCCACGAACAACCATAAAAATACAAGAGTTCCAAGAGAAGAAAAGGGTATTAGGTTACGGGAATGTAGTGGTAGAACCTTCCCCCACTACTGCACTCGTTGCTACGAATGGTCCTAGAGTTTAGCAGTCCTCATAAAGAGTCTGGACACGTTTCAAATAGTGTGAAGTGAACACAGATTTACTCCTCCAGAAGGTTGTGTTCATAATGCTTTGTAAAGACCTATTCTGCTTAAAGGCTACTGAAGTTGCCACAGCCCTAACTTCATGTGTCTTGAACTTCAAAAGCTTGAGGTTTGCCTCACTACAATATAAATGAGTCTCCCTTATCAAGAGCCTGATGAAGAAGGATAGTTCATTCTTCGACATATATAACGAGGGCTTCTTGACCGAGCACCAAAGAGCTTCTGAATTGCCTCGTAACTCTTTTGTTCTGTCCAGGTAGAACTTCAGGGCTCTTACTGGGCACAGGACCTTCTCCAATTCCTCACCAACCACATCCGAAAGGTTCAGAATCTAAAACCCTTGGGCCAGGGTTGAGAAGAGCGTTCATTCTTGGCAAGAAAGCCTAGATGCAAGGAGCAGATAGCTTTGTTATCTCTAAAGCCTATGTTCTTACTAAAAGCATAAATCTCACTGACCCTTTTAGCTGTCGCCAGACTGACCAAGAATAGAGTCTTCATAGTGAGGACCTTGAATGAAGCTGAGTGTAAGGGCTCAAACCTGTCGCTCATTAGGAACTTCAGGACTATATCCAGACTCCAAGCTGGTGATTCCTGGTGCCGTTCCTTAGATGTTTCAAAGGGTTTGAGAACATCCTGCAGGTCTTTATTATAAGGAAGGTCCAAGTTCCTATGCCTGAAGACGGCCGCTAACATGCTCCTATATCCCTTGATGGTAGAAGATGAAAACCTACGTTTCCTTCTAGGGTATAACAGGAAGTCAGCAATCTGAGTCATAGAGGTACTGGACGAAGAAACAGAGTTGACTCTGCACCATTCTCTAAAAACCTCCCACTTGGATTGGTAAACCTTGATGGTAGAAGTCCTCCTTGCTCTTGCAATAGCCCAAGCTGCCTCCTTCGAAAAACCTCTAGCTCTTGTGAGTTTTTCGATAGTCTGAAGGCAGTTAGATGTAGAGCTTGGAGGTTTTGATGGTACCTTTCCAAGTGGGGTTGTTTGAGTAGATCTACTCTTAATGGAAGGCTTCTCGGGGTGTCCACCATCCATTCTAGTACCTCTGTGAACCACTCTCTTGAGGGCCAAAAGGGGGCCACTAAAGTCAATCTGGTTCCCTCGTGTGACACAAACTTTTGCATCACTTTGTGCAGAATCTTGAATGGAGGGAATGCGTACGTGTCCAGGTGGGACCAGTCTAAAAGGAAAGTGTTAGATCTTAAACTAGGCAGGATCAAGAAATGACAGTCAGCGTTGTTTCTTATCTTCATTGCAACTGACGCTGCTGCATCATGCACAGCGGAAGGAAATACAGATAGCCCGTGACGTAGACAATGACGTCACTTATGTGGGCGGAGCTTAGGCGCTGCAAGCAGCCTCATCTTACATCTCCCTCCCAAAATATTACGAGGGTAATATTTTCAAAACTTATAAATGACAATATCAAAAACAGATATGATAAACAAAATTCTATACTCTCTTAATGTAAAACATCAGACATATAAGGTAAATCATAATCGTAATAATTAATGGTAACGTTCAGATGGGATACATAGAGAGAGAGAGAGAGAGAGAGAGAGAGAGAGAGAGAGAGAGAGAGAGAGAGAGAGAGAGAGAGAGAGAGAGAGAGAGAGATAACAACATCGACAGCATTAACGTAACCTCAATGAAACAATAATTACATCAGCATTGTAAGATAATGTTTTCTCCTTTAATCTAAACAGTCTGGGGTTGGTAATGTCGCCAAGACTCCTATTGCCTAGTAACTTGACTAAGGGGCGGTGGTCCTTTAATGTAAACAGTCTGCAAGTTGGCCAAGGACGGCCTCACCTACTACGATAAGCTGCGGCCGACTGTTGCAATCACTGACTGGAGTAAGGAGGGGGTGGGCTTCGTCATCCTCCAACAATATTGCAGTTGCACCTCCGTCGAAACCCCCTTCTGTTGTAAAGATGGTTGGAGAATAGCACTTTGCGGCAGTCGGTTCCTCACGCCCGCCGAGTCTGGGTATGCAGCTGTGGAGGGGGAAGCCCTTGCAGTGGCTTGGTGCTTAAAAAAGGCAAGGTTGTTCTTATTGGGCTGCCCGAACTTAACCATTGTCACGGACCACCGCCCCTTAGTCAAGTTACTAGGCAATAGGAGTCTCGGCGACATTACCAACCCCAGACTGTTTAGATTAAAGGAGAAAACATTATTGTACAATTTCAACGTTAAATATCTACCAGGCAAGAGAAATCATGCTGCTGACTTTCTCTCTCGTTTTCCTACCCTGAGGACGACGCCAGATGGACAGGATGCGAGCTTCAACGAAGAATTAACGATTGCCATGGTGTCAGCAATCGCAGAAAACCTACAGGAGCAGTGCACTATAGACGAGAAAACTGTTGAAGAGGCAGCCCTGGACGACCCAGCATATCAGCTGCTAGTCGCTCGAGTGAATGCAGGGGATTGGAACCCGAAGAAATCTCAAGAAATTGCATGTTTGAGGCCCTTCTACGGCATCAGAGAACGTCTCTCTATATCTGGTAACCTGGTCACATACTGTTTCAACGACAACTGCATCCGCCTTGTCATTCCCGAAGGGCTCCGTCACCAGATAACCGCCAACCTCCATGCTGGACATCAAGGCCTAGATACAATGTTGAGGAGAGCGAGACATTCAGTCTATTGGCCAGGCATCGAGGGTGACCTCCAGCATCATCGTTCACGATGTACATCGTGCGACGCCCACGCACCATCACTTCCTGCCGAAGTCATGAAAATGACCTCTGCCCCAGAGTATCCGTTCCAACAGACTGTCATGGACCTGTTTCAGCTCGAAGGACGCATGTATATGGCATATTGTGACAGGCTTACAGGCTGGCTAGAAATAGCCCACTTCCCCAATGGCACCTCGTCTGCAAAGTTCATGACAAAACTTAGGCGCTGCAAGCAGCCTCATCTTACAGAAAGCGTCTATGTGGACTGCTTCGAGATCTGGCACTGGGGAGCAGTATGTCTCTAACCTCTTCGTCTTTGAGGTTGCGAACAGGTCTATACAAGGATGACCCCAAATCCGCCACAGGATCTTGCAGACCTCTTGATGAAGTGTCCATTCTGTGGACAGAACTTGACCTCTCCTTCTGAGACTGTCTGCCATCACGTTCTTATCCCCCTGAATGAACCTTGTTACAAGGGTTACATTCTTCTCTTTTGCCCAGTAAAGAAGAACTCTCGCAGTCTCGTAAAGGGACCTCGAGTGGGTTCCGCCTTGTTTGGCTATGTGGGCCAACGATGTAGTGTTGGCGGCGTTGACCTGCACCACTCTGTTCAATATTGACCCTTCGAAGCCTTTGAGGGCCACCAGGACTGCCAACAGCTCCTTCTAGTTTATGTGGAGGCTCTCCTGATCTTTTGTCCAGAGACCCGAGATCTCCAACTAGGCCAGTGTTGCTCCCCACCCTAAGTCCGAGGCGTTAGAACACAACACAAGGTCTGGGTTCCTATGTTCCAGAGAGAGACCTTCTTGAAGTCTGACCAGGTCGTTCCATCACTGAAGGCAACTTTTTAAGGATCCCGTAATGGGGATGCATTTTGTCTCTAGTTCCTTTTCCTTGTCCCAATGATGAATGAGGTGGAACTGAAGAGGGCGAAGATTCAGCCTTCCCAGGGAGACAAACTGCTCTAACGAGGAGAGGGATCCCAGCAGACTCATCCACTCTCTCACAGAACACTTCCGTTTCTCTAGAAAGGAATGAAGTTTCAAGAGGGCTTGCTCCGTCCTTGAGGCTGACGGAAAAGCCCGAAAAACTTGACTCGGAATATCCATCCCCAAATAACGGACCTTTTGGGATGGTGTCAGTTGAGACTTGTCTCTGTTTATTAGAAGACCCAGTCCTTCTGATAACCTCAATGTCATCTGTAGATCCTCCAGGCAGAGATTGTAGGGATGAGTTCTGAGTAGCCAGTCCTCCAGATACAGGGAGGCTCTGATATGCTTGCTACATTTAACATCAGCTTCGTAAATATTTGAGGGGCAGTGCTGAGGCCGAAACAAAGGGCCCGAAACTGGAAATCTTCCTCCTTGTAAACGAACCTCAGGTAGTGCTTGAATCTCGGATGAATGGGGATGTGGAAGTAAGCATCCTGGAGGTTTAAGAGACCATCCAGTCATCCATTCTTACTGCTACTAGGGCTGACTTCGATGTCTCCATGGAGAACTTTGTCTTCTGAACGAAAGCGTTGAGAGCACTTACGTCCAGGACTGGTCTCCATCCCCCCGAGTTCTTGGGAACCAGGAATAAGCGGTTGTAGAAACCTGGTGACCGCAAATCTCGCACCCTCTCTATTGCCTCCTTCTCCAACAAGAGAGACATTTGAAGTTGCATAGCCTGCCTCTTTGACTCCTCTCTGTATCTGGCAGAGAGATCTATTGGAGCAACTACTAAAAGAGGTTTCCCTATGAAAGGGATTTTGTATCCCTCCTTCAGTAATTGGACGGACCAAAGGTCTGCTCCTCTCTTCTCCCAAGCTCGCCAAAAGTTATTTAGTCTGGCTCCTACTGCTGTCTGAAGGCGAATGCAGTCAGACTATTCTTCGCCCTGGTTTGGATCCTCTTCTCCTTGCTCTCGTTCTCTTGGGTCTGGAACTACCCTTACTGAAAGTTTTCCCCAGAGAGGACTGTGAAAACTGAGGGAAAGGAGCTTCCTCCTTAGGCTTGCGGCTAGTGAAGGAAGTAGGCAGAACCTTCCTTGCTGTTTTTGACACCAGATCCTGTGTGGCCTTTTGGGTTAAAGCGGAAGAGACCTCTCTGACCAACTCTTGAGGAAAAAAAGAGGAAGAAAGAGGTGCATACAGCAACTCTGACTTCTGAATGGGTGTGACCCCAATGGTCAGAAAAGAACACATTTGGGCTCTTTTTCTTAAGAACACCCGCCGAGAAAAGGGCTGCCAACTCATTGGATCCGTCTCTTAAGGCTTTATCCATGCACGACATAATGTGGATGAGACTTTCAGTGTCCACATCCTTCAAGGCAGAAAACTTTTTTCCCCAAGGCTCCCAGAGTCGTCAAGGAAATTGAAGTGAACCCTCGCTACTTCGCGGTTCGACAATCGCGGATTCACCACTTCGCGGGGTTTTTCCATAACCCATATATATACAGTGATACCTCGGTAGTCGAACGACTCTATACTCGAACAATTCGGAGTTCGACCAAAATTTTCGAGAAATTTTTGCTGCGGTGCTCGACCAAAAATTCGGTACTCGACCAGCCGAACACGTGACGACCGCATGGGCTTTGTGATGATCGCGCCATCTCGGCCACTCTCGCTTGTTCGGGAAGCATCAGTTCTCTCGAGAGCGTCACTCAGACAACGCGCGATCAGCATTCGTTGTGATTTAGTGATTTTCAGTGCTTTTAATTGCTTTTTTAGCTTTCATAATGAGTCCCAAGAAAGTAATGAGTGTTAAGGGGAAGGAGAAGAGGAAAACAGTGCGAACAACGATCGAGTTGAAGAAGGAAATTATAGCGAAATATGAGAATGGTGTACGAGTGTCCGATTTAGCGGTAGAATACGGAATGGCGAAGTCGACCATTTCTACGTTTTTAAAGCATAAAGAAATGATTAAGAAGGCGAATGTTGCAACGGGAGTTACGGCGGTAACTAAGCAAAGGCCACAAGTGATTGAGGAGATGGAAAAGTTGCTTTTAATATTTATTAAAGAAAAACAGTTGGCCGGGGAAAGTGTTAGTGAAGCGTTCATTTGTGAAAAAGCGTTGCATATCTATGAAGAATTAGTGAAGAAAAGTCCGAGTACCAGTGAAAGTGATTCATTTACATTTAAAGCGAGCAGGGGTTGGTTTGAAAAGTTTCGTAATAGAACAGGTATTCGTAATAGAACAGGTATTCATCATTTTCGAAGAATACTGCAGAGGAGGAAGAAACAATTAACAATAGACCAGTTTTTCACAAAAGAAAAGAAAGCTGCTACATCAAAGCCTGTTTCTCCTCCAAAGAAGAGACAAAGAAGAGAAGAAACCCCTGAAATAGATCTGCCCACCCTTTCATTGGAGAGAGAAACAACTCCTGAAGGAGAACTACCCCGCCACATCATGGAAGGGGACTCTCCTTCCAAGCAGTAACCTCCCCCTTCCATCCTCTCCACATCCATCCCTGTATGCCATCGAACCGCTGCTCAAAGGTATGTTCACTACAGTACAGAAAATGGTTTAAAATTGTTTTATTTTAGTACAGTAAATGGTTTAAAATTGTTTTATAGGATTTTCTGACCAATTTCATACACATTTAGATAATTATTGTTGTTTAGGTACACGTTTTATTAATATTTTGGGCCTGTTCGAGTGCTTGGGAACGGAATAGAATATATACCATTATTTCTTATGGGGAAAAAAAATTCGGTACTCGAACAAATCGGAGGTCGAACACGGATCTCGAACGGATTATGGTCGAGTACCGAGGTATCACTGTATACATATCGCGGATTTTCCGGAAAATTCGAAAATACCGCGAAATCTGAAGACAACCAAATACGATATTTTGTTACCTGTAATTCCATTAATACTGTAATTAGTAATATCTGCTCTTACTGATTGTTCATTGCATTACATATGATATATAATTCAGCACAGAAAGAAATAAAACACGAAAAGAGAATGTGATCATACGATAATGTACTGTATACAGTACGTAGTAAAATTAAATCGAACATGAAACGCAAATCAGATGCAGTCATACAATACGTATTAGAATGGTGTACATGTAATGGATGTGCTTCTTTTCCATGAATCTTTTGTATGTATACGTACGTAGTACTGCATCCAATAATATTCTTTGTTGCAAAAATCACATTTCGAATAAGCGTACGAGAGAGAGAGATAGAGAGAGAGAGAGAGACACACATCCTACAACAAAAGCGTAAAATAGCGTACGTAAAGCTGTATTATTATTATTGTTATTATTATTGTTGTTGTTGTTAATAAAATTATTATTGTTATTATTATTATCATTATTATTATTATTACAGTACTGTACTGTATTATTATCATTATTTATTATTATTACGGTATTACTTAATCTACGTACGTTCGGTATGCGCAGGGCATCTTCTATGAGTTGGTAACCTACGCATCATAGTACTGTAAGACGGGTTGTGATTGGTTCAAGCGCTGATAGATGACGAATCAGAACTCAAGTTTTGTTATCTAGCCTGTGATTGGTGTTTTGCCATCATCTCCTACCCGCAGCATCTAGGTTCTCGCGGGGCTGGATCGTCCACTCTCTGTTACCGCGTATCGCTGAGTAGACGTTCTTAAGTTTGTGAATCTGTGCTGTGTGCGACTTTTTTAAGTTGAACTTTTTGTTACTGTAAATCCTACTGTAATGGCTCCCAAGCGTTCTGCTTCTCTTAAGGCTGGTAGTGAGCCTAAACGCCACCGAAGGATGATGACGATAGCTGAGAAGGTTACGCTTCTCGACATGTTAAAAGATGGTAGAAGTTACGCGGCCGCTGGCGGCCATTTTACATTCAACGAATCTACTGTTCGCTATATCAAGAAGGACGAGGCGAACATTAGAAAGACGGCTGCAATCACCTTTAGCAGATCAGCGAAGCGAGTCGTTACAACGCGTAATAAAACGATCGTACGCATGGAAGGTGCTTTAGCTGTGTGGATTGCCGACTGCCGGAAGAAGAACATAGCGTTGGATACGAACACCATCCAAACAAAGGCTTTGAGCTTATATGAGAATTTTGCTGCAAAGGAACCTAAAGACGACGACGGCAACCATGCTGAAGATGATGATGATGCAGATGATCCTCAACCAGGGACATCCACTGATTCCCAGCCTCAGAAACGTTTTTCCGCCAGCAAAGGATGGTTCGCGAAGTTTCAGAAACGCTTCGCCCTGAAAAGCGTTTCCCTGCATGGGGAGTCTGCTTCCGCTGACACTGCCGCTGCTGAAACTTACGTGAACCAGACGTTCAAGAATATTATCGCCGAAGGTGGATACAAGCCGGAACAAGTCTTTAATATGGATGAGACCGGCTTGTTTTGGAAGAGAATGCCGTCGCGAACTTTCCTGTTCAAAGAGGAAGCCAAAGCCTCTGGCTTTAAAGCATTCAAGGATCGCGTTACCCTCGTGATGTGTGGCAATGCTGCTGGATTTTTGCTATTTATAAGTCGAAAAATCCTCGCGCTTTGAAAAATAAAAATAAGAATCTCCTTCCCGTGTACTGGATGCATAATCAAAAAGCATGGATTACGAAGATGCTGACCTCCAACTGGTTCCATCAGTGTTTTATCCCGCAAGCCAGCAAATATCTCTTAGAGAAGGGCTTGCCATTCAAGATCCTTCTCCTTATGGATAACGCTGGTGGACACGCAACTGACCTGTCGCACGAGGGCATTCAGGTTGAGTTCCTGCCACCCAACACCACGTCATTAATTCAACCGATGGACCAGGGGGTTATCAGGGCGTTCAAGGCCCTCTACACGAAGAACACCTTGGCGGACCTCGTTGCGTGTGTGGATGCTGCCCAAGATGATGAGGATGAAGATTTTAACTTGAAGGCGTACTGGCGGCAGTACACCATAGCCACGTGCCTGCAGAATATTCAGAAGGCACTTCAAGAGATGAAACCTGCAACCGTGAATGCGAGCTGGAAGAAGTTGTGGCCCGAAATTGTTTACGACGACAAGGGATTTACTCCGTCGGAAATCCAACACTCTGCAATACGCAAATCTGTGCAGTTGGCTGCCATAATTGGAGGTGACGGGTTTGGCGACATGACGACTGAAGACGTCGACGAGTTGTTGGACTGCCATTCCCAGCCCCTAACTGACGCAGACCTCGAAGACCTGACGAAATCGGCAAGCGAAGAAGAGAGTGAAACCCAGGAAGAGACCCAAGAAAATGTCGAAGAAACGGGTTTAACATTAGAACGGCTTGCCAAGGCCTGCAACCATGCGAAGGAGTTGAAAGAAATGTTGCAAGAGTGGGATGAGGATATGGTTCGCTCGATGCAATTCTGCAACAAGATCGATGAAGACATGACTCCCTACAAAATGCTCTTGGATCGAAAAAAGAAGCAGCGGCAACAACTTCCGATCACAATGTTCTTCCAGCCTCGCAAAAAAGAGCCAGTTCCTCCTGCTAGTACGCCTTCGGAAGAAATTGAAGAAGTTTCCCAGGAAGAAGTTGAAGAGGTGTCCCAGGAAAAGACACCTCCGTCTGAAGAGACGTAAAATACTACCTGGCTGCACAGTAGAACACATCATCAGCTTCATCATCATCATTTCTACTGTGCAGCAAATTCATCGCCATCATCATTCAAGTTTTTCTTCAACTTCTTTCGTGGTGAGTACAGTAACAATCTTTATTTTTTACTTTAATATTCTTACTGTACATTCTAAAACTGTATTTGTGCCTGTTTTATAGTTTAGTACTGTACGTACTGTATGCATTAAGTTAAAGGGAAGGTTTTAAAAGTCTACATGTTGTAACCTATCATATTTTTTTTGTTTAAAATTTACATTTACGTACGTAAAACAATCTCTCTCTCTCTCTCTCTCTCTCTCTCTCTCTCTCTCTCTCTCTCTCTCTCTCTCTCTCTCGTAAATTGTTTTCCTGCTTTGCTACGTACAATACTGTATGTGCTGTACAGTACTGTATGATTTTATATAGATACGGTAAATTATATTTGTAAGGTAACATATTTTGTAAATGCTTTTACTGTAAATACTGTAGCCTATGTACTGTATCATTATTTATCACTATCATCATGCGCGTTAAATGCCTTGTTTGTTCTGAGCGTGGTTGTTTACTGAGCGTACAGTACTTTATGACGCCGTCGTTTCAGGCGGCGTCATAAAGAAAAACATTTCATTTGGAAGTCCTAAGAAAAATACGTAAACTAAAACATTGGTAATAAAAAAATCAACATACAGTACTGTATAATCAATATAATCGATGCAAAAACTAACCTATACATATATGTGTACACTAAATGAGTTTGTTTCTTCATTATGATCAGAGATGAACGTAAACAAAACATTGGTTGCCATTTTTTATCGTGCTTTTTAGGTGTTTAGGAAACGCATGATATAAAATCGCCTTTAATATTTGTGCCTGTTTTAGTTTAGGGTGCTGTAGTACATGCATTAAGTGTTCTGTACATTAAAGGGTGGTTTGTTAACAGTACTACGTACAAGGGAAGGTTTTAAAAGTCCGAATATACATGTTAAATAAATAGGTAAATATGATGTCACTACTTCGCGGATTTTCACCTATCGCGCCCGCGTCTGGAACCTATCTACCGCGATAAACGAGGGTTCACTGTACCTCAAAAGCTCTGAAGACGCCTTTGAGAAGATGATCAAGCTCCGACGTTGACCAGAGTATTTTGGTCCTTCTCATGGTCGTCCAAAGAGGAGTGTCCACCAGACTCGAAAAGTCTCCTTGGGCAGAGGCAGGAACTCCCAAGCCAAGAACTTCTCCCGTCTCGTACCAAACACTAGATCTGGAGGCCAATCTAGCCGGGGGGAAAAGAGAAAAAAGTCTTTCCCTGGTTCTTCTTGGATTGCATTCAGTCTCCCATCATCCTCAAAGCTCTTTTAGATGATCGAGGCAGCACAATCTTTGTAAACAGAGACTCCTTCGACGCCTTTCCTAGCGTAAACTCTGAAGGCGGGGAACGAGGAGCAGCAGGCACAAAATAATTCGGAAACTCTTCAGTAAAAACTCTCATGAGTTTCTTTAAGTCAACCGAAGGATGAAGGGTCTTAGGATCTTCTCCTTTCGAGACTTCCTCTAAAAGATCAGTAGGGGAAAGGTGATCGTCGATCCCTTCCTCTGACAAGTCTCTAACCGAGGTAGAGACGTCTTGTTTTCTAGGAGTCAACTCCTTAAGGTCCTGACTTCTGGCGTCAATGGGTCTAAGATCATCACGCCTGGCGTCACGTTGTTCCAACGCTTGACACTCGGAACTATGACGCTCGCGATCATTACGATCGGAACTAAGACGTTCACGATCTCGACGCTCGGCTCGACTGGCGTCATCACAACGTCTGAGGCTCTTACGCTCGGCGTCATGCGTATCAGTCTCTCGACGCTTAGCAAGAGGATTGTCATTAAGCCGCTCGGCGTCACGTCTAACTGCGGAACTATGATGTTAGCGATCTTGACGCTCGGTTTCATGACGAGCGTTCTGGGAAGCGTCAACAGGTACGCTCGAGGGGACGACTGCTCGGGGGCTAACGCCTCTCGCCTCCCTTCGCCTGTCGACATTCCTTCTCCCAGGGGTTGGGGAGCTTGGAAGGGGTCTAGGGCTAGGAGAACGACAGGTACGAGCAGCCGCACCCTCCACTGCACTGATTTAGCACTGAAACTTGCACTTTTTAACTCTTTCACATCAGACCATAATCTAGACCTGCCCGCTGCGAGAGATTTACAGTGAACCCTCGCTACTTCGCGGTTCGACCATCGCGGATTCACCACTTCGCGGATTTTTTCCATAACCCATATATATACAGTAATATATATATATATATATGTATGCATGTATTTATGTATATATGTAGGTATGTATATGTGTATACATATAAATATATATATATGTATACACACACACACACACACACACACATATATATATATATATATATATATATATATATATATATATATATATATATATATATATATATATATATATATATATATATATATCTAAAGTAGGAAGATGTGATGTAGTTCTAAGGGAAAAGTATGGGAAATATGTCTGGGTAATAAGCAAAGCTCTACCTCCAGTTTGTTTCTACATTATGATCAGAGATAAATGTAAACAAAACATTGGTTGCCATTTTTTATCTTGCTTTTTAGCATGTTTAGGAAATGCATGATATAAAATCACCTTTAATATTTGTGCCTGTTTTAGTTTAGGGTACTGTAGTACATGCATTAAGTGTTATGTACATTAAAGGGTAGTTTGTTAACAGTACTACGTACAAGGGAAGGTTTTAAAAGTCTGAATATACATGTTGAATAAATAGGTAAATATGGTGTCACTACTTCGCGGATTTTCACCTATCGCGGCCGCGACTGGAACCTATCTACCGCGATAAACGAGGGTTCACTGTAACTCTTTTGCCAAATACATTTGCTTTGTAAGTTAGTATTTTCTTTTCATTCTTTGCAAGAAAAAGAAATGAATTTTGCAAGTCATTCTTCACAGTTTACGTCACATGATTTGTGACGTCATAGTACTGGCGGAATGATTTCCTTCCACCATCATGTCTTTAAGAGTTGGTTCGTTAGTTTTACAGTAGGAGGAAAAAACTCCTGATCCTACCCCTTTCAAGCTACGAACATAGCGATCATATTCCAACCACTAACTCTAAGTAAAAATAAAACAAAACCAAATGAGCGAAAGCCAAAACCAAATTGTACATCACCAAGATAACTGCAATTATACAGGTTACAGAGAGTGAAAAATCCAACGATGTCGCCAGTGCGGCAGCATGGAAGATCTGAGGAATGACTGGAATGGTTCCAGGTACCTGGCTAGAGGGTGCACTGGTGGTTCACCTGGCTACTCAATCGGCGATTGCCGTGAGTTTTGAAATTTCTGCCATGACGTCAGGGACGTAAGCTATATATATAACTACCAGGTAAGTCAGATGTTTAAAATTTAAAATTTGGGTTGAGTTTTGAGGTAAGAACATGAGACATTCCTCAAACCCAACTCTTCCCAATGAATAAAAAGGGGAGGAATACCTGAATCCACGTATAAACTATCTACAGACGATGTCCTATAGACACCTGTGCAAATTCTTAAAGCCATGTTATGAACCACATCAAGTTTTTCTAAAGTGGTTTTGCATGCAGATCCATATATCTGACATCCATAATCTATTTTACTTAGGCACAATGCCTGGTATATCCTCAACAGACATGTTCTATCAGCTCCCCAGTTGAAGGCAGACTCAACTTTAAGGATGTTAAATCTAAGTTTCACATATTATACCACCTCATCAATATGTTGAGAGAAAGTTAATTTCTTATCAAATAAAACACCAAGGTACTTTAAGCTATCTTCGTATGGTAAATTAGAATAATTTAAAAACAACGTAGGAATCTCTTCAATTCTTCTCAGTCGACAAAAACGTATGGCTTTAGTTTTTTCTGGAGAAAATTTGAACCCTCTAGCACTGGCCCAAGATGTAGCAGCATTAATAGCAGTCTGGATTTTATGACATGCTTCAACAGCTGATGATTTACTACACACTACTGCATAGTCATCAGCAAAAGCCAGACCATGCACCCCAACAGGAACTTGTTCAAGTAGACCGTTAACAGCTATATTGAAAAGCGTTGGACTAAGAACGCTTCCCTAAGGCAATCCTTCTTCTTGAGGATAAGCTGATGAAATAAGCGAGCCAATTTTCACTTTTAAGTACCTATCTGACAAAATATCTTGAATACAATAAAACATATTACCCACAATACCCCAATCAACGAATTGCTTAAGGATACCCCCTCGCTAGGTAGTATCGTAGGCCTTTTCTAGGTCAAAGAACACTGCAATGGTCTGGTTTTGCATGGCAAAGCCATTCTGGACTTCTCGAGTGAGGAATATCAAAGGGTCATTGGTATTTCTAATTTTATTAAAACCAAACTGTCTGTTTGATAAAAGATTCTTTGTTTCCAAATACCACACTAGTCGAATATTGACCATTATCTCATAAATCTTACCGACACAACTAGTAGAGCAATTGGCCTATAATTTTTTGGGAGGTATAAATCCTTTAATGGTTTTATACTAGGAACTATTATCGATATTTTCCAGGACTTAGGGGAAGTTCCTGAAGTCCAAAAACTATTTAAAATATCTAAAAGAAACTGTTTTGTACTTTTTGGTAGATTTAAAATCATGGAGTATAAAATATCATCTTCCCCATAAGATGTTGGAGAAGACAATGAAATTGCATTATCCAATTCTTCTATGGTAAAAGGAAGATTGTAAGACTAAATTTGTACTAACAGGAGGAACAACCGTAGTACTGTTTCTAATATCCCTGAATGCTGCAGGATAGTGTAGGACACTATATATATTCAAAAAATGCCTACCAAACTCTTCGGCTACTTCTCCAGGATCAGATATAAAGAGACCATCAATTTTCAATATAGGCAAGGGAGATGGACAAAATTTCCCTTGCAACTTACGGATTCTATTCCAGACTAATGAGAGAGGGGAATTATATTTCAATTCGCTCATGTATTTAATAAATGATTCTCTCCTTGCCTGCTGAAAAGTTTTCTTTTGATTAGCAAGAGCTCTTCTGTATGTTATTTTATTGGCTAAACAAGGGTATCTACGATATCTCTTGTAGCAAGTTCTTGCTATCTTCCGCATCAAAGCACAGCCAACATTCCACCAAGGAACTACAGGACGTCGAGGTTTACCTGATGTTTGAGGTATAGAGAGCATGGCCCCAGACAACAAAATGCTCACTAAATACTTGTATGCTTGTATTGAACTCTGGAATTAATTTTTCTTTCGATAAATTTCAGTGGATTTATTAAATAATCCCCAGTCAGCTTCCCCCACCTTCCATTTGGGTAAACATGGAGATGGTATATTTTTTACATACTTCAGGTGAATGGGCCAATGATCACTGCCATGATAATTTTGGTCTACTGCCCATTGGTAATCTAACCTCAAAGATGAAGAGCACATAGTGAGGTCTATGGCTGAATCAGAATTGTGGTAAACATCATGTCTTGTAGGGGAACCATCATTCATTAAAGTGATGGCATTCATGTCAAGCAGTTGTTCTACTATCAAACCCCATCGATCACAACATTGTTCTCCCCATAGGGTGTGTTTTGCATTAAAGTCCCCCATCAATATGAAGGGTTGAGGAAGTTGGTTTAATTCTAACTGACGAGGATTACCATGTGCATCCTGAGGTCTAAAGTGAACAAATAGTGATCCATTTGTCAGTAAAGATTTGAACTGCACAAGCCTGCAACACAGAATTCAGGTGAACAACTCTGTGATTAAGAGACTTGCGAATTATTATGCCTGTACCTCCCTGAGCACGAGCCCCTATTAGGGGTGGAGAACTATAAAATGATAAATTATAACCTAAACTCAAAGTAAGATCTCCCAATTTAGTCTCCTGTATACAAATTGCAAATGTATTATGTTCTTTAAACAGAACCCGAACTTGCTCTCTATTTGAATTAAATCCACAGATGTTCCACTGGATGAGAGACATTATTTGGATTTTTTAAACTTTTTTTTTGTTCTAATTTTGGAATCTGAGACCTAGAGAGAGATGGCTTGCCAGCCACACTTTCAGTACTTATTGATCTAGATAGTGCAAACGATTTTTTTGATGCTGGGCCTTCAGTTGCCCTTTCACTTATTTTTAGCACTTCTATCCTGATCCAGAAAACATGAAGGTTAAGGGGGAGGAAGGGGCCTCTTTTGTCTAACAGATTGTGCCTCCATTTCCTCACCGTCATTGGATTGATGAACTGTTACGACAGGTAACGGTACAATTTGGTATGAAGAGTTCTCAATACCTGCCATTAAGAACTCATCAAGATCCTTAATCGATCCGGTCACAGATGTAGGGGCTATGAGAGCCTCACTAGAAGAGGGTTTGTGAGCCCCACCGGAGGGGGCAGAAGAAACCCCACCAGAGGGGGCAGAAGAAACTCCACCAGAGGGGGTAGGAGAAGCCCCACCAGAGGGGGCAAAAGCCCCACCAGAGGGGGCAGAAGAAGCCCCACCAGAGGGGGCAAGAGCAGCCCTACCAGAGGGGGCAAGAGCAGCCTCACCAGAGGGGGACGATGGAGCCCCACCAGCGGGGGGAAGAGGAGCCCCAAGAGAGGGGGCAGGAGGAGCCCCACTAGAGGGGGCAAGAGCAGTTCTACCAGAGGGGGCAAGACCAGCCCTACCAGAGGGGCAAGACCAGCCCTACCAGAGGGGGCATGACCAGCCTCACCAGGGACCACAGGTGGACAGGTGGGAGGATTGCCCATCCTACGGGAGTGGCGTCATCTGGCTTTGCCCTTTCCTGTTGTCTTGAAAGGGCTTCTTTAACACCTTTTGCTTTGTGGCCGTAACCCTAGTCATTGGCGGTTTGGGTGGAGGTTGTTTCTATAGTGGCGGAGCTTGGTAGGGCCTTGATGTAAGGGCCCTCTGGAGAAGGGAGTCATGGTTAGACTTCCTCCACCTCTATGCCACCCGCTTGACGTCTTCCGTATCAAACAGGGAATTTCCCTCGAAAGAGGAGTTTCTCAGCTTAGACACCTTGGCTTGTGGAAGTTGTTGATGGAACCTCTCTATTATCGAGCCCTGATGCTTGAGGATGGTGTTCGCCCACAGGTTGACTACCTATTGAGAGAGGAACTCAATAGTTCTTGTACCAGACAATAAAAAGGTCTTTATCGACCTCCTGGTGGAACCCTGTGACCAGTCCTCAGTCCTGATCAGGTGGCCCACTAATCCTAACCAGAGATCAAGCCATGAGGTCGCCTGCATGGCGTATTTCACGACTTTCTCCTGGTCAATGATCTCTGTGGCCAAACGAGTCAGAGTCCCGACAGTCTCTCAAAAGGAACTCCTCTGGTAAGTGTCTCTATAAAGTGGTCTAGAGGAAGGCCTGGAAGAGGCTCGTTGATCACCTCTTAGTACCTCCTCAGCTACACAAACGGTACGCTGGCAAGAGTATAGAGGAGGAACCTGCTTACAGGGAGCTGGATGAGCTTGTAGCCTGTGAGACTGCCTTCCTTTTGGCACTATTCAATCCCTTTGACCAGGGCAAAGCTGCACTGGCCCTCGGGGGTCTCTGAGTGCCATAGACATGGTTCAGAACAGTTTATTTACTCTTTTGCCTGGCCATCGATAGATTTGACAGACTATTGATGGTTCTCATGCAGGCCAAGACCTGCCAGAAGGCATGCTCGGACTCCCTCTGCTCAGCCTCCATTAGCTCTGGGCTAGCAGCTTTAGGTTATATCCCATCCTCGAAATGTACCAGCTCATCCACCTCTGAGCTCTCACCAAAGGAAGCCCGGGGTGGGCCGTGGTCATCAGGATAAGCCGTCTCTTACTGACATCTGGATTAAGATACTTAACGATCTAGCAAAGGGTGAGGTTCTCTCGGTGACGAGTGTCGATCACGAGCCACCTGGTGGTGGTCACAAGATGAGGAGTATTCGTCTCAAGATGAGTGACGAGTTGCTGGAGAGGGACGAATAGCTGGCGAGTCACGCATGGCTGACGCATAGTGAACAGCTGGTAAGTCATGAGTAGCTGACGGGTGACAAACAGCTGGTGTGTGTCGAGAGCCCGAAGGCTCTGGAGGGTTTGTTAGTATGGAAGCAAACATAAGAAGTAAAAGAAATAAAAGTAAAAGGCCTGTAAAAACAGTTGGGAGGAGAGAGAGACGAATGTCTACTCTCACTGAGCCAAAAGTAAAAGGTGATGAGACAAAATGGGTGTGTGAGAGCAGTAGGGTGGTACACCTAGCTAAAAGTCTTATGGCTAGTCTTCCAGCATTGCCGAAAGTATAATCCCTATAAATAGCAAGGGTTTGTATTTAGTGGTGGAACAGAGCTGTTTTTCCTATAAGAAATGTTGTCCTGTGTTGTCCTATAATTTTACCCAAAATTTTTAAAATGCAAAAAATATGGCTTTTCATCAAATATTGTCTTCAAAATTGTTCAAATTATCTTTTTATACAACTGGAGCACCTCTTAGTTTCTTTGTTTGGGTTATTATACTGTAATGATACTACATATAAATTTACTCAACAATCATGAAAGCTATTTATGGTAGGGAAATGACTATTCAATCAATTTGGTTAATATATGATACTTAATTACTAGCTAAATGACAAATTCCTAGATGTTTTGCATTTTTCCTAACGATACAAACCTTTAGCTATTTACTAGGGGTGGATGCCTGAAAACTTTAAATCAATCAATAGCTATTTACTAGGGGTTATAACTTTTAGCGAAGCTGAAAGGGCAAGCCATTAAACTTTTAGTGAGGGTTAACTATCCATAGTGCTCATTAGGGGGGGTAAGAGAGGTAGCTTGCTACCGCTCCCACATACACACCAATGATTTAGCTCACTTTATTTGGAGGTAGGACTTCAAGGGGGATAGGGCTGGCGGGTAAGTTTGTATAAATAACTAAAGGTTTGTATCGTTAGGAAAAATACAAATTATCTACGAATTTGTCATTTGTTTCGTAACTAGAACACAAAACAGGCATTTGGAGCCTTTGTATATCAACGGCCAGTTCCTCTTGCGTTAATTAAAAATAGACCTAAATTTTCCACCCTAACCTAAACTGCAAGGTTTCATTGTAGTGAATTACATGGCAATGTAACCTAGGAAAAAAACTACTGTTTCTAATAGAAAAAATTACGCTCTCTTTGAAAATGACACTCGTTCCCTTCGCAAATTAAGTTTCAGAAATATATATACATCTATATCCTCCAATAATGGGGGACCCCCAGTGGGAACTCGTGGTTTTGGGTGGGGAAAACCTACTGGGGAATCGATATATAAACGTAAAACAAGCCTTTTCTTCTCTATACATTACCTTCTTGAAATTATAATAACCGGAGGAAAATACAAAACAGTATATCTGGATAAACTTTGGAGGCGCTGTTACAAAGATTTTGTCATGAAAAAATACAGTAACCAGAGCTGCCAACGTCCGATGTAGATCAAATGTTATTTTGTGACCTGTCATACTACTAGGCTAGGTTAAGTGGGTTTGTTAGGTTCTGTGCCCTTTTTGTACTTTTTATATATTGAGTAAAACTTATATGGAAAAATTATTTAATATATGGAAATATCTATCATTACTATCTTTAGTAATGTCAACGTGCCGTTGGTAACTCTGTGTACCATACGTCAACGTTGGTAACACTGTGTAGTATTGGTAACGTAGCTAATGTTATCGTTCGTTCGTAAGAGAAGTGACACCGTGCATCTCAAAGGTATCCGAATTGGTTGATCTGTTTGTTTCCGATTGAAATGAACATCAAATTCGCTTAATTCACGTTATTTACTATAGGAAAACAATTATATTTCGTTTCCCAAGTATGTTTTCCCCACCCAAAACTCCGAGTTCCCACTGGGGGTCCCCCATTATCGTAGGATATAGATGTATATATATTTCTGAAACTATTCATTTGCGACGGAAACGAGTGTCATTTTAGAAGAGATCGTAATTTTTTTCTATAAGAAACAGTAGTTTTCTTCCTAGGTTACATTGCCATGTAATTCACTACAAAAATACCAACTGCAAGCCGTGTCCTTCCCTACATACCTAACGGGGGCTAACGCCACCCTGCGATCCTCCATACACTGCCGTATTCTAAGTTAGCCATAATAATACATACAGGTGGACACTATCATACTGTATATACACCCTAGGCATTTTCTAAAGGAAAAAGCTCTTATTAATTAGGAAACCTTTTCCCATCCGTAACTGTAAGGAAAAATATATGGTTTATATAATTGGCTAGAAATTGAAGTATCATATATTTTCCCACATATTTATCCAAACTCATATACAGCATAAAATTCAATATTTAGCATGGCCTGCCAAACTTATACAGAGCACGACTATCATTTACCCCTAAAATAGACAAAATTTAGCACTTAGGGCAGGAAGTTTGGTAAATTTGACTCTTCGACTTATGCAAGCCAAGCAAAATTACAACCAAGTAGTCAGCGACTGGTCAAGTGAAATATAAAAAATATCATGTAAATACTATTCAGTTAGATGGCACTCAAGAACATGAGAATAACAAGCATAGAAATAAATCGATATTACCAAAAACATCGCATTGCGATCAGTAGGTACTATACGTTATGCCAATCAGGTTTAAGTCTTGTACACAAATGCACTTGTTACAAACAATCACTGAAAATTCCACCATACTGGTTCCTGGTTCCTGGTTCCTTATTGCTCACTCCGCAAAATAAGTTTGCGGGCACTCTATCTCTTTATAGATAGGTGCAAAGCTTCTAAGCTTATTCTTATTATTAAGTTTATATCATCTGTGCCTTAAATAAATTAATATCATAATGAGGTTCACAATCTTTACTTTTATTCCCTTTTACATTGAAATTGGATAGGATAACACCTTGCTATCATCAGTTTTGGCAACCTGTTGTGGTGATCAGTTTGGGCTTCTTAAACTCTTCTTTTAAAACAAAACACAGGGTAATGTTCAGATTTTGGGTTGGGGGCTCTTCCTATGTAACGGCACCTCAGATGGTCGTG
>NC_090755.1:15957764-16190264 GCF_036898095.1 Palaemon carinicauda | reverse complement strand
CATTTCCCCCTTAAGAAACATAACAATTTTATGAAATTACATAATCCATTTCCTCCCTACATGTATTTGTGATAATACAAATAATAGTGACCCAGCAATCAAATATAATACACTACATGACAAACACAAATAAACTACAATGCTCAACACTTATCCACAATTAACATATGACAAATATTGTGAATGTCTCTTGAACATTAAAACACGAACATTATTGGTTAAATGTGACATTAACATGGCGTTACCACTAAGTACATGTTCACTTTATGTCAGTGACATGGTTGAGAGGAAAATGAAATAATTTAATAATGAACCATATCGGGTTGTTTTTGTTACTCTTAACGACATTCTGGGGGTCACTTTGGGGTTTGGTTTGGCAGGTGTCGGGGGGTTTTGGGGTGGACCTTTGGTAGGGGTAGGGATAGGTGGTTCGGGCGCAGTCGGTCGTGGTTCAGTTTGAACTCGTAGGGTGTCAGGTGGTTCCGGATCCTTCTGCAGTGGCGACTCTCGGGTGGTGCCGGTATGAACTAAAGCGCTCCGATTGTGTCGAATAACACTTCCGTTCTCCATAGCTACTCGGTAAGATCTAGGGTTGGTCATTTGCTGTTTGGTTTCACCGTAACTAGACTGGTCTCTCACAAAGACTTTATCTCCTGGGGTGAGACAGGGGAGCTGCACAATTCTATGATGGCGGTCATGCGCTTTGGTGTACTGATTCTTGTACCCTTCTTCTCCTTCCTTGATCTTCTGATGGTCTGGTACCTGCAGTATCAGCTTAGCTGGAGCTGTCGGGACGGTAGTCCTTAGCTGTCGGGACATAAGGAGCTGATTTGGTGATTTGCCATTGTAGAGCGGTGCCGATCTATAGGCAAGTAGTCTGAGGTAGGGGTTTAGGTTTTTGCTCAGAATCGCTTTCACTGTTCTGATGGCTCTCTCAGCTTCTCCGTTGGCTTTTGGATACCGCGGTGATGAGGTGATGTGTGTAAACCCCCAGTCTTTGCTGAATTCCTGGAACTCTCTTGATACGTACTGAGGTCCATTGTCGGATATTACAACCTTGGGAGCTCCATGAGTGGAGAAGACTTCGCAAAGCTTCCGGATGATTGCTTGACTGGTGGTAGATTCTAATTCTTTGAAGTCAAGCCATCTAGAACCGTAGTCTAATATCAACACATACTGCTTCGACTTGTACTCGAACAGGTCAGTTCCCACTCCTTCCCAGATTTTGTTGGGGGGTGAGAGGGCCAGGAGTGGCTCAGTTGGTTGGTCACGATGCAGGATGCAGGTTGAACAGCTTCTGCACATTGCTACTACCTGTGATGTGATAGACGGCCACCAAACACTTTCCTTCGCACGGGCCTGGCATTTGGTCATACCTAGGTGTCCAGAGTGGAGTTTCTCCAGGATATTCATCTGGAGTGACTGTGGGATGACTAGATGGTCATCAAACATCAAGATCTCGTTGTTGATGGTGAAGTGTGGTGCCTTCTCCCAGTAGGTCTTGAGGAGCAGTAAGTTGGGCATCACAGGAGGCCAGCCTTCTTTCACCCACTTCCGGATCAGCGTACAGACTGTGTCGTTCTGTTGGGCTTCTTGGATTTTTTAGAGTCTCTTGTCACTGGCAGGCAGGTGCTGGATCACTGAATCCTTAAACGCCACTGTTTCCAGGCAGAAAATCTCTTCTTCCTTGGAGGGCTTCCCAACAGGTGCTCGTGAGAGGGCGTCGGCGGTCTTCTGATATACCCCTTGGACGTACTTCACTTCCGATGAGTATCTCATGAGCCTTTGTCTGAATCTGAGGATGCGGGCTGGCAGTTTGGACAGGTCAGTTGTTGTGAGTAGTGGTACAAGCGGTCGGTGGTCCGTTTCCACGGTGAATTTCGAGCCAAGCACATAGTCTGAGAATTTCTCGCACGCCCAGGTTACAGCTAGTGCTTCCTTTTCTAGTACCGCGTATCTCTTCTATGTGTCAGTAAGGGACCGAGATGCATAGTATATCGGGCGTCGGATGCCGTTGCTGTAAGTTTGGAGAAGGACAGCCCCAAGGCTATCTTGGCATGCATCTGCTGCAATGACACATGGTATGTTTGGGTCATAATGGGCCAGGACTTCAGTTGAGGACAGCATGCGTTTGATGGTGTCGAAGGCGTCTTGTTGAGCCTTGTCCCACATCCACATTTTCTCCTTCTTCAGAAGTTGGCGAAGAGGCTCGTTCACTCGGGCTAGTGTCGGTATGAATTTGGCGAGTTGGTTTGTCATGCCCATAAACCGCTGTAGCTCTGTGATGTTTTGAGGCTCTGTTAGTTCCTGGATGGCTCATGTCTTATCTGAATCAATGCCGATGCCTTCTTTGGAGACGACATAACCGAGGAACTTCAAGCACGGTAGGTTGAAACAGCATTTGTTGTTCAACGTCACTCCGGCATCTCGCAGCCTCATCAACACATTCCTCATTCTCTCATCATGTTCAAGTTTTGTCACTGCATGAATCAGTATGTCATCCATATGACAGATTACCCCTTCTAGCCCATCTAGGAACTTCGACATCAGTCTCTGGAATACTTCCAGCGCCAAACTAATGCCGAATGGCAGGCGATTGAAACAGAAGCGCCCGTATAGCGTGACAAAGGTTGTCAGTAGTCTGGAGTCTGGGTGCAGGGGGATCTGCCAGAAGCCAGAGTTTGCATCTAACTTGCTGAAGATTGTGCTTCCCCTAATCTTCGCCAGATTGTCATCTATCTTTGCCATCGGGTGAATTTCTCTTCTGACTGCCCGGTTCAGTAGTGTCAGGTCCACACATATGCGGACGTCTCCTGATGATTTTGGGACGACAACCATGCCGGAACACCATTCGGTCGGCTCAGTCACTGCAGAAATTACGCCAGACTTCTCCATCTTCTCTAGTTGATCTTTCACTTTGGGAAGTAATGGGTGTGGCACTCGCCTCGGTGTGTATAAGCATAACGGGGCAGCGTCGTCTCGCAGCGGAATCTTGTATGTCTCTTCGAGCAGGCCAAGCCCCTTGAAGACTCCGGGGAACTCCTCCATGAAGTCTTGACGAATCAACTGCGTATACCGTGGAGGCCAGTGTGAGTAGGGCTAGCGCCTGTATAGCTGATTTAGAGAGGAGGTTTTTAGACTGATTCCTTATCACATAGACATCTTCACGATGTGTGCGCTGACCTGATTTGATCTCCGCTTGACGTAGAACTCCGACGATTAGGTGGTTTAGGCTGACTCCTCCAGGGCCTTGGAACTAGGCGTTCGATTTGGATAGAACTAGACCTTGCGTCCATGGTGTTGAGTCTCCCACGACACATATCCTAGACCCACTATCGAATTTAAATCCCACTACGTGGTTGTTGAGTTCTACATCAGTTGACCAGAAATTATCAGCGATCGCATCTATGCTAATCACTTCAACATGATACATCGCTGATGTATAATCTCCAACTGTGATTTCATTGCTTTCATTGAGGTACTCAAAAGTACTTGGCATTTCTTCAATTTTGTGAGTTGCCTTACTTCGGCAGGCTGCGGCCCAATGGCCTTTATTCTTACATTTCTTGCAAGTGTCGTTTCTAGCTGGGCACTGCTCTCTTGGGTGTTTGTCTTTCCCACAATAATTGCATTTTGGCATCTTTGTAGAGTTGTCCTTGCCGGCTGGTTTCTTACCTTGGGCTAGGGACTGTTTTTGGTCTTGCTGATTCTGACGATTTGGACCTTTCCGACCTTTCCTCATCTTTTTCAGATGGTCAACAGGAGCTACACCCTATATCGCTTCTTTAAGGCTGTGGGACATCTCCGCCGCTCAAAGGTTCTCAATCACCGGGTTAAGGTTGGGGACGGGGCGTTCTTGCAACAGTCTCTCTCGTCAGTTGTGCCGATAACAATTCTGTCCCTGATTAGTTCACCTTCTAGATTGCTAAACTCGCACAAATCGGCCAATCGGCGTAACCTCATCGCAAAACCATCTATCGTCTCATCGCTCTTCTGCTTTGCGGTATTGAACACGAACCCTTCATATAAGACGTTGCGTTGGGGAATAAAATACTCCCTGAGGGCTACGATGATGCGTTCAGGGTCTTTTCTCTCATTATCAGTGAGTGTTGGTAGGTTTGTCAGCACTCGCTTGCATGCTTGGCCCATGACTGTACATAGCGTTGCTGCAACCATGGCTGACCCCGCGGGATTTCGGGTATTGTCTTCATTTCTCAGTTTCTTATCAAGTTCAGTGTCAATAAGATAATCTCTCCAGGCGGGGTCAAATTCTTAACAGTTTTCCACCACATCGCCTGTTAAGGACAGGGGGGTTTGGGGAGCGATTTGTTAAGTGGCCATGGTTAAAATAGTCAGTCAAGGGCACATCAATCAAAGGTTAGATACTCAATCAAACGCAGATGTAAAAACAGTATCAATCAAATGTGAGATACGTCATTCCATGAACACCTGGCAGAGAGCTTATGCTAGAATACCTATCTCTTGAGAGCTTACTCTAGAATACCTATCTCTTGTGAGATTTTATATACAAAAACATGAAGAAAGCATAAACAAAACACTGGCGAGGTGTAAGATTAACTACCACAGTCTGTTGTTAAGAACTACGTTATCTGTACCATAAGTTTAATACATCAATTGGTTTGTAGCTGCCTTTGGCTCAATCTTCATCTTGGGAGTTGGATCCTGCTGGCTTGCTAAACTTGATGTCTTGATTGAAGACTTGGGCTCAACACGGATCACCTTGTGGGCGAAGCACTAGAACAGTTCATGATTCTAAAATGCTAAGTTGTTTACATTGACTTTTGTGCAGCGCCTATACAGTATTATCGTTCACACCACACCACGTGCTCGCTTGCTCGTCAGATATTTCCACTTGGATTATCGCACATTCGGGGCCAAATACACAGATATTGCATTCAAAATCATAAAATAACTACTGTACTTTCTGGCACAACGATCACAGTCTTAAATCACATCCATGTTGACAAGGACGGGATAGATTCCCTGGTGAAGAGCGGTATGCATCCTAGGCTGTCAAGGCGGAGGTGCGATTTTGCTTGGCCACGCTGGTTGAGGGCCGGCACATTTGTGATCCTTTTTCTACTCGACAGTTCTTGGCAAATGGCATCCTTCCCCTCTCTGAATGTTCCTGGTGATGTTTTATGTTTCACAATTATTTAGAATCCATTAGGTAGCACTGGAGGCGTATATAGGGCAGAGACCGCTGCCACCATATTCAATACAACACAAGACAGGACAACATCTTGGAGGGAACTCTCCATTTATTTCAAAGCGCATGCGCGGACTACAACAAGTATGGTGCGCCGTATGTACCATATACAACACTAGCTTGAGAGGGGGACTTGGGGAGTCTCTGATCATGTGTATATATGGTCAGTTTCTAGGACATTATCCAGTCCCTTGCATTTACCATTCATAAGCAATCTTTAAACCTGTAAGCTTTACATGTTTATCCGTTTCCTTTTTTTTTTTTTTTAATTTAGACCATAATCCCTGCACTCAGATGCAAATACAGAAAACCTCTGCAATAACAATATGAAGTTTAAGATATGAGAGGTTGAACAGCAAAATAGAATAAAGGAAGTGGAAGACTAAAAGATAAGCAAAGCAATGGTCCAAAAGGATACTGCAAGGGCAGTTAAATGCCTGCTGTTTATTGTGTGAGGTGCACTGACGTCACTTCCCTCTCATGGGATCTTCATGTTGAGATTTGTTTGCAGTTTTCAAAACAGTTTTACTCTCCTAGTCTGAAGTTGTCAGGTCCTGTAGCTCTTCATTTTCATTTAGGTGTCATTTTATTTTTTATTTTTTATCAAAGGCAATTACTTCTGATTTCGCCAATGGTTTCATCACTTTCGTTTCCATGACTAGACAATAGCGTTCAATTCATAATTCCAAATAAATTGTCCTCTATGTTATAGTTTCAATCATTTCAATTTCACATTCTATATTTTCTTTATTTCCTTCAATTAATTTTATTTAAGCATGAGTTATGCAGATAATGTTTTTCTAAATTTAACTTCTTCCGTTGTTTCATTTAGTTGCTTTCCTTTTTCATTATAAAGGTGAATTTTCTTATGAATTGTTTCTTTATTTCATATATGGTTTCCTTTATCTTTTTACTTCTTGTTTTCTTTTAAAAAATGTATTTCCTTCTCAACTGTTCTTGCATGGGTCTTCTTGACACTGGCTACAATCCTCAACCAATTTAACAACTTGAGTAACCAAACTTGTTGAACTAATTGTTGCCAATGAATCGCTCGAAATTAGCCAATCATCCAAGTAACCTTAACCCTATTGAAAAGGGGGAGGGGGTATTTTCTTGGTGAACATCTGCAGGGTTGTCTTGAGCCCAAAACATAGGCACTTGAACTGATAAACCTTTGACTATTTGAAAGTGAAGGTGTTTCCTTGAATTTAGATGAATCGGAATGTGAGTATACGCATCAGAAAAGCCTATTGAGAACATCCAATCTTCTTTTGTTTGGTTACTCCCAGGATTGTTGAGAATCTTTCCACTGAGAACTTTATAAGCATTGAACTTCTTGAGTGTTGTGACATCTAGAACTGGTCTCCAACCTCCTGAGCATTTGGGGACCGGGAATAACCTGTTATAGAACCTCAAGAAAGGTTTATGATCTCTTCTATCACATTCTTCTCTAGAAGTTTCACAATTTATAGTTGCAGTGACTGAGGTTTTTCTGTATTGGTAATATAACTTGGATACCGAGAGTTTCTTTCATGAAGGTGGATTAGATGTTAGCAGGATTCGGTAACCTTCTTTGACCACAACTAATACCCATGGGTCGGGCTGTAGTCTTTCCCAAGTGGGGAAGAAGAGGGAGGCCCTATTAGATTTCGGTGAAATGGACCACCATACTTTTCTACGATAAGATTGATAAGGTTTTCGACTCCGGTTGGCAATCCCTCTGGAATGTCTTCTGTAACAGAATTCTGTTGTGTTATCTCTTCAAAGAAAGGGCCTCCTTGCTGGCATGTATGAGTGACAAATCTGACCCGTAACTAAAAGGTGATTCTTGGCGATCAACAGAGGTAACTGAAGACAGAGTATCTTATTCTTACATGGCAACCTTGAGTTACTTACTGCTAGAAGGTTCAATTCCTTTGCTAAGTGCATGTATTTATTGAAGTGAAAGAAAATGGGAAAATTTTTAAACTTTGAAAATCTTACGGTTAAGTGCCAGTTAAACCAAGCTTCTGGGGAAGACGTAATATAAACATCAAGGGAGATTCATAAAACTGTTTACAAAACTACAAGTAAAATCACAAATTTCAAAAGTAATTATTTTTCGCTTAAGTCCTTTAGTAGGGTTAGTCTGGGGACAGCTGGTAATGGCAAATGAAGAATTATTGAGGTTCTGACATCTGCCACCCAGTATCCACTGGTGGTCTGGTTCTGACAGCACTCTGAGCCTCCATTCTGATTTTGCCTGGGACTTGCAGTGGGAAATAAAACCTAAAGGATTTAGGTTTGTAAAGCTAGGTAAAATACAAATTACTTTTAAATGTGAATACAAACCTTTGTTCTTTATTAGGGGAGTCATCCTTAGGAGGGAGGAAGTCTTGTTCACCAACAACTAGGTTTCTCGATGCTCAGTTTGGTAAGAAGAGCAGAGCAAATGATCCTTGTATTCCGTGACCCACGGTTGAATGACCTACCGTGTCACGGACCAAGTGTTTTTCATACAAAAACCTATCTTCAGTGAGAACAATGCTCCTGTTAAGGACTACCCGGTAATATAAGTAGCAAATTTGCCTTAACAGACACCTTCCGCTCAAATAGTGTGTGGGGATTCTACACTTTTACGTAAAATAACTACCCATCTGTAGCGTGCTTACCTGTATCTGTCAGTTCTGGCTCCATAACTTTTCACCATCTGGAGGAAAATCAGGAAGAAGGCCAGTCTTTCTTACTCTTAAACCATAAAAATCACAAATTTTTAAGTAATTTGTATTTTTCCTAACATACTTACCTAGAACTACCTTCTTAGGAGTTACTGGTTAACTCTACCTAACCGACCAGCTTTTTGTATAGTTTACCCTCTTCCCGTTTTCTACGGGGTCAACCTCAGGCAGTGTGGTACATGCCCTGAGGCGACCCGGGGTCGGGCAGCGTGCTAGCTCAGGTAGAATCGTCAGTAAGTTTCGTTGGAACAGGTACTACTCGATCCTGCAGGTTCTCGGGGAAGGATGGGTGGGCCATAACCCGAAGGTAGTTCTAGGTAAGTATGCTAGGAAAAATAAAAATTACTTAAAAATTTGTGATTTGTTCCAACACGGTTACTTACCTAGAACTACCTTCTTAGGAGACTTACACTTTAGGAGGTGGGAGTGTCCTGCAGGGATCAGAATTCGACGGGGAGGCACGCGAGAGAGGGAACCTCTAAGGAGGTCTTGGTTCCACAACCACTAGAAAACTGCACGAAAAGTAGGGGAAACTATAAAAAAAAAAAAAACTCACTTAGTGTCTAAATGGATTACCTTTTCAAAACCAACTCCGATACATGTCCTCTTGAAGGGTGTTCCTTTAAGTGACTAAGGTCTTTTCAACATCTTCCTGGCCCGGACGGTCCGGGGAAGGAAGGAAAGGGGGGTAAGGTTAAGGAAGGAACTAGTGTCTCTTGGCATTAACATCCCCGGTTACCTTGGGCTATGACCTTAGATCTCTTGAAGGGCCGAAATGATTGGGCCAATGGAAAACCTGTCCAAGGATTTTCTCGAGCAATCTTTGAGATAGTGTTCCGTGAAGGTGGACTGTCTAGACCAGGTCCCAGCCTTCAGGATCTTTCCCACAGCCATGTTTTTCTCGAAGGCCAGGGAGGTGCTCAGACCTCTAATATCATGTGGCCTTGGTTTTCCTGGGAGAGGAGTCCCAGAAGCCTCGTAGGCCCTCTTTATCACCTGTCACAGCCAAAAAGAGATAAGAGTTCTTCGAGACCGGTTTCTTCACCCGGCCTGTTGAGATGAATAAATTTTTGATCTGAGGGCGGAATTTTGCGGTCCTCTCCAGGTATTTTCTTACTGTTCTTACGGGACATAAGAGTAGATCCTTCGGGTTGTCGGAGCGAGGGATGGCTGGCACCGAAAAACCATCAAACTGAGGATCCCGACATGCCAGGTTCTGCGTCTTCGCCACGAAGCTAGGGACGAACCTAAAGGTAACTTCTCTCCACCCTTTGGAGTGTGAGACCTTGTAAGAGAGGCTGTGTAACTCGCCAACTCTCTTCGCCGAGGCCAGGGCTAAAAGAAAAGCTGTTTTAAGGGTGAGTTCTCTGTCTAGTACATCCCTGAGAGGTTCGAAGGGCGGCTCTGACAGAACCTTGAGAACTCTGGCTAGGTCCCACTGCGGAACCCGTACCTCCTGGGGGGGGGATATGATTGTTTAAAACTGCGGATGAGCATCGAGATGTGCCTTGAGGCTCCCAAGTCAATGCCCCTAAGGAGGAAGACTTGACCTTGGGCTACTCGAACTCCTTTGATGGCCGGAATAGAGGAACCCACGTCGTCTCTCAGGTACACCAGAAAGTCTGCAATGTCCTGGATCGACGCCCCTAAGGGCCTGATGTTCTTGGACGCACACCACTTCAGGAAGACTGCCCACTTTGCCTGGTAGACTACTGCCAAGGAACGCCGTAGATAACCCGACATCCTTGCCGCGGTTCTCGATGAGTATCCTTCTTTCTTCAGGAGCTTCTCGATAACCTCCACGCGTGAAGGTGGAGGAATCGAGGGTTTTCGTGCCACCAGTGAAAGTGAGGTTGACGCAGGAGGTCTGGCCTGTTCGGAAGCGGCCAAGGAGAACAAAGAGCTAATTCTTTTAGTGCTGCGAACCAGTCTCTCTCCGGCCACCAGGGCGCTACCAAAGTCATCGACAGGTTGGACGACACTCTCACTCTGTTCAACACTTGCCTGATCAAACTGAAGGGAGGGAAGGCGTACATATCGAGACCATACCAAGGATGTTAGAAGGCGTCCTCGAATGCTGCTGATGGGTCTGGGATCGGAGAACAGAACACGGGGAGTTGGGCGTTCAGACGTGTGGCGAATAAGTCTATCACTGGGGAGTCCCACATTAGGATGACTGCCCGAGCTACCTCCGGGTGTAGGGTCCACTCTGAACCTATCACTTGACCTGCCCTGCTGAGGCTGTCGGCCATCACGTTCCTCTTTCCTGGGATGAACCTTGCCATCAGTTCTATCCCTTCTTCTGTCGCCCACTCTAACAGTTCCGTGGCTAGGGCGCATAGGACCCTTGACTTCATGCCTCCCTGTTTCTTTACATACGCCACTACTGTGGCGTTGTCGCACATTAACGCCACAGTGTTTCCTCGCAGGAAGTGTACGAACTGTCGACACGCCCTCAGAACCGCTATCATCTCTAGGATGTTTATATGGAGAGACGCCTCCTCGCTGGACCACTGCCCTTTTGTCGATTCCCCTAGCAGGTGTGCTCCCCACCCCTCCTTCGATGCGTCCGTGAACAACAGCATTTCCGGGGGATCGGGGGCGAAGGGCATTCCCTTCTCTGTGTTCGACCTGATGTTCCACCAAAGAAGGGTCTCTCTCGTCTTCGGGAGGACTGGGACTATTTTGTGGGGCTCATTGCCTTGGGTCCATGACTCCTTCAGGTTCCACTGTACCAGGCGGAGCCTGAGTCTCCCTTGCGGTACTAATTTCTCCAGCGAAACCAGATGACCCAGTAACTTCTGCCAGTCCTTGGCCCTCCTGGGTTGTCCCGTCAGGAAGGGTTGAAGGATATGTTCCAGGTTGGCTAACCTCTCCCCTGAGGGGAAGGCCCTTACTAACTGGGTGTCCAGGACCATCCCCAAGTAAGTCATTCTGGTGCTGGGGACTAGTTGGGACTTCCCTAGGTTGACCGTGATCCCTGATACCCTGCAGAGGTCGAGCAACATAACGCCTTGCTCCTTCAGTTGTTCCCTTGAGGCAGAAAGAAGCAACCAGTCATCCAGGTACCTGAGCAGCCGTATGCCTTTCTCGTGTGCCCATGCCGAGATCGTGGTGAACACTCTTGTGAACACTTGCGGGGCCGTCGAAAGGCCGAAGCACAGGGTTTTGAACTGGAGGACACTGGACTTCCACTTGATTCTGAGGAACTTCCTGCTGGAGGGGTGCACGGGGATTTGAAAATAGGCATCCTTGAGGTCGAGAGACATGAGGAAATCCCCCTCCCTCAAGGCTGCTAGCACTGTCTTGGGGGTGTCCATTTTGAAGTCCGTCTTTGAGACGAACTTGTTAAGGACTGAGAGATCTATGACAGGCCTCCACCCTCCTGTCGATTTCTCTACAAGGAAGAGCCTGCTGAAGAAACCCGGGCCGGGGTTCTCCACTGTCTCTAAAGCTCCCTTGGCGATCATGCACGCTACTTCCTCTTGTAGTGCCGTCCTCTTCAAGGCGTCCTTTGGAACCAGCCACTCGGCCCGATGGGCTGGGATGAGAGGGGGAAGCTCTCCTAGGAAAGGGAGTCTGTAGCCCTCTTTCAGGACCGTCACCGTCCAGGGATCCGCACCGAGATCCCGCCATGCTTGCCAAAAATGTCTGAGGCATCCCCCTACTAGGGGCTCCTGAAGGAGTAGGGGCCTCTCTTCCTACCTCCTTCTGGAGGAGCAGCCAGATCTACCTCTCCTAGAGTTACCGTAGGAGGGTCTGTAGGCTGACTGAGGGCCTGCGGTGGTCCTACGGGTGGGCTGCTGCGAGGCTTGAAGCCAAGGAGCTGAAGGTGGTTCTCTTCAAGGCAGCAAGGGTGTGGCCTGTGAGGAGTGAGGTACGTCCGCTCTTCTAAACGTGGACTTCCTCATAGGGGGGGCCTAGGATCCGTTTCTCTCACTTTCCTCACTTACTCCATTGTATTATCAACCAAATTGATGAGGAAAATGTCATTCCCCCACACGGAGGAATTCCTCAGTCTCCTCGCTTCTCTGTCCGGCAACTTCCGCACCAGTTTGCTCAGTACCGTATCCCTCTTCCTCAGGACCCAGTTCGTAGCCACCGACAGAGACTGGGATGATAAAAACTTAAAGGCCTTGTCTCCAGAATTAACAAGATCCCTCAGCATGGCCTGATTGTCTCGGAGGGAGAGGTCGTGGGATGCCTGAAGCCCCGCCAAAGCGCAAGACCACCAATCTAACCAGGAGGACACGTACACAAGGTCCTGTGCCATGTCCTCCATCATAGAGGCTTCTGACGGGGAAAAGCACACGAGGGCAGTGGAGGCCCTGTCTTCCGAGGCTCCCTGGTTCAGCGCGGTCACCGCTGCTTCTACCGCATGGGGACCACCGCGATGCCCTTTGGGAACGTAAAAACGTTTCTGGGATTTCAGGCCTGGAAGAAGCTTGGAGGAACTCTGGCTACTGGGGGCCTCTGCCAGTCCTGCTAAGTACTCATCTATCTGCTCCATCCCCAACTTCACGTCTTGAGCGAGAGGGAGAGACAAAGAGGGCTTTTGTTGTACCGGGCTGTCGATCATCCTGGACAGTCCGGAGAGTACGGCCTTTGCAGCTGAGGGCTTGGGTTCATCCAAACGGTGATGCCTCCGAATTAGGGCCAGAACCTTACGGTAGGAGATGTCGTCAGACGAGCACTCCCCTCCTTCAACCAGGTCTTCCGTCACCAGTTCCTCCGTACGGGGGTACGCCGTGACGGTGGGAAAGGCAATGCCGACGAGCCTGCCAGTGGTATGGGCTGCCCTGTGGGGACGAAAGCATCCGTCATGGGAGTACCTTGTTCCACGGGGGGATCCGTGGATGGGGGATCCACGCGGACCGACGGGCGCCCTTGGTGCTTAAGGAAGGCCTCCAAGGTGCCCGTGGTCAGTATGGGCTGCCTCGTGGGGACGAAGGCATCCGTCATGGGAGTACCTTGTTCCATGGGGGGCTCCGTGGATGGGGGATCCATGCGGACCGATGGGCGCCCTTGGTGCTTAAGGAAGGCCTCCAAGGTGCCCGTGGTCGACGCTAAGCCTTCCTTCATACTTCCTTCCTTATATCCTTCCTAAGGGAAGAAGGAGCGGAGGCTACCGTTGGGTTAGTCACTACACGGGGGTCCCGGTTCGACCCCTCTTGCCGGGCGGCTGGTCCGAAGGAGGAGGTAGGAGGATGAGACACAGAAGGCGAGGCTCTAGGGAGCCACCCGGAAGCGGCCGCGGCTGTGGTAAACCTAAACAGCTCGCTCCGGGGCACTGTGAAATTCACCCACTCCTTGGACTTGCTCCTCTTCGCTTTCTTTTTAGAGGACTTCGACCTTTTCTTACCATGCCTCGAGCGGGAACGAGACTTCTTCTTGCGGGATTTTTCCCTCTTCCTCTTGCTAAGGTTCCTGTCCTCGTCCTCTGACGACGAAGAAGAAGAAGAGTCCGATGACGACGACGATGACGAGGATGAGGGCAAAGCCCTCAGACCGGCCGACACGTCCAAGACTGCGGGGGGAAATTCTCGTCGTTTCTCGGGTGTGGGAGGCTGCAGAAACACGGGGGGTAGCGTAGCCGAGGGAGCCGGAGGGGACCGCGCGAGCCCTTTATAGATCCAACATCCTCTTCTCCTCTAACGGAAAAACTGGAGGGAGTCCTAGGGGCCACCCACGTGGTGGGGTCCGAAGACAACGAACTTCCTTTTTCCGTGTCTCCCTCGGCGGTTGACGCACCTGAAACACGCCACGAGGCAGGGGAAGTATCTACACTCGGCCTACCCCACATAGGATCTTCCGAGGAGACAGGACCTGCGGGCACCAGGCCCTCGCCTCCAACCCACACTTCCGCACTACACTCAGGCCCCACACATGCCGGCCCCACACTGGACACTTCCCCCACAGGAATATCAGACTCCTGGGGAAGGGCAATGGGCCTCTTCCCCGCAACGGACTTACCTCGTCCCCTACGCTGGGTAGGGGAAGAAGGATGGGTGCTACGGTCTGCCGAGACGTCTGGCGAAACCACAGGCGAAGATATACTGGAGTCCTTAGGCAACTTCTTAGCTGTCTTCTTCTTCTTCGTCCTGAAGAGCACCCACTGGATCTCAGTCCAATTAGCACACTCCGGGCACGTAGAGGTAGGGGAACACGCTTTCCCTCTACACGTGGAGCACAAGGAGTGGGTATCAACCTCAAGCTTGGAAAGGAAAGCCCCGCAAGACTTCCCAGCCACAGGCCCAGGGCAACGACGAGGATGCTCCATAACCCAAAGCTAACACACCAAAGGTGTACCAACTAGGCTTCAGAGATCACTGCACGGAACGAAGGTATAATCTCCCATGTGGGAGCAGATGTCCCAGGGAAGATGGATGTCCAAACATTCTCTGCCAGTTCTTTGCTGTAAGGGATTCGTATGTCAGGAAGGGTGTTGTGACCTTCTTCAACCTCTGTAACTTGTCTTGTGATAGGAAGACTTTTCCTTGGACAGGGTGTATACTCATCTCCAAGTAAACAAGATTCTGATATGGAGCGAGAATGAATTTCTTGAGATTTAACTGGGTCCCCAATTCCTGATAAAACTCGAGAAGGTCCCTGTGAAGTAGAATCTGGGATTCTGATGGCAACAACAGCCAATCGTCGAGGTATCAGAGAAGATTTATTCCAATCTTGTGAATCCAGGTTGAGTTATGTGTGAAGACTCTAGTGAACACTTGAGGTGCTGTGGAAAGTCTGAAGCAGAGAACATGAATCTGGAACTTCCTTATTCGGTGGGCCACCCAAAGGTGCTTTTTGAGTTCCTGTGAACTGGAATTTGAAAGCATGTAACTTTCAGGTCTATGGACAATAAGAAGTCGTCCTGTCTTATTGCTTGTAGGACCGTGCAGGGGTTTTCATCTTGAACTTTGTTTGTAGAACAAAGTTGTTCAGATGGGTCAGGTCGATGACTGGTCTCCAGCCTCATGACACTTTTTGAACCAGGAACAGGTTGCCGTAGAATCCTAGAGACCAATTGTTGACCTCCTCGTGCCTCTTTCTTATCTAACACCTGTTTGACCTCCTCCCGAAAGAGTAGGTCTTTGACAGATCCTCTTGAATATAATGTGCAACTCATTGGCATTGGAGTGAATGAGTGAGAGAGCTGGTGAGCAGGAGTAAGTATTTGATGCGTAAAATCTCCACTGTCCAAGGTTCTGCCTCGTGGAATTGCCACCTCATCCAATGACTTAACAGGCATCCCACCACAGATGATGGAATGGTCTAATATCCCTAACGAAGACTTTACCTACCTTGCCCTTGTCTCCCTTGATGCCTTTAGCGAGAGACTGGTTCTGGTTTTTGTTTGTCCACCACTCTCTTACAGGTGGCTGCCAGTGGGGTGAGCTTAGTAGGGTCTATAGGAGGTTGTCTGAAGGTGGTAACTCTCTTGAAGGAGGCCTGACTTGCCTTTTCCCATTTTCCACTATGCTTTTATATCTTAGAATCTACCAGATTCTAAGATACTGCAAAATATGAGAGCATACCAGACCAGTGGTCTAACCAAGAGGACCCTGAAAAATTGACATTGCCCCTACTTCCATATTCATGGCCTTCGAGGCTGAGAAAAGTGATGGTTGTTGTGAAAGCCTTTCTGCTGACATCCCTTGGGTTAAGATCTCCCCCTCAGTCTAAGGAAGAAAAATGAGTTTCCTCTGCTTTGTAAAGACAGGAGAAATAAACTTCAAAAAGTGAGTCACTCGCATAAAGTCTTTGGTTGCAGAAACTTGCACTTCTAGTATCTAGATGGTTTTCTTGGTCTGACAAGACCATGGTAACTCGAGGCGTGGCCTTTTCTTAATAAAGAGTCAATGAAAGTCTGCCTTTCAGAGAAGTGGGGCTTTTGGAGCATCTCCTGAATAAAGAGTCAATGGAAGTCTGCCTTCTAGAGAAGGGAGCTTTTGGAGCATCACCAAGTTGTTGACTTTCCTGATGAGTCCTAAGACCATCAGGGCAAGGAGAGTCGGTGACACGGAAAGTCTCGATGGGCTCAGGGGGAGACAAATCTCGCCCTCTTTGGAGATGTCTTTCTTCTCTCTAACTTTCTCACCCCTGTAAAAGGGAAAGAGGTAGGGGGATACATGATGGTGGAAGAGATTCCACCTCATCTGGGGGGACTCTGGGTCTAGATATGATTGTAGTGATGGCTCTTGGATCAATTTTAACCCTTTTTGATAAACAATCTTTATAGGAAAGAGCCTATATTCACCCGTAAACTTCAGCAGACCCAGTCTAAGATCTGAAAACGTGCATCCTCTTTTTGACGTTTTACAACCTTAGAACATGATACTTCTCTATAATCCTAAATAAGAACAAAAAGAAACTCCAAAACTTGTTGGTGCTCTTTCTTGTCTGTCACAACCCTTGGAAAAGGGGGAAAAAGAACTGCCTGGCCGTCTGACTGAGCCATTCGCCTTTGTGCTTTTCTCTCATAGAGAGCTTCAAAGGGGTGTCTTCTAGTGGTGGAAGATCAATACAATTGAAGGGTGCATGCTCCTAATGGTGGCATGCTTGTGGCTGGGGGTTCCTCACTCATGATTGGCGCGCTTTTTGATCGCTTGCTAGCGTGTTTTGTGATCCTGTAAGCTGATCACTTACAGGTGGAACCTCGCTCTTCTGAGCTTTATGCTCTCTGTGATGGTGCACATCCACTGAAAGGATTGCTTGACAATGGCGCTGTTTAACCTTACATGCCTCAGAGGTTTGTAATAAGATCCCTGAGAGGGAGAAAGGAGCACTCCTTGCTGGTTTAGAAGCCAAGCTAGTATACTCAGTAACCCAAAAAACTGTTTACATCACTCCCAGAGGAGTAGGCAGAAAACTCAAAGACAAAGTCTTTGTTATAGGAGTCATTGCTCAAGGGCGACAAAGAAGGTGATGGTGCAACAGGGCGCTTCTCATCCGAAACTTGAAAAGCTTTGACCAGAAAAATCTCAACAACCAGGATTGCCAAAACCAAAGATTGGGGTTCATCCTCAAGGGATGGCCTCTATGTTTCTATGAGGGAAGCAAAGAGATTTACCATCTTGGGAGCTTGCCCTTTGGTCTGCCCTCTGATGAGTTAACTGAAGAAGGGCTGGAGCAATGGGTATCGGCAAGTGGAAGTTGGGATCGCCGACATTCTTACCTCAACATTGAACCTGAGGAAGAATGATCATTCTTCTATCTCTTCTTCCTCTGGCATGCTTACACGCAGGAGACACACTAACATTACAGCTGTCTCTTCTTAAGGATGAGCACCTTCATTAATACATGAAGTTCAACAATAAACGATGAAATGAGACCAAAACCTGCACTCTCGGGAGGCAAAATTCTCTCAAGCACTCAGAATATCTACTGTAAGTATATGACTTCCTCCGAGAAAGAAAATGTATATTTCCTAACAGCCTTTTCTTCTACTCTTGTAAGGCGCTACTGGTGAGCAAGTACATGTTCTAAAGAGCTGGCACTCAGTTGAGGGCAAACAGGCATACCTGCTCTTCTGTTGAAAGACATGTTGCTCATCAACACAAGAATCCTCAGAAAAGAATGTTTTGTCCCCAAGATAAATTCCCATTTCAAGGAATTAAGTTGCCATCAATGCTGGGAACAAGTGTCCTAGAGTTGAAGACAAGTTTGTTTTTTATTAAGTTGATTCATATTGAAATGAGATATATGTGAAAAACTTCAGGTCAGTGGGTGGTTGTCAGAACCTTGATAATTCTTCAATGGTAGTTACCAGCCGCAGCCAGAACAAACACAAATTCCCAAAACTGAAAATAGGAAAAAATCATTCAAATGCATTGCAATTTTCTACAGACAGTATATTCATCAAAGCAAGGAGAGGGAAGTTCAGTTCCTTGAAGGAGTACTTTATATATAAAAGATGGGACAAGAACCTAATATGTTTTTATCATAATGTACACAAATACCCTATAAAAAAGGGGAAATTGATATTGCTCTTTTTCTAATTTGTGACATCTTCAAACCTTATATGAGTTTTTTTTTTTATAAGAACTACAACTAAATAAAATCCCAAAGATTGAAAGGAAAAAATGTTACTTCATAAAGAACGGAATTATCAAGCCTAACTTTCTCTATCAATATTCTACTTCAATGAGGTATGTGCCTCTTCTGTTTAAACTGATCAACACAGAAAATTTCTTGTACCATAATTGCAGATAAGAGATTAGTGATAAAACTTTTTCTTTCTGCATCTTTTCAGGTAAAAATAATTTCATTTCTTTAAAGTTACAAATTTAGTTTCATTGTTTTTACTACAAAAGCTAAAGACAAGTTTTAAGAATATCCAAATGAAATCCAAATTTGAGTTCCAAAGCAGTTCTTAGTTTGAGCTAGGTTATAAACCTTTCACAGATGTTTTGTGATGTGTGCCCTTTACCAGACAATAAAAAAATAAATAAATAAATAAATAAACAAACGCACAAAAGCTAACATACTGTACAAACATTTAAAAGTGGACACAATGATTTGGTTTATTTGGAAACCATAACAATAAAATTTACAGTACAAAATAAAACATAATTACTCAAAATCAATCAAGTGTTTTTTTTAAATTTTTAAATAGCTTCACAT
The DNA here is from genome assembly GCF_036898095.1 of Palaemon carinicauda. Taxonomy (NCBI): domain Eukaryota; kingdom Metazoa; phylum Arthropoda; class Malacostraca; order Decapoda; family Palaemonidae; genus Palaemon; species Palaemon carinicauda. The sequence continues at coordinate 16,171,691 of NC_090755.1, read as the reverse complement.
TCTATTTATATATACTAACAAGAGAACTCTGGAAGTGATCTACTGTTCTTAAATCATTGGCAATTAACAGTATTATTTCACAATTACATTTCAGAAGATTGGATCAATCCATAAGCTAAAAAGGGAGTAAAGACTCTATAGTTAATTGAATATAAGTGATAAGTAAGGAATATTTTTTTTAGGAAAACTCAAATTAACTAAATATTTTCATTCATAATTACAACAAAATATAATGAGTAAGAATTCACAACTTAATAACCAATTGTAAGACTATAAATTAAACTGGTTCTAATTTAACAACTTAAAAGAATAAAAATATGAAGATTCTTGAAGTTTTCTTCAGTAACAGCTTTCACATTGATATAAAAGTATTGACACCGATATAAGACTATGATTATAGAAAGTGCAATCTATACTATACCTTATGAAAGATTAAAATAATATGGATTTTAGTATGGAATCAAATGCAAAACCAACGAATTACCTTAAAAACTAATGACTATTGATACATAATTCTATACAATACTAACCTATTAAAATCACAAATCATTTAATTATAAGACATCAGATGTTAATTAGGCAATTATATTATCTATGGTATTACATGCCCCTTAAATCATTTTTTATCTACACACGCATTCATTGACAACATTAGTAAATAAAAGCATTAATGTTACACAAAGACTAACATCTTAAGATTTTATTTTGTCCAAATGCTGTGACAGATTATATGACTTAAGATTAAAGGAAATAGCATTAATATTACATAAATCAGTTAAAATATGACTAAATACACTGCTAATTATAAGAACAAAACTACCTTAAAGGAAAGAACCGAAGTGTTGTACTTTATTAAGTAATTTATGAGTATGGTACAGTACAATATACAGCATGAACTAAACAGCCTCTGCCTGCTGTCTAATTCATCAAAGAGGTATCACCTAATTTCAGTACTTCAGTACTTGACATTTAAAATAATGGATCAAATTACTGTATAAGCATGACAGAGTGAGTGTGATGAACACAATTGCATTATTAGTATCTTCATACTAGTATTTATGGGACCATTAGATCAAATAATGTAAAATCCCCATGTGAAATACAACTGGCATAAAACCAATCCCCAGTCATAAAAGTATATTACCGAACAAATTACAGTAACATAAAGCTGTAAAAATGCATAATCACACTACCTTATAAAAAACATATGATTGAAGAAACCAGAAAAAAAACTGAAAGGATAGCTGATCGCTTGATAACTCTAGAATGAAACCAAGTTACAGTATAAGCTGAAACTTTGAATTAACAATAATAGAAAATACTGTAAAAGAAAAATACAGAAATAACAGTCATAATTAAGATAGCTATAAAAGGGATTTTGACGAAGGAAAAATCTATTTCTGGGGAGAGACCTGTGGCGCCCGGCGAAAAGTCCTTCTTGTATACCTTTTCTGATAAAAACCTTCCAATTATACCAGAGAAAGATAAAAGCATGGAATGCTGAGGTTACAACCCTCGCGCGAGCACCTTTTGGGTGTCGTGTATAAAGCAAAGGCGCGTGAAATCCACTATTCACAGGTTGTCTTCCATTTAGTTAATTCCTTCGCCAAAGGGATGGGCCGATACAGAGGCCCTAGACACATCCCCATCGCCGCACCACCCACGCCACGACGCGAGCGCCATCTGAACAACATCCTTCTGTATTGACCATGATGGCTTGGAAAGGAAAGGGTGGGATCGTGTAAAATAAGGGGAAGGGTTTCGCCGGGCGCCACAGGTCTCTCCCCAGAAATAGATTTTTCCTTCGTCAAAATCCCTTTTCTGGGTCGAACCTGTGGCGCCGGGCGAAAATGTACCAGAGAATGCCTTCCAAGCCCAACAATAACTACTAATTTAATAAGGGGAGAGAAACAACACCATGTAAAGAAAATCATATATAATTCAGGTAAGTAGGCATAAAATATAAACTAGCCACAGGGCATAGTGATAACAAGGAAACCTCTGAGTATCAGAGGAAAACATGCAACAAAACTGACATGGCTAAGAATATCCCAACTTAATAACAAGGGAAAACAATAATAGTTACAATCATATTAACCTACTGTAATATGTAATACACTTAGGGCTAACGAACCACCAAGGAAGCGGCGTCGTGGTGCGAGTGGCGGGTAGGAGGGAGAAGAGAAGAGATGGATGAAAGGAAGAACAAAAGATCAATGGGGAGAGATAAGGCTCCCAGCTGCAACCGTTGGATATTTAAGAGCCTGTAAGTTCTTTAGATAGTGGCGTTTGAAGACCATAGGAGATTTCCAACCCGTGTACTTCTTAAGGTTATCAAAGTCCATATTCTGGAAATAGTTGATGGAGGTAGCTATCGATCGGATATCATGAGCATGGGGAAATGAACCCGGATTGGCTTGTTTAATGAAGTATAGGATCTGTTGCCTAATGCCACGTATGGAAATGGTACCTCCTTGTTCTCTGATAAACAAGGGGCCAGACGATTGGGTAGCAGTCCTGGCTAAAAAGGCCCTGAGAGTGGTGACCGGACATAGAGAAGTATCTTGGAGAAGAGGAATAATCTTCCAAGGGGACCACCTATTTTGGGGGTCCTCGTTCTTAGCTAGGAACGCCCTGTCTGGTGAAAGAAGTACCTCACCTGAAGGGAGGAAATCCATGTTCTCTGAGTTTCGTGAGAGAGCTGCTAGTTCTGAGATTCTGGAACCCGAGGCCAAAGCTGTTAGAAATAAAGTCTTCCTAAGAAGAGTGATATAAGAGCAGGATTCGTTGTCCGTGTCGGAGGCCAGTTTGAGGACATCATTTAGAGACCAAGAGACCTTTTGAGGACGGACCGAAGGTCGAAGCCTAGCACATGCTTTTGGAATAGATGAGAAATAAGACTCCGCCAGGTTAATGTTAAACCCAACCAGGAAGACTTTCCTCAGAGCTGACTTAATGGTGGTTATAGTGCTAGCTGCTAGGCCTTTGTCAAAAATGGACCTAAAGAAGGAGATGGCTAAATTAGGAGTCATAACCGAATGGTCTGAAGTCCTTAAGAAATCCGCTAGTTTCTTAACCGCCGAATCATATTGGCGAATCGTTGAGTCCCTTTTGTCTGATTCTATAAAGAGGACATTATCTGGGTCGATGTTTGCGTCCCTACGTGCCGCAAACTTCATGAAATCCACAAAGTTAGGGTTTTGGCTATCCTTGAGGAATCTGACACAGTCCGTGTTTGGACCACCTGGGTCAGTTTGGGGAATGGGATCCGGAAGGGACGGAGTTTCAACTCGAGGAGGAGAGGAAACCAACTGCTCTTTGGCCAGTGAGGTGCCACTAAAGCTACTACCCCGTTGAAGGAGCGGAGTTTGTGCAAGACTTTCAGTAGAAGATTCACTGGAGGGAATAAGAAGATCTTCTGCCAATGGTTCCAATCCAGGGTTAATGCGTCCATGGCATAAGCCTGAGGGTCCAGGTTCGGTGTCACATAACACGGGAGTTTGTGATTGAGTCGGGTCGCGAATAGATCTACCTGGAGACCTGGAACCAGCCTGAGTATCCACCGGAAGGAGTGCATGTCCAGGGACCACTCCGATTCCAGTGGGCTCGTCCTGGATAATGCGTCTGCTATCACATTCTGGACTCCTGCTAGGTGAGTTGCTGACAGGAACCAGTCTTTGTCGGCTGCCAAGGTGAAGATAGTGACTAGGATCTGATTCAGGTTGGGTGATTTGGACCCCCCCCTGTTGAGGCAGTGGACTACGGCCGTACTGTCTGAGACTACTCTGATGTGGGTCGACCTCGGAGGGGAGATTCTCTTCAGGGTCAAGAACACCGCCATGGCTTCGAGAACATTGATATGGAACTGTCTCATGGCGGGTGACCAAGAGCCCTGACACATCTGATGTTGGGAGTAACCCCCCCAACCACTCAGAGACGCGTCGGTATGAATTGTCACTTGTGGAGAGGGGAACTGTAGAGGAACTGACTTGGAGAGGTTCCTCCGATCGGACCATGGTCGTAGTCTCATTTTCAAGACAGAGGGGATCTTCGAGGTCTTGTCTCTTAAAGGTATTGTCGCCCTCTTTCTCCAAACTCGATTGATGTCTTTGAGTTTGGCTTTTAATAGGAGATCGGTCAGTGAGGCAAACTGGAGTAGGCCGAGGACTCGTTCTAAAGCTCTTCTGGACACCTGTTTGTGTTTGAGAAAGTTCCTGACCTTGGAAGCTATCTCCCTCACCTTCTTGGGAGGAAGGGAGAGCTTGTGCTTTGAGAGGTCCCAACGGATGCCTAACCATTCGAAGAGGCTTGATGGTTGTAGGCGGGACTTCCGGAGGTTGACTTGGAAGCCCAGTTTGGAGAGAAAATGGAGTACCTTCGACGTAGCTCTTTTGCATTCCTGGTGCGACTGGGCCCAAATGAGCCAATCGTCCAGATAGGCGACGATTTGTATCCCTTGGTGTCTGAGTTGCTCGAGCACCGTCTCCCCCAGTTTCGTGAATACCCTGGGGGCAATGCTGAGACCGAAGGGCATGACTTTGAATGCGAAGGCTCTCTTGCCGAGACGGAAGCCTAGATAAGGAGAGAAGTTTCGAGCTACTGGGACATGATAATAGGCGTCGGTAAGATCGATAGAGGTGGTGACGGCCCCACGGGGAAGTAAGGTCCGTACCTGAGAGATAGTCAGCATACGGAACTTGTCGCAAAGGATGTAAGAGTTGAGCTTCGACAAGTCCAGAACTACCCTCAACGCCGACGAGTCTTTCTTCGGGACTGTAAACAGGCGGCCTTGGAACTTCAGGGATCGAACCCGCTTGATTGCTCTCTTCTTGAGTAACTCCGCAGTGTACTCTTCCAGGATGGGGGTGGGTCTCTGGAAGAAGGTCACCGGTGGAGGAGGGGATCCCTGTGACCATTTCCAACCCAAGCCCCTTGATATTATGCTGTGAGCCCATGGACTGAAGGTCCAATGATCCCGGAAGTGATAAAGTCTCCCTCCTACCGGCATCACATCATTGGGAGGGAGTGAACTTAGGGCCCCTCCCTCCACGGGAACCCCTTGCTCTGGGCCCGCCGCGTTGGCGGAACTGTCCTCTACCTCTGGAACTCCCTCTTTGGTATCCACGAAAGGAACCGGAGGGTTCGTAGGCAGGGTTGTATGCAGGTGAGGGCATCCAAGAGGGGTTGGGCTGTGTACCAGGGGGAGCAGCGAGGTAGACTACCTGCTGAGGAGGCGCCTGTTGTCGAGAAGTCGAGGCCGCGGAAGGCTGTGGGGACGAGGTACCCCGGGCCGCTTTGTAAGGACTAAACCTCAGCTTCTTCTTGAAGAATGTGTGTCTCTGGGGTTCGAACCTCTTTTTGGCTGAGAGACCCCACCTTACCTGCAAATTCTGGTTTGCCCTCGCTGCGTCCTGAAGAACCTTATCCACCTCGGTCTGAGGGAAGAGGGTCTTACCCCAGCAGGAGGAAGCTATCAGTCTGTTCGGCTCATGCCTGATGGTGGCCTCCGACAGAACGAACTTCCTGCAACTAACCCGTGCTGACCAGAAGTCATGGAGATCTATTTGGTAGGATAGCAGCTGGTTCTTTGTGGCGACTCTGAACAGCGTTTCCTCTGGGTAAAGAGATGCAAGGGACTCCATGGAGGTGATGGATTGGAGGGACCTAGCAAGTCTAGTACGGGTCTCGAACTCAGTTTTGAGAAGACTCTCTATTAATCTGGGAAGCTTCTCAGAGAAAAGAGTAGAGGCACAGTCCGGGTCTAGTTTCCCCACCGTGAAGGTAGAGGCCGCAGCATCCCAGGCTGCCGAGGAACCCGGAATAAGCAAAGAGGTGGGGTCCGTCTCCTTGAGAGCCGGCATGGAAGAGCCTTCTTTGATGGCCTGTATAGTCAGCTCTGTGACTTTGTCTATGAGCGGCAAAGAGATGGAGGCCGCTGTCGTAAAAATAGTGTAGGAACCCTTGTGAGGGGTGAGCTTTGAGTTAATACACCCCCACTCTGATAGTGTTCTGGCCCAGATAGCCTGGGCCTGCTCTTTTGGAAATATGACCGTTTCCTTCGGTACCTTGTCCATACGGACCAATGCATGTTCCTTTAACCGTACAAAACCATTGAACGGGAATGCTAGGCCAGGGGGATAGAACTCCAGGTCCTCTAGAGGGCGGGTGCCCATGCCCTCCAGAGTTAGGGAGCCATCTACGAATGGAGCATGCAAAGCAAACCGCCAAGGATTGTTTTTATCGAAGGGCGGCAGCTTCGATGCGTCTGGGGCAGAAGGGGGAGGGAACTGAGTTCCGGCGCGGATCAGAGTAGCCATCATATCCTTAATCTCTGTTATTGCACCAGAGTGATGTTGAACTTGATCCCTGACCAATCCTTTGATCAGTTGGATGGGGAGGAGATCAGCCCAGGGTACCTGAAAGTCACCCGTTGGTTTTTTCTTGGATTTGGTAGACTTAGACTTCTTAGGAGTAGTGGTTTTACGAGGAGCAATATGAATATCAGGAGCTGTCGAGGGTCCGGGGACCGGTGACGTTGATACTGGCAAAGCTGAAGTCTTATAAGTTCGAAGTGGCTTCACCTTGGGTCGTACGGAGGCAGAGGGATCCCGAGGAGAAGCCTTAGAGTTATCAAAACCTAGAAAGGAAGAGGTAGAAGAGGGAGTAGGAGAGAAAAGGGTTTCCACCAACTCGGCACCACTTACCTGCTCGTCCCTGGGTTCTACGTCTATATCCAGACCAGCCATGTCCATTGGTACGAGGGTTACGTCCTCCACGGAAATGGTAGCCCTGACTTCTTCAATTAAAGGGGCAGCAAGGTCAGGAGAGACTGCAGCAGTAGTCGAGCCTGGGAAGAGACGGGAGGCCATATCCCCATCGAGGAGATAGGGAGCGCCAGACGGGGCATTCCTGCCAAAGCCCGACACCCACGGCCGAAGAGTAGCCCTTGCTGACCGAAGAGAGACATCATCGGCCTGTAAGATTTGCAGTGATTAGTGATGGAGGAGGGGGTTTGCCCTCCTAAATATACTGTGTATATCATATTCATGTCTATATTAGTGTCTGCCAACGAGAAATAAGGAACAAAGGGAAAACCCACTTACATCATCATTCAGCAGAACTGACGACAACTCGTAACAGAACGAGCACAAATCCGGGAACCACACTGGGTATTGGGCCTGTCCCGGTTCCTGGATAAAGGGAATGGAGCAGTGGGCATGAGACCGGCAGAGGTCATGCCCAACGGGGTCGCTGAACGAGGCAGAGCATCCTTCAGCAGTACAACGGGCCTTCTGTAAAAGAAAGGAGACATGAGTCTGGTGATGCTTGAAACTCTGATAAGGGATAAAAACCTATTATTTTAGAGTTCTGGCACTCACTGAATTACCTAAGCACCCATATTGCCTTGACCAAACAACTAACTATTAACTTTAAGTTGATACTGCCCCATACCATTGTTGGCACTTTAAAATTCAATTGTCTGTATATTTGTAATGCACCCAATGTCTGTTAATGACATAAGGATAATAAGCTTAAAGTAATCCGCCGACCTCCAAGGGTCGGGGAAGCAGTGACATGCCCTTAAAATAAATACAAACACCAGCCTTAGCTAAAGGCAAGGCAAATATAAGTGTGAAGTGTATGGGCGACCTCCGGTGAAGCCGGAGCTCCGGTGAGGCCGGATCGTAATGAAATGTCCTGAATAAAGGAGCCTTAGCTAATTAGCTAAGGCAACTTTAAGTGTTAAGTGTTTGGGCGACCTCCGGTGACGCCGGAGGATAATGAGATGCCCTGAATAATTCAATTGTGGCTAATAATTCAATTGTGAAAGATAAAAAGCTAAGTCGTAGCTAAAGACTAAAGCTTAGATTATAGTAAAGCGTATTTACGATCTCCGGTGAGGCCGGAGGGAGAAGAAAGGTCCTGAATAATTATTGTGAATAACAACACAGTTGTAATAACAAAGGCTATTGTGGATATGGCCGTGGCCTGAGACCGAAGTAAGGGCCACCGGAGGGTCTTATCTAAACAATATGAAGCCCGTCCCATGTAGTAAACAATATAAATATAACAATAGAACGAAAGTTATTGAGAATCCCTCGTGGCGGAGTATAACTCAAGGCGGAGTGGATAACGTTCATAACTACTCCCGAGCCGTAACGGGGAGAGGGCGAAACACGGACCAAAATAACGCTAACAATTGAAAAGTCACGAAAAAATAAATAACTCGTAAGTTATCATCCACCCAGAGGGGGAGAGGTGAGGGAGGGAGAACCCGCTGACCGCACAAAACGGAAAACGGGAAATCCGCTCCCCCACCGGAGCTAAGAAAGAAAACGAGAGAAAGGGGTAACTCGTGACTGCGAACAGAAAACGGGGACCCCAATCTCTCGCTCTCTTGGACACAAAAACAGGACTAAAAATCACAAAACACTATTATAAACGTATAAAATAAAAATGTACATCCATATAATACTACGATCGAAGAATAGCATCCGTTAAAACTTAAAATAAATAGCACTGTTCCTTTAACCGAGTCGAGTGACGAACGCCTCGGGCGGTTACTAAACAAAAACAAAGCTAAATCGCTATCTCGATCGTAGGCTGGACTTACTTGCAAAAAGTACCATGAGCAAAAAAATAAAAATAAAAATAATAACGGTTCTAAAGGCATAAGGCCAGGGACTTAACCAAGAACCTAAGTGACAGAGTACTAAACGGGCAGATAAAGATGAATTCCCCAACAAGTGAACAAACAATGGCCGCCATGAACGGCCAGACGGGGATAATAAAACAGACTATACTGGATATAAAACACAAGCCCGGTACAATAAAATACTGTCAAAACAAACTATGGTACTTAACATTGGAATGTGTGAAGATGGAGCTTCGGACATGACAAAATAAATCCACGATAGATAAAAAAGACCGAGAGCACAACGAAAACATTCAACACTTTTGAATTCCAAAAAGAAGGATGTTGTTCAGATGGCGCTCGCGTCGTGGCGTGGGTGGTGCGGCGATGGGGATGTGTCTAGGGCCTCTGTATCGGCCCATCCCTTTGGCGAAGGAATTAACTAAATGGAAGACAACCTGTGAATAGTGGATTTCACGCGCCTTTGCTTTATACACGACACCCAAAAGGTGCTCGCGCGAGGGTTGTAACCTCAGCATTCCATGCTTTTATCTTTCTCTGGTATAATTGGAAGGTTTTTATCAGAAAAGGTATACAAGAAGGACTTTTCGCCCGGCGCCACAGGTTCGACCCAGAAAGTACAGTACACTATGATCATAAATTATCAGCTGTCTACCAAATCAATTTTCCTTTCAGTAAATGTCCTTGCAAACTTATTCAACTTTTAGTATCAATAAATGTGATATGGATAATCATTTATATACTAATCAATTTTGTAATTTCCTTATATTGCTTTGCAATTCAATAACTTTAAGTAAATCCATACATTAAAATGCTGTTCAAATATTTATGAGGAATTCAGCAGCAAGCAGTACAAGTTGTCTGGTTGATTTAACTTTTAGTTGCAGGAAAATTAACTTATTTTTAAAGTAATTTGTATTTTTCCTAGCTATACAAACCCAAGTCCTTCAAGTAGAAAAAATATTTTCAGTGCGAGATGGAACGGCTCTTGGAATTGTTAATGAGGTAGTTAACAACAGATGGTGTGCAAGGGCAAGGAGCTCTGTCCCCCTACCTGGGAAAAATTCTTGTCTTACGACCTTTTGGCTCAGGAATGAGAGGAGTGATTAGGTGGAAAGGTTAACTAAAAGGACTTAGGTTTGTATACTTAGGAAATATACTAATTACTTTAAAAATAATTTATTATTTGTTCCTACGTGTATACAAGCCTTTAGTCTGTTAAGTACGGAAACTCATTGATTGATAGGTACGAAGTTCCCCTAGAACCAAACTGGTTGGTTCTTTTTCTTCCCAGGAAATGTCATCTACCTAGTCCCATACGGGAGCAAAGGAGACGACTCCAGCAACTTTCTATCTGTCTATAATTGGGTTGAATAGGCTGATATGGCCTGGCATGTCCAAGAAGATAGGTATGTTTTAAAAGTAGATATCCCTTCCCCAAAGGGGGAGCTCCAGCACCAAGTCAGATCCAGAGATAACGCTTCAACTACTCCATCCCTACTTAAGAGACAGAAATAATGGAGAAGAGCCAGTCATTCTGCCTTCATTCCAGGCTTACATCTGTACGTTACCAAACACATGATACTTCCATCCAGCATGGGAGCTACACTTGCTACACAACTACTTGAGAAACCACCATAATACCAAGTGCAAAGGCGTCAAGGGACTTGCGGGTACTCCTGAGGATTAAATGCTGTGAAGGTGGTCTGGTGCATGCACATCCCAAGCTCCAACACCTAGCAGCCTGCAAGATTTCTCTTCACTAGTTCTGGTCTTAGCTGGTACCTCAACACTCTCAGCAGTTGAGGCGTATGCATTACAGATCATATCACGAAGTCAGAAAAAGGTCATGTTCCCAGACACCTCTTTCTTGGTTCTGCAGTGCTAAGGAAGAGTTGCTGACACTCTGGTCTGAGGTAGACATGGTATGACCAGAGAAGAATCCTTTCTACGACATCAATCACAAAGGATGGGAAAGTGATGGGCATAGGGAGTACTCTTGAGATCTCAACAGGGCAGAAATGGATACCATTTGACATGAGGCCATCTGAGAGTCACCTTGGTCAACCTGAGCACCGGCATTATCTCCACATGGTAGATTAGCGGATGGAACATAGGGCTGGGAGCCACTCAAGTACTGTCCATCCCATCAAAAGATAGATATGTTGAAAGGCTTCTTCGACCTTTCCCTATTCTTCTTTTTAGAAGCATAAAAAAAAACAAAGTCTGAAATCAAGGAGGATGAGGAGGAAGAGGAGTGAGAGGTTGAAGTAGAACGCATGTGTTTCTTTCTCTTTCCAGCCCTCACCTCAGGCAACCAATGATAACAGAGTTCCCCCAAGGAGAGAAACCACATGGGATGCTCCAAAACAAACCACAATACTGAAGACCACTGTCACAGGGGAGGGGTAGGCATACTTACAAGGGAGCGGGTGTTACGGATACCCAGGCACAAGGGTTGGGGGTGACAGCACAGAGGAAAGGGGCAAACAAAGGGTGACTGGGTCAGTAGAAATGTACGGGGAACAACCGGTGCAATATATAAGGTGTTTGTATCAAAGAAAACTTAGTGGAGTTGTATTTTATGAAACATAGTCATTTTTTTAAAACCTGTATATATATATTAATATCCCTCTGTGCCCATATATATAAAAAATGCTTTGATCTGTTATTATTCCTTTCCAGGTATTGACAGCAGCCCTTACACTCAGTAGGGAGTGTAAGGGAGAGAAAATATAGAATATTTCCTGTTACCAGTCTGTACTAGTCTGTGATGCTGCTCTGTATTCATATAACCCGCCTTGTAACTAGAAGTAAGCTACTGTGTTGCTATTTGAGAGTGTGTCATAAACATTAATAGTTAACAGGAGCTATTGAAATGGCATATCTGGTCAGAGGCCCAAGGAGTGAATTCATGTTAGGCGGGGAATGACTGTGTTCGAATATTGTTATAGTGGGCCCGCAGAGACCTGTACGACATAGTATGCGGCTGTACTGTTCATAAATTAGGACTGTTTAAGTGACTTTGCATCCCAATGGTGGACGGGAGATTGATGAGAACAGTATTGATTTAGGGAAAATTGTGGTACTGTATTTTTCACCGTTATATGTTCTTTATAGATGGCTCATTAGATAGTAAGTGTTCAAGTTTATTACTGGTCATTACCGATGTTATAAAACTATAGTATTGCGGGGTTCTCCTTTAAGCTTAGTTCTGAAGAAATGCTTTTTTTTGTTTTAGAGGCTATGTTGAGAATCCTAATATTTCTAAGTGTTTCAAATCCTCAGGTTCTGCAGTCATAGTATTGTAAGGATTTTGAAGTCCCGTTTTGTAACTGTGTGGTGATATATCTTGCATGTAGCTTAGTATTTTTTCTTTTGCTGGTACAATATGCAAAAGGGATGATAATTTTGCCTTTGACTATCTTAAGTGATATACTAATGTATTCTTAATAGTTTAATTTTCAAATAAATATTTTCTCTTGTTTTTATGAATACAGCATTTCATTTCAGAACCTCTAACCACGGTTTCTTTTCCCCAGCCACTGTTTTTTAAGATCTCTTAAGTACAGTAATTTATCATAATTCTTTCCTCCCACAGTGTGTTCCTTTATTAATTATAATATTCCCTTTCACCTAATGTTCTTATACCTTTATTTATAAGCCAGCTAGCCCAATGAAAGGTATGATAAAAAGCAAGATTCTAGCTGGGTCCCCTTGCCCAGTATAAATCAAGGGGTGGTGCCCAGAGCTCCGTTCTCTTGACCAGTTACTTAGTTTTTTTGGGGTATTACACCGTTGTATATTTGTTGTGTAGTGAACGTCGGGTTGTGGTCGGCATTCAGACACTAGGCAGTTCGGGTGCTACCTCTGGCCACAGTCCGCAAATCACTACACCGGCACCCTAACAAGTTATGAGGGCCTACCTGAAAGACCTAAGGTGGCCCAAGCCTTCCTTAGGTCAAACTCGTCTTCAGTGGTACAATGTATGCGCAAATAGAGAAGAGCCTTCATCCTTAAATGAGGTGTGGCAAAAACTGGATTAACCTTACATGCTTCCAGAACATGAGAAACACACTGATGTAGCTTCGAAGACTCTTTGCTCGTTATACATACTCCCCAGGGACCAATTAAAAGGAATGCTGAAGTAAAGCCCTTTTCCTCCCCCTTAAAGCATACAGCTAGCACTGCACAGGAGGCCACTACCTACACTCGACACATAGGGGTAATTGCGAACATTCATGCGCCTAAAAAGAAACAGAGAGAGTGTGGACCCATACACGTTTCAACATAAACTGTATGTAAAGGCCACCCTTTTCCGCACAAACAAATCTTGATTCACAACCATAGCAATCAAACTATTCACTTCCTGAAAGAAAATGATAATGAAAAGTTTGATAAAACCCTTCGCTATAATGATGTCCGCTGATGGTCAAAACATACCCAGTATTACACACGTTGTACTGGATACATCATTTGCAAATATAAAATCCCTAGTATATCCCATAAAAGAGTACAGCACATGGCATGGTCATATATCACATCTAGGATATTTCACTAAAGAAGGTCCTCCCCTCCTCCTCTCTTCAGCCAACCGACAAAGACTTTAGGATTATAGCCTTTATTCTTGATTGTTTATGAGCTATTTTAGTGTGATTTGCTACCATGTTGAATCACACCCCTCCCTCCAGCCAATGATGACATTCCCTGCAAGGCATTACTCTTCCCCTTATTCTATTTATAAATTTACGTATTCCTATATCATCTACTTGCATTTCTCAGACATCTTAGGATATTTCTTCAATTTCATATCACTGATCACATTAGTAACTCTGATAGCTGTAAATACGATGACACAACTAGATTTACTTTTTTCTTATTTCATTCCTTATTTCACCAACTATCATTTCTACAAAATAATTTCGTTTTCATGTCTTAAATATATAATACATTTCATATTAGTATTGTCCATCATTTTCACAATAAAATTCAGCCTACTGTCAATTTCCACTTATTGACATCTTATGTAGTATTTGTCATGTAAACGTGGAACACGTATTTCATGCCAAAAACCAGAGTTACCAGAACTTATTTGTCTAATGAAACAAATTTATATTACTGTACGTGTCTCTCTCAGGAGCAGAAACGTTTCTTTTATCATCAGAAATTTTTTTTTTTCATGTATGTATGCCTTACAATTATGCAATATAGCAGACTTCTTGTGATCAAAGGAAACAAATTGATATTTTATTTACATTTCTGTATAATGTAAGGTCCGTTACCAATGAGTAGTTTTAATCTTTAGATGACTATCTATAGTGAAATTATTACACAATCACATCATCACTTCACAATGAATATAAAAGTTCTTTTTTTTTTTTACACAGAATCACAGTGCTTTACTATTATCTAGAGTACAATAATATACAGTAAAAAGAAATCTGAAAAATTATTCTATATTCCCTTCATAATAAATAGAAAGAATTTTCTGGTTGTTTAGAAACACAGATAATAAAGCAAACTTATGAAAAATTTATACTGTAATCTGTAGCTAAACAAATAAAATGGAAATGTGGGTTATCATACAGTAAGTGTACATGTACGTCTGATGGTGACAAATCTCGTATACAGCTACTGAAAGTGGACCTGTTCCCTCGTAGTGAAGGGGTTAAAGACACAACGGTACATCTGTATTGACTGTGGCCGAAAACCTAAGTGAAGAGCTTTTGAAAGGTGGGGGGCAGAGCTCCTAGCCCTCACTCATCACATGTCATTGAATACCTTGCTAATGATTTCAATGGCCATTCCAGTTCATGCTGAAAACATATTCCCTACTTGAAGAATTCAGGTTTGTATACGCGCTGGAACAACCTAGAATTTCACACCCTAAACTGTAATATTTTCAGTGGTTTACATAAAGTATTTTGGAAGTTTCAAAGTAAACTTAAGCAATTGATCATTATACTTTATCATAAAACTAGCCACAAAAATATTTGTTGGATTTAAATTTTTCAAGCATAAAGCACTGAATCTAAATGACTTCCCAATTTCTATTTTTAACAGAATTAAAGATGACTTGGATAGTTTTCCATCCATAGCATTACAGCACATACAACCTAAAACAATAAATTACACCTACACCTAAGGTTACCAACAATCCGGTAATTTTCAGTACAATACAGTACTAGGTATAACAGAAATTCTACAGTATATGTATCACACGACAGTTTAGAGCTGTTCTGTTCGAAATTAACTGCTTCTGACAGGGCTTATAAATGAAGATTTATAACCATTACTATTGGAACACAAGACTAGGTTTTAGAAAAAAAACTCCTTGACAAACAGTAATGACCCTCAAAAGATTAAAGATTTTCTATAAACTGAAAATTTCAATACCTGAAAACATAGTACTTGTACCAGAAAAATACAATCTTTTCATGGGTATTGGAAAATGCTTTAATTACCAATAGAAAAAGTTGTTTATACATACCGGTATATAAAATTGGCCCTTACTCTTTTTCAAAAGTAAAATTAAACATCCTGGTGTACCAAAAATTCTACTTAGTGACTTTGGCAATTCATACTGAGGGTTGATTACCTTCGCAAGTGCCTCAGATAATAAAGTGATTACTGTACAGTATGCAATGCTTATTTCACAAAAGTTACTATGCAAGACTAAACATCCCTGTCACTTTTTCCTGCAACAATAATTTGTACTAGACAGATAATCCTACAAAAAATTACAGGATCCAAAATCTACTTTTAAAATGTGCTCTTTAAAAAGTTGGATATTGCAGTTATAAGAGACAAAACCTTTTTAGTTACTTTTAAATATTCAAATATGGAGCATCTAAAGAGCAAATATTCAAATATCCCCGACATTCAAATCCCTCTCTTGAATATGAAAGGTACAATACTACAAAATATTTTGTGACACCAATGGCCAGAAAAATATTAAATCAATTTTTACTATTTTACAAAATATATTGGAAGTTAGCCACTTAAACCTATGGGGTGGTTAACTTGCCTTATTAAATCCTAACTGAAAGTAAAAGCTACTCTAAAATAATATTCATTCAAATTCAATTGTATGTTAAATACTTTCCAAGTATCTAGAACAACATGCAATATTATCACAAATTCAAAGTTTAATGCTGAGCATAACTCATTGACGATGCCAGAGAACTTTAAATCAATCAATCAATCAATCATAACTCATTGAATGAAGAAATAAATTACTGTTTATCTAAGTACGCACAAAATAGTTAAAAATTCAAAAGCTCATGAAACAAACAATGATTAAAATAAAAATAAATTTCCAATATGAAACACACTAAAATCTTCTACCATAACTAAGCTTAATCATAATCATACATTCAAAATAACACAAATTTTAAAAAGCATTTTACATTTCTCCTAACTATAGAAACCTGAGTCCTTTGATAAAACTTACCAAGGTATTTATAACTACAGACATGTGGCGTGGGGTAAGCACACCCCACCTGTCAATCATCAAGACTAGAACTTTTGAACTGCTTGATTCTCAGTGAACCCCACAAGACCAGAAGCCTTTCCACTATGCAATGATGCAAGGACCACTCCAATCCAACACCTTTTCCCTGGTGACTAAGCTTATCTTCTAATACAATCCTCATACTAAAGATGTACAGTATTTGGCTAACAGCTCTCCGGTGAGGTACAGGGCCTAGATATGCATCTGCTTTGTCAACTTGCGAAGAGGAGAGAGAAACTGTGCTTTGAAGCTTGTTGATGTAGGCTACTACAGTGATGTTGTCGCTCATCAACACTACTGAGGGCCTCGGTAAACGTTCTTGGAATCCTTGCAATGCTAGAAATGCTGCTTGCATTTCCAACAAGTTGAGGTGCACACGCTTTCTTCAGCACACTACATCTGAAGAAAGCAGGTGTGTGCCCCTGCCCTCTTTTGAAGCATCTAATCAACAGTTGCATATCTGGAGACAGGGAGTCGAGTAGCACTCCCTTGTCAAAATTTTCTTGGTCCAACCAAGTAAAATCGAACCATACCTCCTACCCCATTAGAACAGGATGGCTTGGGGAATCCTAGGAGGCCCAATCAGTGACCCTCAAAATGCCACTGAAGAGATCTCTGGTTGAGTTTAGTCTGTAAGAACAAGCTCATCCAATGAGAAAAGGAGGCCGAGATTCTCTGAACGTTGAACTGGGAAGTACAAAATTTTCCAGAAATGAGCTTTTTGATGATATTGTCTGATAGACAGCCTTTTGTTACTACTGTGTCTTCTAGCATACTTAGATACTTCAACCGCTGCTTGAGTTTTAGCAATAAAAGGAGAGCAGGCCATTTTGATCCTTTAGAAATTGTCTCTCTGAGGAGGCCAGAATCAACCAATTGTCAAGATACATTAAGAGGCAAATGCAATGAGAATGGGCCCAAGCTGACATCATTGATGACAAACACCACTTGAACACCTGGTGAGAGTGTACAATCCAAAAACCAGTACCTAAATTTATATCTGCTACACTAAGAAAGAAGTGGAACTACTTCTAAGAGGACTAATGAATTGGCACTTGGAAGTACTCACCTTTTATGTTCACTAAAAGCATGAAGTCTCCTCCTCTGAAGGAAGTTAGTATGTTTGGTACCGTTCTCCAAAATCTGGTTTGCTGAACAAAATGGTTCAGGGGAGAGAGATCAATGATTGGTCTCCAGCTCAAGGTGACTTTTCCACCTAGAATATTTGACTTGCAGAACACTGGAGATTTGTTTCGATCGACTCCAAGCACATTTTCTCCGTCACTTTCACCTCTGTCACCAAGGCCAGAACTTTCGAGGATTTTGGAGGAAACTCTGGAGTGCCATTTGTGTGGAAATGACCGGATGTTAATAGACTTTGAAGGGTAGGTGGTGATAGTACGAAAGGACTTTGCCCAATTGCTCTGTTCTATGTCACTGACAGGTTGCACAATAGTATGACAGGCATACCACAACTTGTAGCTGCTGAAGGAGATTACCTCCGACTTCAGTAACCCGTTCCTCTTTCCTTCTTACCTCTACTACCCTTCCTAAACTAACTAGGCTGGGCATAAAAAGGTAGAACACTGTTTAGGCCTTTCCAAGAGGAATAAGCACCTGGAGACCCTGATTGGGGTATTGGGCAGTCAGAGAACCAATAATGATGGCGTGGTTGACCAACGTAACTGCCTTTAGAGGGCATTAGCCCCAAAAGGTAATTGTGTATTGGATGAGGAAGTTATAGTTAGCCTTCCTTTACTTCACCACCGCTGCCTTTATAGAGAAACCTAGCCTCCAGCATCGAGACGTTTCTCAATGCAGATATCGCCTCCTGTCCAACTTCCCTCGAGAATTGAGATATGACTGCATCCCTAGTCTTCTGGACCCAGTTAGCTCATTGGTTGGCTGACTGATATGTCATGAAGGTCACCACCTTCCCACAGAACTGAACCAACTTCCTGTATTTTGCTGTCTCAAGATTTTTCAAATCCTTAGTGGCGAATTAGGTGGCTGGACCAGACCACTAGTTGATCAAGAAAGCAGACTAGAGACTACCACATTAGAGATCTCCACAAAAGTAGAGTCAAGAACTAAAAAGACAGTATTTGGTCTTGAGTCTCTCCACAAGGACTTCCACTGTCAAGAGCAAAAAACCTGGGATTAACAGGAGGAGGAGATGGTCTTGCAGCTTCAGGCAATCTTTCTATTGATAGAGTGGAGGAGAATCTTTCTCAAATGGCTAGATCGAAGTGAATTCTCAGGCCCGAAGATCTGAGAGTTCACTCTGTCTAAGGCCACACAAGGAAGATCTGACCATGGCAACTTCAGTGAAGTCCTTGATCCTTGAGGGGTTCTGAAATGCTTATCAGTGACAATAGGTCCCCATGTCTAAAAAGCCCTGGTAGGCTAACCAAGTTCTTTGCACTCACGAATAAATGCAAGAATGTGGAAAACGAACACTCAGTCTCAGGTTTTTCAGTTTCACCTATACCAGACTGATATTGGGCGTCCTTGAAGTACAGAAAACCAGAGATTCCCCTTTCCTTGCAAAGGAGGAGGGCTCAATAATCACCAGTGGGAAACAGTAGACACTCAGGATCATGAACAGAATCAGTAGTGTAACCCGAAGAGGCTGAAGCGAGCTCAATAGAGCATGATCAGCTTCCCTTTGAGAAACAGAATTGCCTTTGGCTCCTACATTCCCTAAGACTGACAATGTACTGCATACTATTTTAGTCTATGTGGTGCATTCCAACATGCAGTTTTTGCAGTGGGCAGGTACACTGCATATATATTGTTGCCGTTAACTATTACATGATGGGACATCTCACTGCTCGTAAAAGTACCGAGAGGGGTCCTGGGTGGGCAGCTATTGCTGATCCTCATTGTGTGAGCATGAGAGAATTCCTGATTGTGTGAGAAAGAGGGAACTTCTTTGGTCATGGCAGAAAAGAACAGATAACTTGTGATCATGCTCTCTATCTCGCAAATGAGTGGGCATAGAGCCACTGACACAACTGCATATCCTTGCAGTTTTCCAATTATTCTGAACTGAAAAAAAAAAAAAAAAGAATAAGACAGAAATTTCAGAGGCAGCATGAGCAAATCCACTTTGATTCTGGCAAAAGTCATGAGTGATAGTATTGATAATTGACAGCTAGGTGGAGCTTTCCCAGGACTACTTGTTGCCAGTTATCACTACCTAGTAGTTTTAATGGCTGTTTCAGCTCCACTGATGTCACGCTCCTTCTATTAAAGGCCAATGGTTTGCATTCATGGAAGGTCAAATAACAATTGTTATCAGCTAATTTCTACCACATTTTTATATCATTCCACTTAAAGAAAATATTGTATTCATATTCTTTCATATATTTGATGATGCTTTTCAAATATGACTCAAAACTTTAATCTTATACAGAAAAAACAATGTAGTTAACACTTCTGTATTCAATATGGCATAGCAAATACAGTCTATTAAGTAAACACTGAACATGACCAAATTACTGAAAATTGTACATTCATTTTTTCTAAAGCCCACAGGAAATACAACTGTATAAAGTAAAATAATACTTTCTGTAAAATTATAATAAATACACTAATTTTAAATTTGCCATAAGTGAACAAGACAAAATATACATCAAATTACATTTTATAAACTAGAAAAACCTATAGCTTCAAGGGTTATTTGAAAGTAACTTGCTAAAACTTATAACCAAATTATTGTGACGTCACAGCTGAGTAAACTGCTAGGACAAGATTCTACGGCTGACATATTTCCTTTTGTGTATTGAAAATATCCTCATTCCATCATTTACGCAATCACCATCTCTTATAAATATTTCTTTAAGAGTATTAGAAGAACTTTACACAAACCATTACATCACATATACTTACTAAATCACAACCATGCTAACTGTTGACAAAAAAGGAAAATTATGATACCTACTTGTCAAAAAAAAGATTTTGATAAAGATAAAACCTTTTTTGGGGGGAAGTGCTGTGGATGCTAGATCAGGGAATCCAGTATGACATGATATAATAAAAAAATATCTTTCCTGCCCTACAGCCAGAGTATTAAGGTGCAAGGCATGGACTCAGTTTGGATAAGAGAAACACACAAGTTCACACCCTACTAAACTTGTCAGGGGATCTCCAATATTGATTTTGTCTGTTAACTGACGATACATCCCCCACCGAGAACCACTACTAACACTAAAGACAATGCTTACCCAAGGCGTTTGTTTCTCACCCATCAATCATTTTTTCAATCCAGGTCTCAATTATGTCCTAGTTCTCTTCAAGTCTAGAGTCTTGGAAACCACACAGAAAATCCCCAACAATAGGTTTTTCCTTTGTTAAAATCCATATTTTAGCCATTAGATTGCTGTTGGGTTTAATCTCAGAGCATACAACAAGGAAGATACATGCACCATAAGAGTCAAGTCACCATAGGTGACCTATAAATAACCCAGTAAATGCCAATTCATGCATACATGACCAAACCATCATGAACTAAACATAAATATGGCTAGTTAACTACTTACTTTATCACTGAAATATTCACTCTCTTATAAAGGCACCATGACTCCATGTTTGCAATAAATTGTTGTCATAACTTATCTAGGCTATGCTAAATCCAACAATACCCAAAAGCTCCCGGTTTAGGATAAGGTATATAATTTGTACGAAACTGAATTAAAACTCATTATGTAACAAACAAAATAATAATGCAGTAACAATAATAATGTAGCAAAACCAATTTCATGCTAAATAGAAGCCAGATAATGGCTTCAATATGTTACTGAACTTCATTACCAAAACATAGTGACGCTATGAAAAAAAAGTATGGGGAAAATACAAATTATTTTCTGCTTATTCATTTTTTATTTTTAATTCTTGGCATTTATTTCTAAAATGTTATAGTTTCATCGATTAATTTTTTGTAATTTCTTTAGCTCCAGTCCCTCATTCTCAAAATTAATTTCTTTGTTTTCTTAGCAGGTAGCTGGCAGCAATCCCTACATCCAGTAGGGTTAGAAATCAAGTTTTAAAGATCAGGTTAGAAATTGGTTTTGGAGGTCAGGTTTCACACATAAAAAGACTGAGAATCCTGACAACGACAGGGCACTGCAGAGGAATTTGAAAGTGCCAAGTTTGACCTCGCTGATAGTGTTTACAGAATATTAAGTGCTAAGCGAGGGCACACAATGGCAGAGAGAAGAAAGTGAGTTGTCTGTGTTGGGTACTTTTATTTGTGTCTACATCTACTAGACGGTGAAACTTAAACTCCATGACCCTGTTCCTGAAGGTAAACCCCGTGCTAAGAAGCCGACCAAGTGTCAAAACTCCCTTGAAAATTGGCCTTAGTAGTACATTTAACACAGATGATGGTGTGTAGTTCGTGAGGATGTTGTGTAAAGATTTCAAGGTTGTGATTAGACAATATGAATTAATTTTTCGTACAAAATCTACATCACAAACTTAAATGCCTTGTTAAATCTGACTTGAGAACTGTACTTTATGAACACATCTGCCCCGGTGTAGCTACTAGTGTGTGTGCTCAGTCTTATCCCTGACCGACCTTTCCTTGTCATAGTGTAATTGCCTTTTTTCATATAGTGACACAATTGTCCCATTATTAGGGACACATTAGTCCCCAGAAACAAGGGATCTTATAGTGGTAGACATACAAGTGTCAAGCGGAGGCTAACTTAAATTGATGGCAATGTCAAAACTTGCAGTCTGTGTATGCAGATCATGGTCTATAACGTTACAGGGTTCTCCTTAGAATGTAGCTTTCTTATGTACCATGACTGTAAAGACTTTGTCTTGTTGTAAATAGATATTAAGATTTACATGGCAAACAAGATAGGACAGTATTATTTTAAAAAGGATTTTTCCATTTTTATATCATGATTTTAATTTGGGGCCTTACTGAATAAGCGGTTCCTGGGGACTTTGTACTGTATTGATGTGGGGGTGCTAACATGTGACCATTTTTTGTTTTTTCGAACCAAATTTTCTTTTAGTCTAGTTAGTGTAGAACTGAAGTGAAGATATACTATTTTTCTTCTTACAATTTAAATTTTGATATTGAAATTGTAGATTATTTTTATTTTTTTTTTTCAACCTAATTATTTGTTTAATTTTTTAAATTAAATCTTTTTTTTATAATCCTCTTTAAATACATTTCATCACAACAGTTGTTCCCTGTTCCAGCCTGAAGTTTTTTTTTTTTTTTTTCCTAATGTTCCTGAGGCTCACTTAAATTTGAAAGAAATCTTACCTAAATCATAGAGCCATGCCATTTTTCTAAAGAACTCTGTACTCAAGAATAATATAGGAAACTGAGGTTCTAGCTGGGTCCCCTTGCCCAGTATAAAATCTAGGGGTGGTGCCCAGGCCTCAGTTCTCTTGCCTATTTACCTTTCGCCCAGATTTCTGGGTATTCCATCGTTTTTTATATTTGTGTGGTGAAACATTGGAGTGTGGTCGGCATTTGGACACTAGGCCGTCTGCGTGCTATGTCTGGCCACAGTCCACAAACCACTACAATGCCTGCATAAACACTATCATCCAGTGCTAAAAATGGGTAAATAATTCTTTCATGGCCTAATTAACTGCAATTATCTTAGAAGTAGAGATAAAATCCTTGAAACTTGACAATTAGGAATGCGAACAATAGACATTTGAAAAGATGGCTGTTTAGTGAGAAACAAAATCCAGAGTAAGTATTGTCTTTAGTTTTACCAAAGATTTCCAGTGGGTGATGTGTCATTAGAAGATGAATTCTGCATTCAAGGTGCTAAGACAAGTTCAACAGAGCTTGAACCCATGGATTTTCCTTATATACATCGAGTCCATGCCTTGCATGTTGATACATTGGTCCTAGGGCTGAAAAGGCAATATTTCATTGGTATATCATGTTACATTGGAGTCCCTGTTCTAGCCTTTATAGGAAAGACTTTGGGAGTCAAACAGCAGACTAAGCCCAAAAACAATTTTAAATAACTTAATACCATATACTGTAGTTACAAATATATGATTAATTATAATAATTTGATATGCCATTTCATTAACCAGGCAAGATAAAGAAAATCGGATATAGAAAGGCAACATTTGGCACGCAAATACAGCATATTTCTCTCCATCTCTCTCCCCATGCAACCATAGACTGGCCCATATTAATCTTTTCCAGAAATGGATCCCTGATAGATTTACCATCACAACATTACCCTACTCCTAGAGGGGCATTTTTGGAAATATATATTTTTGGTCTAAAATTGGCCAAAATCCCTCCAAGAAATCATTCTGAAGTGATGTATGCAAAAATTTTGAATAGTCCTGTAGGCATATAGGCACTTCCACGCCAAATTTCAGGTCATAAGAGTAAAATATGCACATTTAAAAAAAAAAAAAAAAAAAAAAAAAAAAAAAATTATATGAAATTTCAGGTCATTTTGTGTAAATATGAGGGCACAGGAGCCAAAAATGTAAATCTTTGGTCTAAGAATGAACAAAATTTGCAAAATTTAACCATTTTGAATAAACAAATGCCAAAAATGTATATGACTTCCTATTGGTATTTATATAAGGCACCTCAGAGACATTGCCCCCCCCCAAAAAAATAAAGGTATCAATTTTTTTTAACGCACCTAGGTATTTGCCCACTCAACCTTTGTGCCAAATTTCAGGTCATTTGACCCAGAAATGACAGATGAATTGATTTGAAGATTTGACATGAGGGGAAGAAGAAATATCAGGAAAAACAATATATTTTCCTCCTATGGAGTGAAATATAACAACAAAATGATACAACACTTTCCTTCAGTGCAATCTGTCCACGTAGTGTAGGCCTAATAAAATTAGAAATCATATCTTCATTTGAACTAGCTCCTTCAATTAAGGGCTAATTACAAAACATTTTCCACAAGACCATGAATAAAAACTTAAATTGCAACCATACACGGACCTGCACATAAAGATTTTTATGGCAGTTTATCTAAAATAAGAAACATGTAATATAAGCACTAGGGTAGAGGTAATTCAAATCATATGATAAACTAAAATATATTTTTTTATGAATCATTAAAGTGACTGCATTGTATAAGCAAGATATGGAAGAAAACATTTAGAATGTAATACTACAGTGATTGCCGACCAGTTTTGCAACCACCTTTTGTACCACAACCAGAATGTAATTGAAAAAATCAGAACACTCATACCTTGTGCAAAATAACCAGATAATAATGCAACCCCCATATTCTAAGTCACATTTCCTAAGCATATTGCAGTTAGCCCTTGTCTTTCACTTGGATTAGGGGCACTATATCCCCCAAATTATTCAAGTTCCCACAAATCTTTCATTCTTAAATACCCTTAACCTCCCTGCCTTTAAATTCATAAATATTTTAACATAGGCACATTATTTTAAAAAAAATACAAATTGATAAATAAATCTATAAATACAGTACATAAATGATACCAACCATAAATTTCATATCAGTAAAATAAAAGTAAAATTTCAAAGATGAAAATACCGTTTGACTTCCTTTATGCCTACCTAAAGACATATTAATATCTACTTCCACACCTCAATGATGTCTCTCAAATAGAAACAGTGAATCATGACAAGATTCATGTAAAAAACATGTCTAATACACAAACAAATCTTGCCCAACAAATAATCATACAAATATTCTCTAAACATATACTTTACCTTAATGTTTATAAAATATATGGCATCATTCTCATTTAATCTATCACTAGAGTAAGAATGTCCTTTTGTATGCATTCTGTGAAATAAAGATTTGCAAATTTCCCTTTCTTCATTCTTGATGTATTTCACTGTCAACTAATCTAAGCAATAATGGCAAACAAATGCTACAGCTGAATTAATTTCCCAGAAGAAATGATAACTCTTCTTGCATTGTGTTCGCTTTCTCCTGCCTCTAAAGAAAAATTCCAGTAGTACTCTTGTTTGGACACATAATAATGGTAATCAAATCTCATTACACCAAATGACTTAAAAGACACAAGCAGCATCAGATTAAATTCATATGATCTCTGCGAAAGTGTAAAAAGGGTATGGCATCCAAAACTTATTAAGTGTTCTTAAAAAAGGATTGAACAAGGAGTATAAATCCAAATATAAACCCTTTGTAAAGTGTGCCAATTTAAAAAAAGCTAGCTTACTTTTTACAAATACGTCTTTTACATTGGAATGAAATAAACAGATATTACAAATATAACCTTAATCCTAATCTCTATGAATCTTTATATTTATGTTGTGTGCATCATCCATGGTTTTGAACAGTATGTCATTAAAGTTCCCAAAAATTTAGTTTTCATAATAAAATCTATTATTTCTTTACTCACCTGATGTTCATAATGATTTCTCTCAAAGCCTGGTTTATACAGTAATGATGTTTATCTTAAGTAGGATAAACTAAAAATTTCCTACTTTCTTTCCTTTCATCATAAGGCTCCAAATTACACAATATTCTAGAAGTTTTATTCCAGATGTGATTAAATTGTGGAATGATCTTCCTAATAAGGCAGTTGAATTGGTGGATCTTCAAAAGTTCAAACTTGCAGCGAATGTTTATATGCTGAACCGGCTGATATAAGTCTCTCCTCATAATTTACATATAATAGATCAATTTTAAAATTGTTACTGACCTTAAGGTATTTTATATTATTTTTTCATTACTTCTTGTATAGTTTATTTTCTTCCCTCGCTGGGCTATTTTTTTCCTGCCGGAGCCCTTGGGTTTATGACAACTCGCTTTTCCAACTACGGTTGTAGATTAGAGAGTAATAATGGTAATAATAAAAAAATATAATAATAATAATAATGATAATAATAATAACAATAATAATAACAATAATATTAAGACATTAGCTTCCTTTTACATTTGGAACATTTAATCTGATCAGTTACCATCTAAACATAACTTTTCATAAGAGAGACAGTAAGCCCTTCACATTCTTTCCAAAATTATCTAAATCACAATTCTGTCCTTGCCACAAGACAAAAAGAAAATGACGATCATGATCACCCAGAAATAACTCCACTGAAAAAATTACACAGAAATTAAAAATCCAGACGATATACGTTACGATCAATAATAACCTAAATCAAACAAAATGCACAATCTGGAGGTAAATGCCGACCCAGTAACGTGAGGTTAATGAGGGAACTGAAAAGAAGAGTATTTATGGTGTAACCACAGCAAGGTTATTGCCATTAACTGCTAGATTGTCTCAATACTGTACAACAGACCTAGACTACTAAAAGGAAAAAAACAGAAGTTTAACTTTTGGGTAAATGTACAAAACATATTCAAGGGTGTTTCATAGAAATAATATTTCCATCTAATTATTCACGATAAAAAATTGATTGTTCAAAACTTGTAATGAAAAAAAAATGTGAACAATTAAACCATTTTGATTACTGTAGCCTACAGTACTAAAAATGTTCAATAAATAAATTTATCAAATTCTTAAAATAGGGGTGCTATTCAGCTGGAATGTGTTATTTCTACGCACAATGAACTACATGATAAAAAAACTAAAATATCGTAAAAAATTATTAGTCCCATTACTAGGTAACTGCAACTCTATAAACTCTGAATGTCTTATTACTCATAACCAGAGAGAAAAACTGCTTGTATTCTTTTTTATCATATCGAACTACATGGCAGAATCTTTCGTAAGTGGCTTGCTTTAATCCAGGGATCCCATGGCTACCATTACGTGGTATCTGTTGGAAAAAGAATTGATGAATTCAATATACTGCATGTATTAAAAATAATTTCTGCATTTCAATACTTACCTCAAAGTCAAAACTTGCTAAATCCTTCAATATGAGAGCTTCTTGAACATGAAATAAGAATATAAAAATTTACTCTCTAGGTAATGAAATCTTTCAATGACTTTTACCCAGAAGATACAATTCTTATTACAAAGATTAAGAAGAGATAGTTGGGAACCATAAAAGCAGAACTCAACCTCACCTAATTACAATTTTGAAAACATTCCAACCCTACAACACCTGAAGGAATGTGACAGATATACCAAATATTTCTCTTTCTAAACTAACAATTCAAAACATGACAAAGATATGGTTTCTACAAAATCAATCTCTTCAACCAGAGACATTACAGGTTAAGGAACCGAACCTGAACCTATTGACATAAAATAACATTCTAAATTTGATTTGTATTTTTCTTAGCTATACAAACCAGAGTCCTATAAATAGGGAGATGTCTTCAGCAGAGCTGAAACAGCTGCTGAATTTGCTAATGAGCTGGTTTACACAACTACTTGCGCAGCAAACACAGGACAAAAGACAAAGGTATTGCGGGACTTGTGGGTATACTCTTGTAGATAGAAGGCTGAAGGTGGTCTGGTGTTTTCACATCCTAGCCTCCAACAACTGACAAACTGTGGGGTTTCTCTTACAGGCTAAGTTGGGGCGGGGTGTATGCTCTATAGATAGTCTTACAAATCCAAAAAGAGCTTGTATACCTCGACAACTTTCTTTGCTCTGCCAAAGCTAAGGAAAAGACATAACATTCAGGCCTGAGATGCCAGGTTCGCTTCAGATTATTAAGTTCTTGATTGGGTTGCAGATATATGGAACAGATGGTGTATGCTTGTTTTAAATGCATTTGTACTGCTACTACTTGAAGATTTGTTTGTAAATGAATCTTGTTATGGATGACATCTTGTCACACCAGTACTGCACTCCCACAATGCCTACCTTCGTCTTCCTGGACTTCATTAC
The DNA here is from genome assembly GCF_036898095.1 of Palaemon carinicauda. NCBI lineage: Eukaryota > Metazoa > Arthropoda > Malacostraca > Decapoda > Palaemonidae > Palaemon > Palaemon carinicauda. Next base: position 16,143,731 of record NC_090755.1, on the reverse strand, counting down.
AGTACAACAAAATAAATATTCTCTGGGACATAATTTATTTTGTCCAAGTATTGTTTTTTGCAAAAATAATATGATTGAAAAATTTTCCTTAATTAGTATTTTCAAAGATTCAGTACTACAACTGATCCCTCTCTCTGGTTACGGCTCCTTTTTCCTTTGCCTAAACATGCACAGAAGAGTCTGGCCTATTCTTTCCACAATTTCATCTGTCCTCATACAACTAACAATACTGCAAGTACCAAACAATTCTTCTAATGCTCAAGGGGTTAACTACTGCGTTGTTCAGTGGCTACTTTCCTCTTGGTAAGGGTAGAAGAGACTCTTTAGCTATAGTAAGCGGCTCTTCAAGGAGGACACTCCAAAATCAAAACATTGCTCTCTATTTTTGGGTAGTGCCATAGCCTCTGTACCATGGTTTTCCACTGTCTTGGGGTAGAGTTCTGTTGCTTGAGGGTACATTCAGGCACACTACATTATCTTCTCTCTCTTCCTCTTGTTTTTTTCAAGTTTTTATATTTTACATATGAAATATTTTTATAGTTCATATATGAAATATTAAATTTAAAGTTGTTACTGTTCTTACATACATATACCAAAGGCACTTCCCCCAATTTTGGGGGGTAGCCGACAACAACAAGAAACAAAACAAAAAAACAAAAAAACAAAAACAAAAAAGGGGACTTCTACTCTCTACGTTCCTCCAGCCTAACCAGGAACTCAGCCGAGTTCAGCTGGTACTGCTAGGGTGCCACAGCCCAACCTCCCACATTTCCACCACAGATGAAGCTTCATACTGCTGAGTCCCCTACTGCTGCTACCTCCGCGGTCATCTAAGGCACCGGAGGAAGCAGCAGGGCCTACCGGAACTGCGTCACAATCGCTCGCCATTCATTCCTATTTCTAGCACGCTCTCTTGCCTCTCTCACATCTATCCTCCTATCACCCAGAGCTTTCTTCACACCATCCATCCACCCAAACCTTGGCCTTCCTCTTGTACTTCTCCCATCAACTCTTGCATTCACCACCTTCTTTAGCAGACAGCCATTTTCCATTCTCTCAACATGGCCAAACCACCTCAACACATTCATATCCACTCTAGCCGCTAACTCATTTCTTACACCCGTTCTCACCCTCACCACTTCGTTCCTAACCCTATCTACTCGAGATACACCAGCCATACTCCTCAGACACTTCATCTCAAACACATTCAATTTCTGTCTCTCCATCACTTTTATTCCCCACAACTCCGATCCATACATCACAGTTGGTACAATCACTTTCTCATATAGAACTCTCTTTACATTCATGCCCAACCCTCTATTTCTTACTACTCCCTTAACTGCCCCCAACACTTTGCAACCTTCATTCACTCTCTGACGTACATCTGCTTCCACTCCACCATTTGCTGCAACAACAGACCCCAAGTACTTAAACTGATCCACCTCCTCAAGTAACTCTCCATTCAACATGACATTCAACCTTGCACCACCTTCCCTTCTCGTACATCTCATAACCTTACTCTTACCCACATTAACTCTTAACTTCCTTCTCTCACACACCCTTCCAAATTCTGTCACTAGTCGGTCAAGCTTCTCTTCTGTGTCTGCTACCAGTACAGTATCATCCGCAAACAACAACTGATTTACCTCCCATTCATGATCATTCTCGCCTACCAGTTTTAATCCTCGTCCAAGCACTCGAGCATTCACCTCTCTCACCACTCCATCAACATACAAGTTAAACAACCACGGCGACATCACACATCCCTGTCTCAGCCCCACTCTCACCGGAAACCAATCGCTCACTTCATTTCCTATTCTAACACATGCTTTACTACCTTTGTAGAAACTTTTCACCGCTTGCAACAACCTTCCACCAACTCCATATAACCTCATCACATTCCACATTGCTTCCCTATCAACTCTATCATATGCTTTCTCCAGATCCATAAACGCAACATACACCTCCTTACCTTTTGCTAAATATTTCTCGCATATCTGCCTAACTGTAAAAATCTGATTCATACAACCCCTACCCCTTCTAAAACCACCCTGTACTTCCAAGATTGCATTCTCTGTTTTATCCTTAATCCTATTAATCAGTACTCTACCATACACTTTTCCAACTACACTCAACAAACTAATACCTCTTGAATTACAACACTCATGCACATCTCCCTTACCCTTATATAGTGGTACAATACATGCACAGACCCAATCTACTGGTACCATTGACAACACAAAACACACATTAAACAATCTCACCAACCATTCAAGTACAGTCACACCCCCTTCCTTCAACATCTCAGCTTTCACACCATCCATACCAGATGCTTTTCCTACTCTCGTTTCATCTAGTGCTCTCCTCACTTCCTCTATTGTAATCTCTCTCTCATTCTCATGTCCCATCACTGGCACCTCAACACCTGGAACAGCAATTATATCTGCCTCCCTATCATCCTCAACATTCAGCAAACTTTCAAAATATTCCGCCCACCTTTTCCTTGCCTCCTCTCCTTTTAACAACCTTCCATTTCCATCTTTCACTGTCTCTTCAATTCTTGTGCCGGCCTTCCTTACTCTCTTCACTTCTTTCCAAAACTACTTCTTATTCTCTTCATATGACTGACCCAGTCCCTGACCCCACCTCAGGTCAGCTGCCCTCTTTGCCTCACGTACCTTGCGCTTTACTTCCACCTTTTGCTCTCTATATTTTTCATACTTCTCTATACTATTACTCTGCAGCCATTCTTCAAAAGCCCTCTTTTTCTCTTCCACTTTTACCTTCACTCCTTCATTCCACCATTCACTGCCCTTCCTCATGCTGCCTCCAACAACCTTCTTGCCACATACATCACTTGCAATCCCAACAAAATTTTCTTTTGCTAACTTCCACTCCTCCTCTAAATTACCAGTTTCTCTTACTCTCACCTCGTCATATGCCATTTTCAACCTTTCCTGATATTTACTTTTTACCCCCGGTTTTATTAGCTCTTCAACCCTCACTAGCTCCCTTTTACATCCACCTACTCTATTCCCCCACTCTTTTGCTACAACTAATTTTCCTTCCACCAAAAAATGATCAGACATGCCGTTAGCCATACCCCTAAACACGTGCACGTCTTTCAATCTTCCAAACATTCTTTTAGTTATCAACACATAATCCATTACTGTTCTTAAAACATTCTATTTTAATTGTTAATTATTTCTTTTGTAATTTACTTATTTCTTATTGCCTTTCCTCACTGGGCTATTTTCCCTATTGGAGCCCTTGGGCTTATAGCATCCTGCTTTTCCAACTAGGACTGTAGCTTAGTAAGTAATAATGATAATAAATAATAATGAATCATAATAACAATAATAATAATAATAATAATAATAATAATAATATTTCTGGGTCGACCTGTGACGCCCAGTGAAAAGGGTCCTTCCTTACACTTTTCTGATATAAATACTTCCAAATATACCACAGAAAGTTAAAGTATGGAATGCAGAGGTTACTACCCTCACGCGAACACCCAGTAATAAAAAGAGACGAACGAAAAATAGCGAAACGAGAACGAACAAGGGTGAAAATTGACGAAATTATGATACCGCCAAATGGAATAACTCAACTATAACAAAGCCCCGAACGCTATTCTTGGTTCGACTAGACAATGGACTCGTAAGCGATACAAAGTACCAAGACAGAATATATATATGGTTAAAAAAATAATAATATAAATGGTATAAGGCCTAAAGAATATAAAGGATAATGAACCTGAGATGACAAGAGTACCAACGGGCATAACAAGTTAAACGTAAAATCGTAAACAAGAACAATGGCCGCCATCGTCGTGGAAGGCCAAAGCCGTACGCACTAAAAAGACTAAAATAAACAAAGATAACACTAGCCCGGTACTAACAAATCTGTCAAAACAATCTATGGTACTTAACATTGGTGCAGGAGCAAGAAGAGCCTCGGTCATGATGAAATTTCACAAAAACAGTGATAAAACCAAGCGGCACACAAAAAACAAAACGACGCTTACGACGTCCAACAGAAGGATGTAGATCAGGTGGCGCTAGCATCGGGCGTCGGTAGAGTGGTTCAGGTAAGGTAGCTAGGGCCTCTGTTACGGCCCTTCCCTTTGATGAAGGAATTATCTAAATGGAAGATGACCTGTGAATAGTGGTTTTCACACGCCCCTGCTTTATACACGACGCCCACTGGGTGTTCGCGCGAGTGTAGTAACCTCTGCATTCCATACTTTAACTTTCTCTGGTATATTTGGAAGTATTTATATCAGAAAAGTGTAAGGAAGGACTCTTTTCACCGGGCATCACAGGTATCTCCCCAGAAATAGATTTTTCCTTTGTCAAAATCCCTTTAATAATAATAATAATAATAAATAACAATAATTATTACTTCAGCCTTCTGTTCTTTTTTGTATTGAAAATTCCCATAGAGAAACAATTGGGTTTATATATATATATATATATATATATATATATATATATATATATATATATATATATATATATATATATATATATATGTGTGTGTGTATATATATATATATATATATATGTGTGTGTGTATATATATATATATATATATATATATATATATATATATATATATATATATATATATATATATATATATATATATATATATATATTATATATATATATATATATATATATATATATATATATATATATATATTATATATATATATATATATATATATATATATATATATATATATATATATATATATATATATATATATATATATATATATATATTTATACATACATACATACATATACCAAGGCACTTCCCCCAATTTTGGGGGGTAGCCGACATCAACAAATGAAACAAAACAAAAAAAGGGGACCTCTACTCTCTCCGTTCCTCCAGCCTAACAAGGAACTCAACCGAGTTCAGCTGGTACTGCTAGGGTGCCACAGCCCACCCTCCCACATTATCCACCACAGATGAAGCTTCATAATGCTGAATCCCCTACTGTTGCTACTTCAGCCTTCTGTTTTTTTTTTTTATTGAAAATTCCCATAGAGAAACAATTGGGTTTATTTCTTTTAACTTATTACCATCAGCTTTGTTATTCCACAAAGCTTGCCATGTTTTAGCTATGAAATACTTTAAGTGGGTTATATAATTCTTGAAAGGTACTGTAGTTTAAAAGCTTGTTTTGGTAAATCAATTGATGATTGAAAAGCAATATTCACAATTTCATTACCCAAAAGCCCAACATGGGCAGGAATCCAACAATTTCCAAATTTACTCAAAGGGAATAGAAACTGTCAAGGAGATTCTATGACACTTCTTGAATCAGTATAAATTACAAACGTATGTTTTGCCCTATCTTCAATTATTTTAATAACCTCATTTGCTAATATAATGGCTGATAGTTCTGATGTAAATACTGATGCTCCACTGGGTAATGACAGCCGACTAACTTTGTCTGGGGATTTAGAGCCATCAGTATATATACCATAGCGAGGTCCTTTACTTTGAACATGTTTCAAGGTAAGTTATTTATGATGACTCGGTGTATAGCTATATTTCTTTGACAAATGATAAAGATAAGAGCATAATTTTGTTTTCCTTATAGGCCAAGGTGGATGAAATAGAGATGTTTGAATAGGGTTCATTCTGATGTTTGTAGACTGAAATAGTCTATTTGCTCTTATTGGAAATAGTGGTTCGTTCCCGATTGTTTATAAATATATCCATATGGATGAATAGCTTTTTATTTGGAGAATTGGTGGATAGGATCTATGATGCACTTTGCATGGTTACAAAATTTTGGTGTAGGGACAAGTGTGACTACCCACTTTCAGGTAGCACCTAGTTATTTGTTTCTTTTCTCATCTTCCTGTATTGCAGGTTAAATCAAGGGAAATTCCCTGGTTTGTTTACAATTGGAGTGGATACGAGGGATGCAGTGGATGCATACAGCGGACTCATTTTATCAGCACAGTATATATACTAGCACCTACATTTATCCAGCCAAGCAGAACATGATATAAACAGTTGAGCTTAGTTGAAACTTGGTTCACCTCAACAAGATTCAAGGGAATCATACAATATGCCATACCATCTATGTAATATGATGTAGTTTAGGAGTGCTTACCTTATTGATAATAGGATCCAGACTACCTACTCTGTCTTCTGCCTCACAATCTAGTTGTCTTATAGAGAGACTAGAATAGAGGTATTGCATGGATTTAGCAGCCAAAGGTCCCAAAGTAATGAAAGAATTCGAAGCTCTGTGAGAGGAATTTGAATCTGTATTGCCCAGAAAACTTTCAGAACCCTTACTGAAAGAAACTCTATTAACATTAGATTCAACTTAGGGAGTTAGGTTAGGTTTGGCAATAAGGTGGGTAGGACCAGAATTACCACTTTTAAAAGAAGATTCACTGAACTTCTGAACTTTAACAAAAGGAAGCTAGCAATGTCAAGAGCTTATAGAGCTCAACACTATCAAATGTTGGCTGCTTATGTGAATTGTATAAAGATGGTGCCATGTCATCATCATCATTGTCACCCCTGCTATGGTCAACTAGCTTAGTCTTTCATGACTTTACCCCTGAACTAACAGCAAGTTTCCTTTTGTGCTTTGAACTGTTAACTTGATTGGCAACCATATGAACATATTTTTCAGTGAGAGGTACAGTTAGGGAAACACATACTTGCAAACGATTATTCACATCACAGTATTGCCACTGATAAGATACACAGAGGGAATGCAGACCACGATCTCCCAGAAACGATTTCCATGCACACACTACTAATTGCTAACAAAAACAGGGGAACACATCTTAATGCACAGTAATAAGTAAACCATCTGGAGAGCATTTGAGCATAACCAACACAACATGACAATCTGAAAGAGACAAAGAAACACTGACATGTCAGTTACCATTTTCCACTTGAATGTTCCTTCTCTAAATAGGGGCATATGTTTATTGAAGATAAGGAATATGGGAAGATTTTAAAATAGTACACATCTTTTACAGGTAAATGTCAATTAAACCGAGCTTCTGGAGAAGTAGTAATATGACCATCATGGGAGGTTCATCTATATTACTGCAAAAAGCAATGTTAGAGTACCATTACTGAATGCTGTAACTGATGGTTATAAACCACAATTTTTTTGAGTTTTGAGGGTGAGAAAAAAATTATACACTTAAAAGCACAACATTTCCTTTAAAATGATCAAGCATAAAAATTACTTATTCAAAAAATCTTCAACTTACATGACCATTATGCAAGTCAACCAGATCCACTAGTTTACACATGGGATTCTTTGGATCTTCTGCAGCTAGACAAATGCTGTCTTCTAAAATGATATGGGTTGCTCCAGCATCCCTCAAAGCTTCATGGACAACCTTTGGAGATTCTCGTCCATATATTTGGTAAATCTGAAACAAAAAGAGAGAAACAACTATCTAACATCTGTAATAAAATGCACATCAAAAGATTTATTTATCATGTAACATTATCAAAATCCAAATATATCTTAACATCTCCTAGTACATATATGCAGGTGACTTTTGCAACCACGCAATCAGACTCCTTCGGCACCATCGAAGAAAGACTGATTATGTGAATAGTCTAAAGGTGGAGGCGTGTCATTATTGTCGTCATCCCCGCCATAAGCAACTAGATCGTCTTCTCTGACTTCTCCTGAACTAACAGCAAATTACCTATTCAACTTAAATTGATCGGCAGTCACTGAAACATACTTTTCCACGAGAGGGACCATGAGGGAAATGCACTTTTTATAATGGTTACTTATATATTTGTAATGTCCCAATAAGATATGCTGTACAAAGGAAATGTTGATTATGATCTCCAAGAAAAAATTCCTGTGGACACTGCAGTAATTGCTAACCAAACAGCAGAAGACATCTTAATGCGCAGTAATAAATAAACAATCTGAAGAGTGTCTGAATACAATCTACACAGCTAAAAAACTGATTACAATGCTTCCAGAAGACTAAAATTACTACTAGATCCTTACTCAGATAACATGTATAAGTTTACAATGCTTTCAGAAGACAAATTATTTCCTTATCTTTGCTCAGACAAAGGCACTGGCACGTCACTTACCACTTACGGCTAGAATTATTCTTCCTTTACTAAGACCCTGTGTTTATTGAAGACGAAAAATTGTCAAATTAAAATTTTTTTTTTTATAACTTCACTTTAATGATTTCACGGGTAAATGTCAATTAAATCAAAGGTTTGGAGAAGCCATATGAAAATCAGGGAAGGTTCATAGAAATAATACTAGCAGATATGGACTAAGGACAGTTAGGAAGGATATGTGGGCAAGAACTACAACCTGGATTTAAGTGAGAAGGCAAAACTCAGAAGCAGTTGGAAGAGAAAATTCAGCAGAAATTACTGTGCATGAGAACCAGCAGACCCAGAAGCAGATAAATCAGCAGACTAAGAAGCAGGTGGATGGATATAAAGAGAAGACACTACAGCTAAGCCAAGAGGAACAGAATACTTCTCCTGTTACATGAGGCAGTGAAAGGGGGGGGGGGGGGACATGAGAATTAGTCTTGTAACCTATCCCAAGTAAATTGGATATGAACTTGGAAGGAATTCTAAATATATAAAATTGTAAATATATTACAGGAATCTCATTAATGGAAAACAAGGAATTAGAAAACCCAAAACGAATAACAAAGATGGAGCAACTGTAGTCCAGAACATTGACTAAGGCTCAATAAGGAACAAAGTCTGAGGTTAGTTGGATGCATGTGAGGAAGCAAATCAAACTCGATAGATGCACGCACCCATGCTAAGAGCAGTCTGAAAAACTAATGCAGAGATGGACAGTAAAGAGGCTTTATCAAAATGACAACAATTTTTAGTTATTACTACCTGTCATTGCAAATAATCGGCTAACCTAGCACTATCATTGGAACGGACTAATTCCTCCAATGAAAACTATCACACTTTTTACTGCAATGCTAAGATAACGAAGAAAATACAGAGAATGATAAAAGTGAACCACAAACTTGTTCAGGAGAAGCCAGACGGGAGGAGGTATGAGTCAGAAAACACAATCCAATGGCATAGAAAGTCTTTGTCAAGGTTACAACAGTGGTGATAGAAGGAATACTCGAGTTGATAACAACCAAATGACCAAGCACTGACATTCTTTTGCTAAAAACTGGATACATAGAAGCAGGTATATCAGTATGGAGGGAACAGAAATATTAAACATATAGTGGTTAAATTACCTATGATTTTCTCCAATCAATAAATTTCTTATTTATTGGGTTGAATCAAAGCAGAAATTAGGGTAGGGAGACTGAAAACCTGGTGGGTAAAAAGTAAGAGCAGAAGAAGGGTTGGAAATTGTTGTGAAGGTGCAACGGAAGATAGCAATATATAGCTAAACACTAAAATGTGGAATGATGAGATTCTACTGTCTTTCTTATGAGCAGTCGCCTTCTCACTATCTTTAAATTTAAAAAATCAAAACCTTATTTTCAACAATCCTACACACTTATCAAACCTATTATTCAAATCATAATCCTTCCTATTATCAACGATGCAAATTGTATGCTTCTTTTGCTTTATGAAATTTATGTGCCTACGGCAAGAGTCTACACAGTTCCTGAAATTGGTGGCATCAGTTCATCAATTAGCTGAATAAATAAATCCAACTGGAATAGGATTCCAAATTCTCTAACCAAATATCCAAGACACTGAATTAGAACACTTTGTTACGTACTGTCATGCAAATCACGACTGCCAAGAAGGAAAAAAAAATTAAGGGGCCTGACCGGTATGCCAATATATTAGGGTATTAGAGGAAAAATGCAAAATCCTGAAAAAATTCACTGAGCCTTGTATGGCAATGGAGAATGCGTATACAAAATATTTTGTCAAGATTCCTCTTACTTTCATAGTTACAGGGTCATTTGAAAGCCCGTATCTCAAAACTATAATTATTGACCTTCAAATTCTATCTTCTCCCTTAGTTTTAACAATATAGCATTGAAATTTGGCATATTTTTAAAAAGACATTATAAAATAATCAAATAGACCCCTTTTTTCCAGTTTTGTTTTATATTTTCCCCCCTGATTTATATGTTTGTTTTTTACCATAATGAAAAAATTAATTTCTAGCAAAAAATAACTTTTAGAAAAAACACTACAGTATTTGATTGGAGGTCTACATCAGGTCTATATATTAAGTATCAAGGGAGAAGATAGAATTTGAAAAGCACTCTTTTTCAGAATAAATCTCCCTGGCGTAGCAAAACCAAAGGTCAGAGGAAAAAATCTTATACAGTTTGGAGATGTCGTAAGTGGTATGAATGTCAAAGTCCTGTCCTTAAAAAACGGCATTAGCTGGCCAGCCACCTTAAGTGAAGGTAGATAGGGAAAGTGATGCTATTAGCAAGTCACCTAGCTATAACATAGTGCAAACACTTAGGGTGGGCTAGTTTCAAACCATAAAAAAACTTGTCAATTTTTTTTTTTCAATCAAGCTTGTGCTTAAATGAATATAGCAAATGAATACCGAGAAGGATTCTTTGTAATAATACTCGTTTAAACTATTCTTCTTCCTGAAACATGCCAAACCTCCAGTAAAAATGGGTTTACCCATAATGCAACAAAATCATTTTTTATTTAATATCAATACAAATACAAACAAGATGAAAAGTTAACTAACCTGATGAGTTCTTCTTCGGAGCCATGAATCTTCATAATGAGGATGGTTTGTGATATAGCGTCCCGTGCATAATTTCACACCAGCTAATAACTGCATAGACCCAGCAAACACGGCCGCAGGGGGAGAGTGCTCCTGAATCCATTCCATGAGTTCTACTGTATCAGGATCCCAAAATTCATACATCTCTTCAGGCCATATTTCCATTGATATTTGTCCCCAATACTGTTGTGAAAAAAAAAACAAGTAAATATGACTAAATGCTACGATATGAATGTTTCTCTAGTCTTTAACTTTCTTCACATATACCATACTGATTCTAATATCTTATGATGTAATAAAAATTATACTTTATGAATAACAGAGTAAAATGTCAGAAATAATGAAAAATATACAAATCTTGAATCTGCAAAGCACAAAGAGGAACTTTATGGTTTATAGTCTTGGCCAGAACTTGCATAATTCTTTTTTTTTAATAAGTCTGTTTTCAGAGTAAGGTTCTTATCTGAGGCAGTTTGTAAGCGCTTTCTTCAAAGACATTAACACCTTAGTTACATCAGCTAGAGGTAGAATTTTCTGGGGAAAACAGGTCTGCTCCATACTCCTGATAAGTCCAGATAATTCACAAGACGACGAAATATCTACACCTCTCGGTCTTAGTACCAGGCTTAAGATCCAATGTTATCCTTTTACCGCTGAGACTGAATGGTGTCTTTCCTTTCGTAGGTATGGTAATTAGTGTGCTACTCGTGGAATAGAGACTGCTTCAATGGCACTAACTAAAGAAGATGGTCCACTCTGCTTGATACATGTCAGTGGAGGATTTCCTGAGGTATTGCAACATGTCCCAAGTGAAAAGACACTTTTGGAAGAGGTGCTGGATAACCTACACCCATGAAGTGATAGGGATTCCACCAAATTTTGCAACCTCTGCAGGTGGAGCTAACTGCGAAGGTTTTGCCACAGGAAAGCTCTCTTGGAACCTCCACTAGTAGAAGCAGAAGGTCTGAGTACTATTCTGCTTGAGGCTATTTCGGAGCTAATATAGTCAACTTTAGATTTTGGGATGAAAACACCTTGTTCATCACCCTTTAAAGGCAGCAAAGGGCCAAAAAACATTGACCTCAAGGCCATTCAGCGAATGTTGGAACTTGTCATCGAGTGCTGCTGCCGGGTTTGGCACTGTTGAGCAGTAGACTCTCCTGTGAAATTACCACATCATCCACTTCTATGCCAGACATCCCTCTACTGATGTCTGAGTAGATGGATGAATTTCCAGCCCTAGCATGACGAAGGGCCTCGCCAACCTTTCCATCTACGATTCTGGTTTTAAGCCTATAATTGACAAAATGGCTGTCCAGAATCAGTGGGGTTCAGAGACTTCAATAGAATAGTGCAGCTGAGGTCACCCACATTTGACTGTGATCTAGGAACTGGTCCAGAATTTTGTATAGAAGGGGGAGATGACCTAGAACGGTTCGAGCAGGAAAGAAAACAATACTGGCTGTTGGAGAAGTGAATCTTGATTAGATTTTCTCCATTTTCAGCTGTTGGCTCTACTTGTTTCAATGGAAAGTGAGAAGGTCCTTATGCGAAGAATTTCTGAGGTTCAACAACTCTCTCTGATCCACTTGCATCACGAACTTGGAGGCTACCTCATCTCACATCTTCAGAATCCAGTTGGTCCCCTGATTAGCTGCCTTGTGAACCAAAAGTCTATCAATTTTGCCCACGACACAGCGAGGTCCTTGCGTTACCTCTTCTCTGTGTCCGAGAGGTCTTCACTCAAGGCTAAATATCACACTGTACTTAACCACTAGTTTAACCAGCATGCTCTCTGAAGAGACATCATTTCTGTGGCCTCTATCTTTAAGGCTTCTTTGGCTGTGAAAGTGATATGCTGAGCTTCCAGGGTAGCAACCGCCAGGTCCAGAGATAGAGGAGAGAGATGGTAGTCCTGCGTTACATAACGCTTCTGCCTCAAAAATGCTGACAACAGAATGGCCTCCCTTTAAGGATGCCATGCACCTCCTTGGTAGCTCAGACCAAGGGAGTTCCAACTGTCCCTCGAACTGTAGAGAACACAGCACAATCAGTCTATTGCAACCTTCAGGCCTTTAAGTTAATCCTTCTCATCAAGGCCACGACCAGAAAAAAGGATGACTATAACTTGGACTCTACTTCCTTAGATTCGGTCTAATTCGGACCAGATGCTCGAGGCAACCATCCAACAGAATCAGGTCAGACACCACCTTGGTGGTCTCACTGGAGAGTAATTATACTGCATCTTCATCCTATCTGGACAAGGTGCCTGGCTGGTACTGAGAAGGGTCAGAAGATTGTCTCCATTCCCCCTATCTGGGGAATTATAAGATCTCGTGGGTAATTCTTTGTCCATCGATGCAGAACTCCAACATCTACCAGCAGCTGATGAACAAGGAGACGGGATCCTTATGATCATTCCTATGAGAAAACCTATGGAAACCAGAATATCTCTTACTCATTGTCTTTGATTCTTTACTCTCCCTCCTCTTCAAACCCATCCGAAAGGGTGAACAAGTGTCTTCTGTAACTCTTGATCCAACACTTTCAGGTGATCCTGGAGATGAAGGTGGTTATCTGGAGGAGAAATGCTCTGGGGAGTTGGTCTTTCTAGAAGACCAACTCAAGACCATCTCGACTGATGACAGCATAAAGGTGTTAACACAAGAAATGTATCTCAGGAATTTAGATCATCCATGCATTTGAAGCTGATGACCTTAATTAAAGGATTTCACTTGTGACCTTCTACAAGGATCATGCTGTTGCAAACTGTTTGTGCAACAATAGAGGAAAGACCTAAAGCTCCGAAGAGCGTGAGCCCTGAATATAAGGAGGATCAGGTAATGCACAAGACTTCCGGACTTCGATCCTTCCACCAGAGACTAAGCACACTTAAGAGGCTTGAATGGTCATTCATACCAGAGTAGTTTCTTTCCATTCAGAAAGTTATTGAAGTGGGCTGAGGAATGGCCGTCGTTCGCTTGTGCAAGTCTTTATTAGCAATCCCCTGTCCATCTGGAAAGGAAATAGGAGAGTGCGCATCGATAGCATGCCAAGGCGAGTGATTCAAATGAACACCTGTTATTATTGATAGTTTTGCGATTGTTGAAATCGTGCTCGTCATCGCGATCATGCATTCAGGAAATGTAGGTAATGAAGATTGTTTAGTGAGTAGTATATTGCAGTCATCCACAAATAGGCCACTTTGTGCTCCCTGGGGCATTTGAGCAACAATGTCATTAATTGCCAACACAAACAGATTCCCACTTAAAACACTACCTAGGGTACACCACTGTCAAGGATGTACGATTTGCAATAAACATTCTCTATATGAGTTTAGAATGTTCTACCACCAATAAAATTTCTAATATAAATAGGAAGGTATACTCAAAATCTACTATAATATAAGGATTTTAGTATTGAATGCCTTCTAGTGGTATTATTTGCATTCTGAATGTCAAAAACATGGCTACTGGGATTTGCTTTCATTCAAAACCCCTTTGTATATAATTTTCCAGGTGTTAAGATTGATTGATTATTAGATATTATCTGGCATCATAACAGCAATGGTCATTGATCCCATAGTTAATGATTATTATACATCTATTTCAAACCATGATTAAATCATAAATGAATTAGTTTCCACAAGAAACTTGAAAAGGCAATCATCATTGCATTCAGGTTCCAAAATTCCTTATAGCATGTAAATGTCACTGCTATCCTTGCAATTATGAAATGGTGCAATCTCTTGTTGAAGTAACTTGAACACTCAGTTAATATATACTTCACAGTTGATGGTACCAAGCAATCTTCACAGTATGGCTGATGTCCTCCACTCAAAAAAGCTGTACGTCGATCTGGTGTAGCCAATCTTCATTTGGCACAACACCATTTCTGTTGACCTTTGTATGTCAAATATGTCCATGGGCATGATGACTTAACAATTTTAATAATTTTTTTATTTTACAACTCTAAAGAAAAGTATAGCCTGAATTGTGGGGGTATATATCTTTTGCAGGTACCATACAGTTATTTCTTATATAACTATGAACCGTCTCCTTTGCCGAGAGTCCACTTTTTCATTTCCCTTACATTGACATGAGCAAGAACCCAACAAAATTCAATAATCTTAACCTCTATTTTCAATTAGACATAGCAATTCAAGAATATATTTTATTATTGGGTGCAATGAAATAAAGTGGTTTATTGCCAAACCCTTTCATATTCTAATGAAATTAATTTACATAGGTTGCAAAAGTTGGCAATTCCTTAAAAAAAAATACCTTTATTAAAAGGCTATGCACATCCACTCAAGAAATAATCTGGGTCAGACTATCAAGATAAGAGAAAGTAATTGGATATCCTAAACTGGAGGCTTAGCCAGAGAAATAGCTTATCATGGCAGAGAAGAAGCATATACAGTACTTTTGTCCTTTTCAATCATCTAGGAGCCCTTTACATAAGACACTAACAGAGTTCTTCATGAACGATATATAGAAAGGTTTTGCATATGAAGTAGTATCCAAATTGACAATGGATAAAAGAACAGGAGCAAGTTAGTCAGTGGAATATGAGATGGATAAAAGAGCAAGCACAGACTATGAAGGTAAATGCTATGCAGAACAGTAGCTGTCACATTTGGTAACAGACAAAAAATAAAAAACACTTGGCTGGTCAACCAACGCATCAATAAATGCTTCATCCTTGATATTATGGAAAAGGAAGATCTTCCAGCAGACCTGAAGATTGAGACTAAATATTCAGTGGCATACAAGAAGACAAGTCAGCAACCTTACTCCAGACTTAAAATCAAAAAGTAATTTTTATTTTTCCTAACATACTTACCGAGAACTACTTTCTTAGGAGTTACCTGTAATCTCCTCTCAACCGACCAGAGTTTTGTGTAGTATACCCTACCTCCGTTTTCTATGGAGGACTAACCCAGGAGTAAGGAGAACGTGCCCTGAGGGTAGACCTGAGCTAGGTCGGCGTTAGCTTGGGTCCAGCTAGTCAGTAAGTTCCTCGGATGGTGCAAAAAGTCCCTGCAAGGGCAGAAGGCACTCGGGGAAGGTAGGGAGGGCCATTACTCGAAGGTAGTTCTCGGTAAGTATGTTAGGAAAAATAAAAATTACTTAAAATTTTTGATTTGTTCCAAAACAGATACTTACCTCGAACTACTTTCTTAGGAGACTTACACTTTAGGAGGTGGGAGTTTCTTCCTGACCTTCAGACCCAGCTAAGCGGACGACAAGTAACCTAGATATGAACTAGGCTCTATAAAATAAAAACTGGAAAAGGAACGGTAGGGCAAACTACACAAAGAGCTCACGTTAATGTCTAAGTACTCACCCTTTAAAAAATTTTCTGATGCTGAGTCCAGTGACAAAGTTGCAGAGACGTGTTCTTCGTTGGTTACATATGTGTGGTTATCTCCGGTAGGGATAGGAAAACGGGGACTAGGGTGAAAAGGAACGAACCTGTGTCTCCTGGTTTTGCTATCCACGATTGCACCTGGGGCTTCACCGTTAAATCGCTTGGAGCGCGGAGATGACTGCCCTAATGGAAAACCCGTCCAAAGACCTCCTTGAGTAATCCTTGAGATAATGGGCAGTAAAGGTCGACTGGTTCGACCAGGTGCCCGCCCGAAGGATCTGGCCCACTGCCATGTTCTTCTCAAAGGCTAAAGAAGTGCTTAGCCCTCTAATGTCATGGGGCCTAGGAGTACCTGGCAGGGCCAGTCCCTCCTCCTTATAGGACCTGACAATAACTTGTCTCAACCAAAAGGAGATGGTATTCTTCGATACCTGCTTCTTCGTAACACCTGTGGAGACGAAAAGACTCTTGATACTCGGCCGGAGATGTACAGTCCTCTCAAGGTACTTCCTAACGGCACGGACAGGGCACAACCTCAAATCTTCTGGATTCCCAGTCTTAGGAATGGCTGGCAGTGAGAACACCTCGAACTTAGGATCCCAGACTGCTGGATTCTGGGTTTTTGCCACGAAAGAAGGGACGAACTTGAGGGAGATTTCTCTCCACCCCTTCGAATGAGAGACGTCGTAAGACAGCCCATGGATCTCTCCTACTCTTTTCGCAGAGGCCAAGGCCAACAAAAAGACCGTCTTGAGAGTGAGATCCCTGTCTACAATATCTTTTAACGGTTCGAACGGGGTGCTACTTAACATCTTCAGAACCCTAGCCAAGTCCCACTGAGGCACCCTAACAGTTTGAGGAGGGCAGGTTTGTTCAAAGCTCCTGATAAGCATAGAGATGTGTCTAGAGGAGCCCAGGTCGATGCCCTTCAGAAGGAAGACTTGACCCAAGGCTGCACGTACTCCTTTTATAGCTGGGATTGACATCCCCGCCTCGTCTCTGAGATATACTAGAAAGTCTGCGATATCTGGGACTGAGGCTTTGAGGGGCTTGATGTTCTTTGAAGCATACCACTTTGTAAAAGAGGCCCATTTCGCTTGGTAGACCACTGCCGACGACCTACTCAGATAACACGACATCTTTCTTGCAGTTCCTGACGAATATCCTTCCTTCCTCAGGAGTCGCTCGATAGTCTCCACGCGTGAAGGCGTAGAGACTGTGGGTTGTCGTGGAACCTGAGAAAGTGTGGTTGTTGTAGAAGATCTGGCCTGTCGGGGAGTGGCCATGGAGGAAGGCATGCCAGGTCTTTTAGATCTGCGAACCACTCTCTCTCCGGCCACCAGGGCGCTACCAAAGTCATCCTTAAGTTTCGGGCAGCCCTTACTCTGTTGAGCACTTGCCTGGTCAACGTGAAGGGGGGAAAAGCGTACACGTCTAGGTTGTCCCATTTGTGCTGAAAGGCATCCTCCAAGGCTGCCTTTGGGTCTGGGACAGGAGAACAAAACACGGGGAGTTGTGCGTTCAGTCTGGTTGCAAATAGGTCCATCACTGGGGAACCCCATCGTTGAATGATGAGCCTGGCTACTTCTGGGAGGAGGGACCACTCTGTTCCCACTACCTGACCCATCCTGCTGAGACCGTCGACTAGGATGTTCTTCTTCCCAGGGATGAACCTTGCCAATAACACTATCTGGTTCGTCTCCGCCCAATCCAGGATCTCTAGGGCGAGATCGCACAACTCCCTTGACTTGAGGCCTCCTTGCTTCTTTATGTACGCGACTACTGTGGCGTTGTCGCACATCAACGCCACAGTGTTTCCCCTTAGTAGTTCGATGAACTGCAGACAAGCTTTTTGGACTGCCTTCAACTCTAGGACATTGATGTGTAGGCCTTTCTCCACGTCCGTCCAGGTTCCTCTCGCCGTCTCGTTGAGGAGATGTGCTCCCCATCCCTCGTTGGAGGCGTCTGTGAATAGGAGCATCTCGGGAGGCTCGGTCGCGTATTCGACCGGCACTGCCACCACTCCAGGGAGGGTATTGTGTTTGGCAGAACTGGGATTAATTTTTGGGGCGAGTCCAGTTGGTTCTAGCAACCCTTCAGGTTCCATTGGATGCCCCTGAGCCTGAGCCTCCCCTGTGGAACCAGTTTCTCCAATGACACCAGATGACCTATTAGCCTTTGCCAGTCCTTGGCTCTCCTGGGTTGCCCCAAAAGGAAAGGCAGAAGGATCTTTATTAGATTGCTTACCCGTTCCTCTGACGGAAAGGCCTTCACTAGTCGGGAATCCAGTGTCATCCCCAAGTAGGTCATCCTGGTGGAGGAAGACAGGTTCGATTTTTCTGGGTTGATCATGATACCCAGATCCTTGAAAAATTGAAGAAGCTTTACACTTTGCTCCCTCAAAACGTCCTCTGAGGAGGAAAGGAGCAACCAGTCGTTCAGGTACCGGATGAGGCGAATACCCCGCTCGTGAGCCCACACCGAGACTGTCGTGAAGACTCTCGTGAATACCTGGGGAGCAGTTGACAACCCGAAGCAGAGGGTCTTGAATTGCAGGATCTGGGCACCCCATTTCACTCGGAACTTTCGGCTTGAGGGGTGGACCGGGATTTGAAAGTATGCGTCCTTGAGGTCTATGTCATCATGTAGTCTTTCTCCCTCAAGGACTGCAAGACCGACTTCGGGGTGTCCATTTTGAAATCCGTCTTGCAAACAAACTTGTTGAGAGCTGACAGGTCTATCACTGGTCTCCATCCCCCCATCGCCTTTTCTACCAGGAATAGTCGGCTGTAGAAACCCGGTCCCGGATGTAGGACCTCTTCCATGGCGCCCTTCTCCAACATACTGGACACCTCTTCTTGAAGGGCCGCCCTCTTCAACGGGTCCTTGGGTGCCAGCCACTCCGTCAGGCTGGCTGGAATCTAAGGTGGAGGTTCCGTTAAGAACGGGAGCCTGTACCCCTCCTTCTGTACGGATACTGTCCAGGGTTCCGCTCCGTGAGCCCTCCATGCTTGCCAATGTTGTCTGAGGCATCCCCCAACCTGAGGCTTGGGCAGGAGTAGGGGGCCTCACACTCTACCTCCTCCTGGAGGAGCGGCCTGAACGGCCTCTCCTGGAAGCCGAATAGGCTGTTCTAAAAGAGGCAGACGCTGCTGGAGCTCCTCTACGGGGGGCTGTGGTGCTGAAGCCCACGAGGAAGAAGGGGCGTCTCTCCTCGTCAGGCTAGGAGGGGCCTGAGAAGTAGAGGGCCCGTCTGATGCTGACCTCTTGTAGGGGGGCCTCCTTACCAGTTGAGGTCTGGGAGCGCCCACTTCCTTCCGTTTAGCTACCTTCTCCATTATCTCCTCTAGCTGTTTTAAGGGGAACAAGGAGTCACCCCACACAGGAAGGCTCCTCATGGCCCTCGCCTCCCTGTCCGGGATCTTCCGGGAAAGCTTCGCCAGGATAGTATCCCTCTTGCGATAGGACCCAGTTCGCTGAAAGGGCAAGGGACTGATATGTAAGGAACTTCAGAGTCTTGCCCCGGAGATGATAAGCTCCTTCAGTAGGTTCTGTTGTTCCGGGTCTGTCAAGTCATAGGTGGCTTGTACCCCTACCAGAGTGGAGGCCCACCAGTCCAACCAAGAGGAGACGTGCACCAAGTCTTTCGACATCTCCTCCATCATCGCTGCTTCCGACTGCGAAAAGCAAATCGGGGCCGAGGAGGCTCTGTCTTCCGGAGCACCCTGTCCCAGAACTTCGAGGGAAGGCTCCACTTTGCAGGCTCCCGGCCGCTGTCCTTCTGGCACATAGAACCTACTCTGGGACCTGAGTCCCTGTAGCAACTTCGAGGAGCTCTGTGTTTTGGGAGCTTCAGCATTGCCTGCCACAACTTTATCAACGTGAGCCCGTCCCAGGACTAGATCCCTGGCCACAGGCAGGGCCAGGGAGGTTTTCTGCTGGACGGGTGCCTCCATCAACCGACTCAGGCTGGACCTCCAGAAGTCCTCGTCAGTTGGAACAGGTTCCTCAATCCGATGATGCCTTCGTATCAGGCCTATTACTTTCCGATACGCCGAGTCCTCGGTCGGGGAACCTTCTCTGCTGTCAGCAGTACCTTCCGCCTGATCCCGAGGAGCCGGGTCACCGGGCACTCCTACCGGGCACTTCGGCTCTGGATCAACAGGCACTCCCCTGCGGTGGTAGCGGTCTGCCCCGACGGGAACCTCCGCACCAGGGTTGGGGGCCGGGACGGGCATCGCCGTGCCGGCGAGGACTACCGTCCGTGTAATCTCTCTGGAGGACAAGGACGCGGATCCCGTGGGCTGACCCGACAGAGGGAACCGTTCCTTTAAGTCGTAGGGCCGAGCCAGCTGTGCTGACTCGCCCTGGCTGCCTGTACGGAAGCACGGCTCCCCCCGCTGGGCGGGGTGAGGCCTGAAGAGGCCTTCTCGCATTGCTCCCTGCGAGGGTCATATCTGCAGCTGGAAGATGGCCTTCGCGGCGAATAATCCCTGGACCGTCGGTCAGGGGAACGCTGCAAATCACTTCTACGGGGAACGAAGACCCAATCACCATCGGGGGACCTACTCTTCCTGTACCTCCTCCGTGGAGACCGGGACCGTTTTCTACTGAATCTCGAGCGGGACCTTGAGCGGGAACGCCTGCTCCTGGACCGCTCCCTCCGTTGCCAGCGCCTCCTCCTCGCTTCACCTTCTGAAGAGATCGAAGAACCACCATCTGAAGAGCCCGACGATACTGTACAACCCGACCGACGGGCGGGAGCGGGGGCCACGGAGGTCTTCGCGACCAGCTGAGTTCCAGAGGTCGAGGGTTGTAGGAAAGAATCCGGAACCGTCGTCAGAGGAGCTGGAAAAGAGGTTGGCCACACTACACTAGGGAACCAGGTATCCAGGCCCTCTTCCATCCGCATTGGGGACCTACCTGGCGTTTTAGGGAGCCTCCACCCGAAGGGCTCACTTACCGTAGAGTCCAACTTCTCCTGGGCGTCACCAGCCACTGAAGTACCTGAAACACAGGCCCACGAAGCGGGCGAAGAAACAGGCAAAACGTTACTACTCCACATGGGGTCGTCGGAGGAGACGAGCCCCCCAAGCACAAGGGCAGAGTCTCCAGAACCCCCAGACACAGCACTATCAGGCTCCCCACTAGCCTGAGAAGGGCCAGCAACCCCCACTTCATATACATTAGACTCCTGGGGAAGGGCCCTCGGCACTTTCCCCGCAACGGACTTACCTCGTCCCCTACTCTGGGTAGGGGAAGGCGAGACAGAAGCCCCGTCGGACCGTCCACTTGGCGACGGTAACGGCGAAGAGATGCTAGACTTCCTAGGCGAACGTTTCGACGACTTCTTCTTTTTAGTGCCATAATGCACCCACTGGATCTCATTCCAGCTAACACACTCATCGCACGTATCCGACGGCGAGCACACACTGCCTCTACAGGAAGAGCAAAGGGAATGAGGGTCCACTTCGGGCTTGGAAAGGAACACTCCACACGACTTTCCGGCTCTAGGCCCAGGACAACGGCGGATCTGCTCCATCGCACACAACCACAAGACACAGGTACGAAGGGAATAATCAAGGAATTCACTTGGGAAACACAAGGAAAGGCAGTGAACACGCGAGAACACAAGGGAAAAGCACAGAGATACCACGCGGTAACCACGTGGGACACACGAGTCGGGACACAAAGGGTTGTAAGAGAATGAGAGCGGCGTGATGGTATCACGACGCGACCAGAGAACTTACTGACTAGAGGGACCCAAGCTAACGCCGACCTAGCTCAGGTCTACCCTCAGGGCACGTTCTCCTTACTCCTGGGTTAGTCCTCCATAGAAAACGGAGGTAGGGTATACTACACAAAACTCTGGTCGGTTGAGAGGAGATTACAGGTAACTCCTAAGAAAGTAGTTCGAGGTAAGTATCTGTGTTGGAACAAACAACTTTTAGGCCTTTTTCAAAATACAAAAATAAAAAAGTGACCTTTGCTTGATTGAATTATCCCAGCACATCTC
The DNA here is from genome assembly GCF_036898095.1 of Palaemon carinicauda. Taxonomy (NCBI): domain Eukaryota; kingdom Metazoa; phylum Arthropoda; class Malacostraca; order Decapoda; family Palaemonidae; genus Palaemon; species Palaemon carinicauda. The sequence goes on along the minus strand of NC_090755.1, from coordinate 16,121,580 downwards.
ACATATGAGGTAAGGTGTGAGAACTTGATCGCAACAGTTGCTCCAGAGGACATTGAGAATACTTATTCACAGACAAAACAATAATGACCTGGAAGGTATGATCAAGAATACTGAATCATCCTAAAGGCTACCTAGGGAAAACAATCTAACTCAAAAAGCAGACAACAAATCACAAAAAACACTAATACAAAATATGGGCAATACAAAAAACTTACTTCAAAGTTAACCACTACTAATCTTCGTCGGTAAAATTGAAGACTTAGAAAATACGCCCACAGACAGAAACTCAACTAGTTGAAAATCGCTGAGCATGGAATATACAAAATGCTAAGATAAAAAACTGAATCCAGAATCGTAAAAAGAGAGTTTAAGGATAACAATCATATTGTATATGAAAACATAGCAAAACATAAAAAACTACACATGACATGGAAAGTAAACTAGCACAACTTTCATAAGATAGTCAGAACTCTAATTGAGAAAACAGTAATACAGAAGTCCAAAACTTAAAATAATTCTAGCACTAGAAAAACACAGAGGAGTAACTAAAGAAAGGGTAAAGTTGTACTTACAATTATCCAGGATGACAAAGAAGCTAGCTCTAATGAAAACTTAAGAACGGCACTAACAACAATAGATAATCTAAAGTTTGTTTTAAGATATAATAGAGAGAATAATAAAATCAATCAAATACAGTGAAAAGTTAATTAATTGAAAAAGCATGGCAGAGAAGTTCTCAAAGGTCTCAGCAGCAATGAAAACCTGGATACTTCTTCTATCCTTTTGAGGTCAAACTTTCAGTGCCTGACATCATTTGAAAACAATATATTTGGGCTATATAAATGATGAGGTTTGACATAACAGAATGTTAAGACTATTAAAACTAAAATACTGTAATCACAAACCTTATACAATATGAATCCACCAAAACTTAATGACACAGCAGTCTTACTGAATCCAGGAAACCACCTTGGAAAATATGACATTATATTTGCGCATTTTGAAAATATGCAGTTGTATAATCTACAATCATTTACAAACACACCACTAAGGATGCAAACGGTAGGCAACCAGATTACTTTCAGTCGCAATATGAGAAATGCCAGGATGCTCCACAAAATAGACACACCTGTAATTTGAAAAATAAAAACATTTAAGAGGATTAACACTAATTTAAGGTCTTATTTTTATAAAGACAAAATCTACTCTAAATTTTGAACTGTTCATCTTTATTTCATTACATATTGCAAATATAAAATTTCAGAAAAATAAATCAAACCAATATTTTCATGTGCATTTCGTCTTTTTTGCACATGGATTCACTTATATGAAGTTGACTAATTGTAACTAATGCAAAAAAAAATATGTGGAAATTCACTCAACAGGGGAAAAAATAAAAATAAAATTAGCAAAATCAATTAAAAAAATAAAAAAAGACTTCGAGAATCAGTCATCACAATCCATCGTACCTAATCAAAGGAAATCCCTCACCCTATACTAGGACTTGGTCTTCAAGACAGGAAGTCATCCACTAAATCTTTTGCATAAATGAAAAAAATGTGTAACAAATAGCACATATAAAGTTATCATTTTATATCTTTACAAGAGCTGTCTTTTTGAAAAGTAAGGTATACAGTTTTATGTTAGCAAATATAATTTTGTGTTAGCAAATTTTATTCAAATGGGGGAAGTGCCTTTGGTATATGTATGTATGTATGTATAACTTCATTATCTATTAGCATAAAATCTCATAATTTCCTGAAAAAACAAAAGTTTTCAAACCTATGATAAGCTACGAACAATTAAATTCCACAAGCTTGATTTCATAATTACTTTGCAGCAGCATCAGCTTCTTAGAGAGAGAGGTTATTACTGATTCATATAAGAAAATTTTCAATAAAGCCTTTCATATCACATATCAGATGAAAATTCAGCCCATGTAACTAAAGCTTTTACTTATATGAAACTCCCCTGATGTTCATACTGAGTCTTCTATAGATCCTCAGTTACATTTACCTGTTAAAATCTAAATTTTCTTATTAATTTTCTCATCTTTCCTTTCAATAAACACATGCCCTTAGTAAAAGAAGGAACATTCTAACGGTAAGTGGTAACTAGATGCACCAGTGTTTCTTTGTCTCTTTCAGTTTCCAAGTCATGTTAGTTGTGTTCAGAGGCTCTCAAAATCGTTTGCTTCTGCATATCAAGATATTTTCCCTTGTTTTAGTTAGCAGTTACTGCATAGCACGTGTCAATTGTTTCATTGCCTATCTCAGTTTTTAAGTCGTGCTGGTTGTGTTCAGACACTCTCCCGATTATTTGCATCTTTCTGTGCATTAAGATGTCTTTCGCCATTTAGTTAGCAATTACTGCAAAGTGCGTGCACGAAAATTGTTTCAAGGATATCATGATCTGCATTTCAAATATATACCATGTCAGAGGCAATACTGTGATTTAAGTACCCATTGTGGAGAGTATGTTTCCAGTGGTATCTCTGATGAAAAAGTATGTTTCGATGGTTGCTCATCAAGTTATCAGTTCACAATGCAAAAGGAAACCAATTGTTAGTTCAGCGTAAAAACTAGGGACATCTAAACGATTGATTATAGTGGGGACAGTGACGATAATGACATGCCATCACCTTTAGACAATTCACAAAATCGCCCAACTTTTGATAGTGATAGGCTCCATAAGCTCTTGACATTGCTTGCTTCATTTGTTAAAGTTCAGAAGTCCAGTGAATCCTCTCTTAAAAGTAGTATCTCTGGTCCTACCTACCCCATTGCAAGTTCAGAAGTCCAGTGAATCCTCTCTTAAAAGTAGTATCTCTGGTCCTACCTACCCCATTGCAAGTTCAGAAGTCCAGTGAATCCTCTCTTAAAAGTAGTATCTCTGGTCCTACCTACCCCATTGCAAGTTCAGAAGTCCAGTGAATCCTCTCTTAAAAGTAGTATCTCTGGTCCTACCTACCCCATTGCAAAACCTAACCTAACTCCCCAAGTTGAGTCTAGTGTTAATAGTGTCTCTTTCAATAAGGGTTCTGAGAGTTCACGGCCCAGCATATATTCAAACACATCTCACAAAGCCTCAAATTCTTTAATTACTTTAGACACTTCAGCTACTAAACCCTTTCAAAGTCGTAATCCTAGTCGCTCTATAAGAAAAATAGATTGTGAGGCAGAAGACTAAGTTAGTAGTCTGAAACTTAATATCCATCCACTCGCTAAAGTAAGTGCTCCTACACTATAGGTAGATGGTGTGGCATATTATATGATTCCCTCAAATCTTGTTGGGGGTGAACGTTTCAATTAAACCCAATCGATTGCATCATGCTCCGCTTGGCATTGTGTTCGTTTTGCTTCCAAGATTGGCCAATAGTTCATCACAGTAACTCTTGCAGGGTAAATATATGCGCTAATAAATTTACTCACAAAACGGATCCTCCACAAGTGTGCGCAGCATACTTCACATCTACTACAGTTGTAAATAAACCAACAAATCAGCTGATTTTCTCTTGGTTCAAGCTGTGATACAGAAAGATTAAGAGAAAGTCAACTTAGAGACAAACCTTCAAAGTGAGGAATTATCTCCTTCTCAACCTTACTCTTGGAAAATATCCTGATAAACTGAGTAAGGTAAGTTTGGAGGCTTCTCATCTATCCAAATCTGAGGAAACAGAGTAGTTACTTCCATGACTTTATATCCAGCAGTTCTCAACTTCGTGGTGGATAGAATCAATATATTGTTGTCTCATATTCAGAAAAAAGCTAGCAATTCTGGTTCCCATTTAGTTCTTATGCCTTCTATAAAGCATTGATGTGTTAACTTGTACAAGACTCATCAGTTGCATAATATTGTATTAGATTTCAATTCCCAGTCAAAAACTAAAATCTTCAAATTTAGGTTTTTCCAAGTTGGTTGATTAACGAGATGCTGTTTGTGGGTAATCAAGCAAGGAGTACTCTTGAACCCCTTTCCTTAGCACAATCTATACTGTAAGTGTACTGTATATTGAGTTTTAATTGGTGTCCCTTGTAGATTTGTTAGCATTCTAGCATACAAAAAGCAACCACGTTTTAAATAAATTAAAACATATCCTCCTTTCAGATTGTGATAAGTGTTGATTGTATTTTAAGTAATCTTTTCTGTTGACTGTTTTTGAAAAAAAAAAAAAAAACTGTTTTAAATTACCGTAGTGAGGAGGACAATGTTGTGAATAGAATGACTTACGTTAGATTTTTACAATGTCAAGAGAGAGCAAACCAGTTTAATGATGAAAGATTAGTTATCTTTTACAGAGTGGATAACAGCACGACACATTAATGCCTCCTTACCCATCAAGTTAGCGATGTATCTATAGATCTCAACTTATTTAACTTCCTGATATCAACTTATTTAACTTCCTTTGTTATTATCAAAAGGTCAGCGAGCTGTCTCTTATGGGAGGCAAGTCTGACTTGCCTGCCCTACTGCTTACACTATTCTGACTTCCATAGTCTAGTGGTTATAATTACAAAATGTTCCTTTGGTAAGGCCTCTGAATATTCAATGCACCTTACAGAGTACAGTTCACTATGATAAAATAAATATTCTCTGGGCCATAACTTGCTTTTGCCTAACATTCTTTCCTGCATGAATAAAATGATTGGAAAATTTTCCTTGATTAGCATTATTAAAGAATCATATTTAGATCTAAGGCTTTGGAAATTCCATTGAAGAATCATGAGTTTGATATCCATAAGGACAAACTATGATTCATTTCTATCTAATCGTTTAATGATTGGGGCACTCCTTGTGGAAATTTTTTTATGTCGACTCTTTATCAATATTCATTGTGATTGTCCGGTGTTCTCTCTCTTTTCTTAATATCTTTAAGATGATTAACAGCTTCACTTAATGGACTGTCCTCTCCTATGTTTAAATTGTCTGATGTGCTTGATTCAATACAGTATTCACAATACTTTTAACTGGGCATACTACCTTTTCTAATAATGCAGATTATTATGGATTAATTTCATTCTTTGTTCTTCAAACAGAAGTTCTGAGATTTCTTTCGATCCAGATGGGCTTTGAATACCTTTCTATCCTTTAGACATCTGTTTAGATTTTTTTACATTTTCCTGATATGATTTGTATTAGGGCTTTCATCTTGTATGACTACTTCTACAACTTTCTTATAGTTGAAACAGGGGATACTATTTTATCAGTTCGTTTAGGGAAATCTTCAAGAATCAATGAAAATGATTGTTCAGGCTTTATCTGCTCTTCAAGAGATCTTTTACAGGCCTCTTCAAAAAGGACCCTTCCCACATTTCTAAAGGCCTGAATTTCCTCTTAAAAAAAGGAATTTAACACAACTTTTAGGTGTTGTTGGGTGTGCTTCCCAACAGTGAAAGCAACACAATTTCCTGTACACGTTCCATTACTTTTTTTCCACAGTTGGCACAAACTGATGTCTTATTTAATTTTCCTTACATTTTAGCTTAAATGGCCATACATTTAGCAATGGTAACATCAAAATGGTGAAGGGATGTGTGGTTTCACCTTCAAAGATAGAAAACCAGATTTAATAAAATTGGGTAGCCTGCACTGATTAAAGGTTAAAATCAAAGTTGCAAGAGGAATATGTTGTTGTCCATCAGCAGATCACTCTCTTACTCTGGTTAAAAATGGGGTGTGAAATGCATTTCACACTATGACCAACTTAAGGTTGATATTTCTTTTAATTTCTCACTTTGTATTTGGTATAATGTCTATCAAAAGACTACCATTCCCCTGGGGAAGAATTTTTCATTGACCTCCACATATTTTTACTATCTCCCTATTTGCTCTAGATACATTTACATGTACATGTCTTCCATTTTTAAAATCAAGAATCAAACTTTTTCATAGTTCACTACTTCATAATGATCAAGCAATAGTTCTCTTTTTCTATATCTTTCTGTTGTCATAGTTTTTTACTTTCTTCTCTACCCTTCCTTAAATTCATTCTTTACTTGGCATAAATACATTCTAATGTAACTAAATTAGAACCTAAGTTACAGCTGTCAATACCTAGAGCCATGGCCATACTTTCCAGGCCATCTACAAAGTGATATGTTTGTAAAAAATAGCAAGCCGAGCTATCCACCCCTTCTCAGAGGATGTCAGTCCTCCTACCCCATGTGGCTCAACCTGGGAAAAGGTTTCAGCGGGAACCAGTCCTCTATTAGAGAGGGACTGGCTTTCTTTATGTGGGCATGCACTGGTCAGAAGAGGTAGTTACTCTTAACACACCGGCGACTCCATTGCCTGGCATCACCTGTTACCCGCAAATATGGGAGACAAAACCGGATCGCTGGAGCCCGACTCTTCGTAGACAGAGCCTGCGGCCAATGGGGACTGCCAGAGGGTGATGGCATCTAAATTTTAAGTGTATACAAAACCTTGTCAATGTTCTTACAGAGGTCATCAACAGAATTCCAAAAGAGCAAGAGAAAAACTAAGATAAAGACAAGTCTTATAGGGGGGTCAAGTCTTGGTCTGGTCACTCAGACCCTGTCTTAGCAGTATGGGGGAACCTGTCAGGGTGGATAAAACACTCCACCACCATTGCCAAACTCATCATTAAGACTTTCAAGCCCCTCTACTGCATCAAAGTGCTAGCCCATCAGAGGGGAGAGAGCTCATGAAAGTAAGGCGGTATCCTACTTGGAGGACTTCCACCACCCAATTCTCCACTGTGTTGATGTCACATTGCCAAATGGCTTGCCAAGCATCCCCCAGAACTTTGCAGATGGAGATGGGGAATGCTAATTTCCTTCCTCTATCACCCTTCCTAGGACAGCCATGAAAAGGGCAAAAGGGAGGGCTGCCATAGGCTTCTTCAGTACTATCTTCACGGATTGTGTAGAAGTTCTAGGAGTGGTTATTTTTGAAGGGCCTGGGTCCTAACGGTAACCGCTCAATGGATCAAGGAGTCTGATTTACCTTTCTCCATTATAGCCTTGACATCATTCTGCAGAAAGAGGGATGGAGACTCCAGTACTGGGTGAATTCTTCTTCATGACCCACTTGCCTTTGAAGCATGAAACATTTGCATCTTTCTATTCAGGACCCAAATGGCTCCCTGGTTTGCTGACTGATATGCAAAATGCATTACTGCCTTCGCCTGAGAGAACCAAGTTGGTATATTTCTTCTTTGTCTCAGGATTTGACAAATCCTGACATGAAGAGGAATGGATGACTACCCCCGACCAGTGGTTGTTCCAGGATGTCGTTTGGAGGTTGGCCATGGAAGCAACTTTCAAGGTTGCAAACTCAGAGGCTAGAGAACAAAGTGTCCTCATTATCATGTCTCTCCTCTGCTGTCCCTAATATTAGCGCTACTACTGCTGGATCAATCGTAAGACGAGGCAGATCTACTTCTCCCAGCACGTAATATCTCCATTGTCGAGATCAGGCAGGAAGTAAGACTTTTTTTTTAGTGGCTCAAGCGTAGGAAATTCTTTGGACTGAAGATCTGAGAATTGACCTTATCAAGCACTGCACAAGCAAGAACTGACCACAGTAGCTTAAGAGCACCAAAGCATCAATTAATGGCTGTCATTTCACAATCAATGGGCTCTGTGAAAGTCTCCCTCAGGTCGTTGAAATCACAGATGTGGGTGAGGACCTTGACAAAAGTAGACTCTGTCTCATGATACTCAATCTCTGCTGGCACAGCACCTAAGTGTGTGTCACAGAGTTAATAACCTCCAGACACTCCTCAGCACCTCTTCACAAACCACCATAGGACTTCTTTTTCCTATAGATTACTTGTAAACAAGGGTGGTACTATGCAGTGGAAGAGGGAATTGACGAAGTTGCTCGGACACCCCTTCAGCGGCTGAATTAACCCTCACACTCTTCCCTTCCATAGTTGAAAAGGTACAGGGTGCCTTTGTCTCTGAGTGGCAAGAGGGAGAACATGGCACTTTATGGCCCAAAGGAGCATTTGACGAGTGCATATCCCTAGCAAAAGAAAATCTGAGATCATCCCCTTGATGTTACTTATTCCATATATCTGTCATAATGATGTGTTGAAAGGTCTGGTCAGGAAACACAACCTTGGCATGTTGGAGGATCTCTGGAAACAGACTAATCATGCATGAGGAAAATTCCCGTAAAGTAGAATGGTCTTAGTAGCTGGAAGATTCTAGGTGCAATGGAAGACCCTGATGTGATGACTGTCGTCGACAGGAAGGAACAGGTGAATGAGGATCAAAATCTCGAGAAAATCTGGAATACGGGTCTTTGAAAGTCAAAGCTTGGGGTGTCCAGTCACTCAATGTCAGACCACGAGGTTGCATCAGAACCGGCGTCCTAAAGTGTGGTGTCCTTACGCGAGATGAGTGAGTACTGACGGATCATGCAGTGACGTTATGTTTGGAGACAGTGTTTAAAGGCTCGAAGCGTGAAGACCTGATGCTTGGAAACCCATTGCATGGAAATTAAGCATATAGTAATTAAACATCACAGCCAAACTTAAATAATAATCCTCTTTACAGCCATTTACATTGTTAAAATTAATGACACGCTGTCAACATTGACCTTTTTTTCTTACCATAGGATTCTGATGGCAGACTGAAAAATCTGGTAAGTATAGCTGAGCATATTTCATGTTTTCATATTGAAATTGAATGTGTTTGAGATGAAGTGTCTAAGGAGTATAGCTGGTGTATCTTGAGTAGATAGGGTTAGGAACGAAGTAGTGAGGGTGAGAACAGGTGTAAGAAATGAGTTTGCAGCTAGAGTGGATATGAATGTGTTGAGGTGGTTTGGCCATGTTGAGAGAATGGAAAATGGCTGTCTGCTAAAGAAGGTGATTAATGCAAGAGTTGATGGGAGAAGTACAAGAGGAAGGCCAAGGTTTGGGTGGATGGATAGAGTGAAGGAAGCTCTGAGTGATGGGAGGAAAGATGTGAGAGAGGCAATAGCGTGCTAGAAATAGGAATGAATGGCGAGCGATTGTGACGCAGTTCCGGTAGGCCCAGCTGCTTCCTCCGGTGCCTTGGTTGACCGCGGAGGTAGCAGCAGTAGGGGATATAGCGTTATGAAGCTTCATCTGTTGTGGATAACGGGGCAGGGTGGACTGTGGCACCCTAGCAGTACCAGCCAAACTCGGTTGAGTCCCTTGTCAGTCTGGGAGGAACGTAGACAGGAGAGGTCCCCTTTTTTGTTTCATTTGTTTGATGTCAGCTACCCCCCAAAATTGGGGGAAATGCCTTGGTATGTGTATGAATGTGTATTATATCTTAGAGGAGCTTTCTTTTTTTTTTTAAATGCAATCTCTTTAAAAAAAAAGTAATCTATTGGAAATAATTTTTTTTATCAACCGCAGCATATTTGGACTTCACTTACTTAGTCTGTATGGGAGTGGAGGGGGTTAGGTTAAAAATAGCAAGAGGGGCAATGTGTATGCTGGAATTTTATTTGGTAAAGGCCAGAAAAAAAAAAGATATTTATAAAAAATTTTATACAATAAATTACTCTATACAAAATCTGCATTAAATAAGAAGTTGAAAGAGAATATGGAGAAGAATTACTGAGTTAAAGGGGATAAGGATGGTAAGAGATAAGAAAGGAAATAAGAAAGACAAGGAATGATAAAGGGCATAAGGATGATAAGGAATAAGAAAAAAAAGAATAAGAAAAGGAAAACAGATTGAAATATGACAAATTTGTAGATAATTTGTATTTTCCCTAACTATACAAACCTTACCAATTTAATAGGGGTATTACTTTCGGCGTAGCTGAAATGACGAGCCATTAAGATTTAACGAAGGTTTACTACCCACACCACTAGTTAGCGGGGATAGGGGGGGTAGCTGCAGTGGTTTGAGGTCAGGTATGCAGAGAACCCAGAATGCTGTTTTCCCCAAGAGAGGGGATGATGAAGAAAAGAATAAGGGCCAGTCAAACCTTTTCATTCATGCAGACTAAAACCGGGTAACAATGCCCTCAACCTTCTGCTACTTGTACGATATGGAGCTTGAGGTTTTAACCAGCTGCTGTGCAGCCACCACAGGACCGATAGAGAACGTATCGGGGCTCATGGGGGTCACGTTTTGCAGGTAGTAGGCTGTGAAGGTTGTCTGCTGCTTCCACACCCCAGCTTGAAGGACCTGCGTCACTGAAAAATTCTTTTTGAAGGCCAGGGACGTAGCTATGCCCCTGACATCATGTGCTCTAGGGCGACGTGACGGAGGAGGGTCTGGATTCAGGACAGATGAATCACCCTACGAATCCATGCTGAGATGGTGTTCTTAGTGACCCTCCTCTTATTCCTCCCTGTGCTAACGAATAAAGCTGGCACATGAGGACGGACTGCAGCCGTTCTTTTAAGATATAGCCTCAAACTCCTTACTGGGCATAGTAGATGGTCTGGGTCATCTGTTACAGAACGGAGACTAGAAATCCGGAAGGAGTCGAACCGAGGGTCCGATACTCCCGGATTCTGAGTCTTAGCAATAAACTCAGGGACGAGTTTAAACGTTACCTCCCCCCATCCCCTTGAATGGGCGATGTCATACGAGAGACCATGAAGTTCACTAACACGCCTGGCCGAAGCCAAAGCTAGTAGGAACACCGTCTTCCAAGTTAGGTGGCGATCTGAGGCCTGGCGTTATAGTTCATAGGGAGGTCTCTTAAGAGACCTGAGAACTAAAACCACGTTCCATGGAGGAGGTCTCACTTCTGACTGAGGGCAGGTAAGTTCATAACTTCGTATGAGTAGGGAAAGTTCCAGCGAAGAAGAAATGTCCATTCCTTTTAGCCTGAAGGCTAGACTTAAGGCTAACTTAAGCGATAGCCTTTCACTGCCGAGACTGAAAGGCGCATTTCTTCCCGCAAATAAACGAGGAACTCCGCTATTGTTGGAATAGTGGCATTGAGTGGAGAGATACCCCTTCCACAACACCAACCAAAGAAGACTTTCCACTTTGCCTGATGACTTTCGCAGATGTCCATACATCCTGACCGCAACTTGCTGCGAAAATCCTCTCTCAGTGAGGAGATGCTGGATAGTCTCCAGGCGTGAAGTTGTAGCGAAGCTTAGGCTTTGTGAAGGATGTTGGCATGAGGTTGTCTGAGTAGATTGTGTTGTGGAGGGAGTTCTCTTAGTAACTCTGTTAGGAGTTGCAGAAGGTCCGGAAACCATTCCGCGTGATGTCATAGCGGAGCTATGAGGGTCATCGAAAGATTGACCGATGTTCTGGTCTTGTTGAGCACCCTCCTCATCAGACAGAACGGGGGAAAGGCGTAAACGTCGATGTTGTCCCACCGTTGTTGGAAGGCATCTTGCCAGAGAGCCTTGGGATCCGAGACTGGGGAGCAGTACAGCGGAAGCTTGAAGTTCAGAGCTGTTGCAAACAGATTCACAGTCAGAGAACCCCACAAAGTCAGGACTTTGTTGGCTACTAGATGATCCAAAGACCACTCGGTACTCACTATCTGAGACGCTCTGCTCAGATTGTCGGCGAGCACATTCCTCTTGCCTGGAATGAAACGTGCCGATAGCGGAATCGAGTGGACTTCGGTCCATCTCAGTATCTCTACTGCAAGATGGGATAGCTGCTTTGAAAAGGTACCTCCTTGTTTGTTGATGTAAGCCACTACTGTGGTGTTGTCGCTCACCACCACCACCACAGAGTGACCCGCCAGGTATTGTTGGAACTGTTGAAGGGCCAAAAAGACGGTCTTCATCTCTAGAAGATTTATATGGAGGCACTTTTCTGATTCTGACCACAGGCCTGAGGTCGCGTGGTGCAGTACATGGGCCCCCCACCCTTTCTTTGAGGCATCCGAAAACAGCATCAAATCCGGGGGGAGGACGAGAAGATCCACTCCTCTTCGTAGGTTCTCGTCTGTCACCCACCACTGGAGGTCCGTCCGTTCCGCAGGTCCCATAGGGATCATGACGTCCGGGGAATTGTAACCTTGATTCCACCGGGACTTGAGCCGCCACTGGAGGGATCTCATCCTGAGGCAACCATTGGGAACTAGACGAGCCAAAGTTGAAAGGTGACCGAGGAGACGTAACCACGATTGGCCTGGAAGTTCTTCTCGTTTGAGAAAAGGGCTAGCGACCTTCCTCAGCCTTGCTATCCTGTCATCTGATGGGAAGGTTTTGTGGAGATTGGTGTCTATGATCATGCCTAGGTATACTGTACCAGTCTTTGGGTGGGAAGCAGAGAGGATTTCTCAAGATTTACCATGATCCCCAGATCCTGGCAAAGTCCCAGAAGTTTGTCCTGGTGTTGAAGAAGGGATGACACCGAGTCTGCTAGGATCAGCCAGTCGTCCAGATAACGGAGGAGACGGATGCCGATCCTGTGTGCCCACGAAGATATTAGGGTGAACACTCAGGTGAAAACCTGCGGTACTGTGGAGAGACCGAAACACAGCACTTTGAACTGGTATTCCTTGTTGTCTAGGCTGAATCTTAAGTACTTCCTTGAAGACGGATGGACTGGGATCTGGAAGTACCCGTCCTTCAGATCCAGTGTACACATGAAGTCTTGAGGTCTCACTGCTAGTCTGACCGTGTCTGCGGTCTCCATGCTGAACGGAGGTTGTTTGACAAACATGTTCAGAGCCGAGAGGTCAATGACTGGTCTCCAGCCTCCAGACGCCTTCTTTACAAGAAAGAGTCGACTGAAGAAGCCTGGGGACCCGTCGAGGACCTCTTGGAGAGCGCCCTTCTTCAACAGGGTCTGGACTTCTGCCCGAAGGGCTTGCCCCCTTGCTGATCCCATGACAAGGGAGCTCAACGACACTGGATTCGTTGTCAGGGGAGGTAGAGATGTTGTGAACGGGACGCGATATCCCTGACTGATTACGGAAATCGTCCAGGAATCGGCCACGAGTTGCTGCCACCTGTCTGCGCAACTTTGTAGGCATCCCCCCACTGGTGGACATGCAGGGGAACTGCCAATCCTAGCGTTTGTGGCCTCGGCTGCTCCCTCTAGGATTTTTACCTCCCCTGGAGGACTTTTTGCCTTTCTTGTCCTTGACAGGATGGGACTGTTGGGGTGCTGGAGGTTTATAGGGCTTGGATGTCAAAGCCCTATGCAGGAGGGAGTCTTGGTGGGACTTCCTCCACCTCTCAGCAGCCAGTTCCACATCCTTAGGCTCAAACAAGTTCGTTCCTTCTAAGGAAGAATGCCTGAGCTTATTTATCTCGGTGCTAGGGACCTTCTGATGGAACGAGCCACCGCATCCCGACGTTTCAGGATGGTATTTGCCCACAAGTTCGAGACTTGGTGGGCCAGAAACTTGATCGTGCGAGTGCCTGAGAGGAGGAACGTCTCCATAGCTTTCCTGGTACGTTCTTTGGAGAAGTCCTTAGAGCGTATCAGGATACCTAAGGTCCCTAACCAGATATCCAGCCACGAAGTGGCTTGCATAGCACACTTCGCAACCTTATCCTAGTTAAGGATCTCAGTTGCCGAGAATGAGACCTGCCGGTTGGAGAGTCTCTCAAGAGGGACTCCCCTGGTAAGCTCTTCCAAAGAATGGTGGAGAGAAAGAGCTAAACAAGGCTCCTCCAAGATCTCGAAGTACCTCCTCTGCTGTACGCGAGGAGGTGGGAGAAGCTTGTTGCCGGCACTGGAACGGTTGGAGGAGCCCAACTCAGAGAGCTGGACAACGATCTTGTCCCTGGTACTCTTAACCCCCTTAGAAGGTTTTTGAGTGCCAAATACGCGGTCCAAGGCCGTGTCTTTGCCCTCTCGAGGGGGCATCTCTGGGTTGGCAAACCCACTGAGAGCCCTCATAAGAGTTAGGACCTGCCAAAATGCATGCTCTGACTCTTGTAGTTCTCCTCCGTATGTCGGACTTGCAGCGAAGTCTCCTGTCCCCAAAGGCTCTTCTTGGGGAGATTCGCGGACGTTCTCCGAGAGACTAGCTGGCTCCGTTCTAAGCCTTGACAAGGATTTTGGCACTGTCTTCGAGTCCTTCGACTCCTTCCTGGGAAGGATGTAGGACTCTAACATAGACGGAGGCAAGTTCTTCTCTGCCTCTACCCGGAAAGACTTTTCAACGCGAGGTGGGGTTTCCCTCATTGGTGCGATGGGGGAATGTCCCACCTCACATTACTCTCCTGAGGACGGGAAATCCTCGTCCGACAGGGAAGGAGAAAAAGACTGGGGGGGCGAAGGAGCTCGCCTCAAAGGCTTACGAGGAGACAACTTAGCTCTTGGAGAAGTCACAGCGTTCAAAACTCTTCTTTTTCTCTTCAGAGAGATAGAAACAGCCAAGGATCTGTGCCCCAACTCAGAGAGAACAGGCTTGAAAGCCTGTGTAACTGCTCTGATTAGCGCACCAAACCATGGCTGTTGACTGATAGCTGCGCTGTCAGACACTCCCTCTGGAGGGACAGGGATCGACAGATCCCTGAGAGGAGTTTCCATAGGGGTGTTCGCCTGAAAAGAAGAAACAGGGTTCCTGGACCTTTCTGGATGCTTCCCTTCCACCGCAGGGCGCGCTGTTCTGCGCTTGCGGGGAGGGGAATGCGCCGATGGCGACCTTGCCGTGCGCTGTCCAGCAGACTCGCACGCGGGAGGGTATTGACGCTCGCACGGGGGCGCGTAATGGTGCTCGCACGATGGAGAATACCCGGGGTCGCGCGCGGGAGACTGCTGATGCGCGTGAGTGCGCGGGCGATTGCGAGGGCACGCAGGAGAGTGATGGTGCGTAGGAGAGCGCGCGGAAGACTGTGGGCTCACAGGGGCTTGCGCAGGAGACAGATTGCGTGCGCGCATGCGGGTGAATGATCGCGCGCGCGTGGGCACCCAGGATCAGGTCGTTGGACACGCGGGCGAGAGTTCGCGCGCCCCAGAAGATGTCGTAGGGCACGCGCGCGCAGTAGATACCCCTGGCACAAGGGCGCGTAGTTGAAGCCTGTGTGCGTGGACGCGCATCATGCGCGCGCACGTATCCTCGCCCAGATCCGAAGCGGGAGAGTGCTGGCGCGCAGGAGAGCGCTGACGCACAGGAGAGCGCTGGCGCGCAGGAGAGTGCTGGCGCGTTGGCGAATGCTGATGAAAGGGAGAGCTACCCAAGGCAAAGCCTGGCGAGCAGGAGAACGTTGGCGCGCATGTCCATCATGGCGCGTATCCTCGCCCAGATCCGAAGATCGTGGGCACGCAGGAGAGACAGCTGTGCGTGGGCGCTGGCGCGCAGGAGAGCGCTGGCGCACAGGAGAGCGCTGGAGCACAGGAGAGCGCTGGAGCACAGGAGAGCGCTGGAGCACAGGAGAGCGCTGGAGCACAGGAGAGCGCTGACGCACGGGAGAGCGCTGGCACGCAGGAGAGCGCTGACGCACAGGAGGGCAATGGTGCGTTGGCGAGCGCTGATGAAAGGGAGAGCGCTGGCGCGCTACCCCAGGCAAAGCCTGGAGCGCAAGAGAACGTTGGCACGCATGTCCATCATGGCGCGTAGGGGAAATATGCGCACGAAGGGGCATACGCCCTTGATGCCCTGAAACAGGGTTCGGTGCCTGACGAGCATGGCAGACAGGTTCCGTGGGCGCGTAAAGCGCATCAGCTCTTAGGAACGCCGATGGCAGGTCAGCAGGTCTGTCGGGTGGAAGGTCGACGTGTCCTTTGAAAGGACGACCTTCCACCGAAGGGGATCGCGAACGATCCGCTGAGAGGTCCAGGACCATAGCAGGAACAGTCGGTGAACATTGACAAGGCTCCTCTGCAGCGGACTGCAACGACGACGATGAACCAAAGAGGCGCCTCCTCAACGCTTTAAAAGGTGAAGGAAGGCCTCTCCTGCGAAGGGGAAGACGAGCCTTGCGACGGATGTGCCCTCTGGTGGCCGTTGGATCAGCAAGCTGACCTTCTGCAGTCCTCCGAAGAGGAGTCTCTGTAAGTGAACTCCCCCGAGGGAGAGAAACACTGGCAGGAGAGACTGTTGGACTTCGTTTCTCCCTCATTGGTTGAGCAAGAACGGGAGAAAATAAGCCTTCAGCTACTGCGGGATGTGAAGAGGCAGAGGTATTAGGAGATACCGCATTGGATACCTCTGACACCACAACGTAGACAATTGACAGAGGATCAACCTCTGCCAAAGTCGGCGATTGCTTGACAGTGGCACCCAATCGGATGATGTCAAGGAGAGCTTCCTTGGAGGGCGAACTCTCGAGCCCCAAGGAAGACCAAAGATGAAATAAATCGGTTAATGACAGATCCTCCCCAAGGGAGGGAGAGGTGGAGCTGCCTCGCTAGGGGAGGCAACGCCATCTCTCGAACCCCGAGTTTGGAAAACAGAACCACGGTCTACGCTACCACTCGACGGTCTCTCGAAAGAGACCGATCGAATAGGAGCTTCGGAGGAGGTTTGGGCAATGGAAGAAGAGTCCTTGGGATTTTCTCCTTTTAAAGAAACCTTCGAAGGAGAAATATCCCGTCTGGACTTCTTCTTACGTCGCCGAGAAAACCTCTCCCACTGGGAGGTAGACCACTCCCTACACTCACCACACTTATTATCAATATCACACCGTTGGCCTCTACAGTAAGGGCAAAGGGTGTGAGGGTCTGTCTCGACCGCCGACATGAATGTTCCGCAGGGGCAGTCGGGTAATCCAGGACAGGTGGGCATAATCGCAGAGGCCAACTTCACACACAAACCTGTCAAAGAAAAAGCAAAAAAGCATTAATGGCTGCCAAGAGAGAGGCGAGGATGAGAGAGGACACGTCCGTCTACCATCCGAGCCGAGAGCAAAGTGAGCTCAAGCACAGGTATGTGTGAGGGGGGGTAGCTAGCTACCCTCCCCTACCCCCGTTAACTAGTGATGTGGGTAGTAAATCCTCGTTAAATTTTAATGGCTCGTCATTTCAGCTACGCCGAAAGTAATACCCCTATTAAATAGCGTGGTTTGTATGTCAGTTACGGAACAAAGACATTATTAACAAGTGAACAACAGAAACTGAAAGAAAATAAAAAAGACAGTACAATATGTGAAACCTTTCAGCCTTTGGCATTAAATGAAACTAATAGATAGAATATAGTTGGAAACACTGAATAAATGGAAATATGGATACTAAAGAATAAGATAGGATATCAGGATAATAAGGAAAAAGAAAAGGAATCAGGATTATAAGGAATAAAAAGGGTATAAGGAATAGATTAGTTTAAAATGAACAGAAAAAATGCAATAATAGCACCAATGAAAAAATAGATGAAAAGGAAAAAGAATAAAGAGCAGAAATGAATTAAAAACACATAAATAACAGAAATGAAAAGGGAATAGAATAGAGGAAAGAAATGAAGATACCTTTTAGCCTTTGGACCAACATTCTTTTTCCATGAAACATAAATTTCCAGTAGCTTACACGATAGAAGGGTATTGTAATGAGAAGCTGTTTGAAAATGTAGTTTTTTCCAGTTCAGTAGCAGTAGTTAACCCTTTTACCCCCGGGGTATTTGGAAATTTCCAACCCTTAACCCCCAGGGGGTTATTTTTTTCCCAGCACATTTTGCAGTATATTTTCTTTAAATTGCTCTAACAGCCTTAATTTTTGTCATAGAGAGGTCAGGTTGGTCTCATTCTTTTGGAAAGTGCCTGAATTTTCTCAAAAAATTATTAAAAAATATAAAAAACTAATTTTTATAGCATTTTTTTGCAAGGACGTACCGGTACGTCCATGGGGGTAAAGGGATGGCTTTTGTGAAACGTACCAGTACGTCCTTTGGGGGTAAAAGGGTTAAGTAAGTTTTCAAAATATATTTTTCTGTGTTGGTATCAATAGTTCAGCCTCATATAATCAGATCAGCAGTTGGGGAATCAGCAGATGAGGAAGTTTTGCTGCAATACAGTACATATTTATATGGGGAAGGAAAGCATGTACAGGAGAAAGTTTACTTATCAAAATGGCCTTATGGATGCTGAAGAAGTGTGGAATAAATAAAATATTGATGACAACGATGACGACTTCGACAAATTCTGTTTCAAAGATGCTCGAGATAACAAATGTAAGTGGACTGATGTATTTTTCATGCCTAAAATGAATAAGAAAAGCTAATAATGAAGAGAGAAAAGGATGACTTATGGTACAAGGGTAGGCCTTAGAGCATACAGAATAGTTCAGCCAATACTGAGACGGAAATTTGAAAAAGGGTAATACAAGCCTAAAGTGAAATAAAGACCTATTCTAAATGTATAAAGTATACACATGTGTAGAAATATGGCTACTTACAAAAAATTAGGAAAATTTCATTGAAGAAATAACCTTAGAATTGCTTTGATTCCAGACAGAAATACATTGGGAGCATCCTCCTGTTTTACAAAAGAGGAAATTGCCAAAAAATATGAAGCTATAAGTCTGGAAAAAAAAAACTGGAACTTCAAACAGAGCAATAGGTCGGGCATGTAAGGCGAGGGTTAAATGTCTAAGAAAGTTTAATAAATAGTAAACATGAAAGGAAGAAGAAAAATCCAGAAAGATGGTAACTAAAAAGTAGAGGACGGATATAAAAGAAGGCCAGGATCACAAAATTCAGACAGAAAGTATAGAAAACTGATAAATGCAGGATAAGCATTAACAGTCATTAAAAATATGAAAGATGCTGATGACAAAATGAAATACCATAAAGCAACAATGTAAAGCTTTAAAAATTAATACTTACCCAAAAAGAATACTAGGTCAGGTCTATCTTCTGTCATAGGCTGAGAAGTAACTGCCTGAGTTGTGCTTAACTTTGAAGTATTAACAGACTGAGCATCACTAAATGATTGTTCTGGATGGGTATTAGGCACAAAATGTTTTACACCATTAAATTGATTATTTTCAATTTTTGAACAGTCAAATTCTTCTGCCTCCTCAGTTTCTCTTTCATTTTCAATAAAATTAGTTTCTAATAAAATACAATCCTCTGGTATTATTCTAAATAGGTCAATGGCTAGGGATAATCCAAACACCAGTATACTAAGCACATATGTTGGCAGCAGACCACTTTGTACCAACCTCCATATTGTTTCACTGTCTAAATACATAAAAGCTTCATTGCACATGTATAGTCTAGAGTCAAAGTCCCTTTGATCGCCCATTTGTAATTTGGCCAAGAGAAGTTGATATACATGCGAATCAGCATCTATATCCAGGAAGTTCTGAAAAAAAAAACATATAAAAATTAAAGTAAAATGACTGTTAACATTTTGAATTGAATAGATTAAAGGACACATTGGTTAAAAGGTATCCTAATATGAAAATGAGTAGTTATACTCCAAACTTATTTTTGGTATGAAATGTCAACACAACTGTTACCAGAGAACTCGCCGTACAACAATGTTTTGCATTATGAAAGAAATCTAATCTTAGAAAATTTATTGTGTGCAAATGCAATTAATGGCATCATGAGGGTTAATGTTACTCATTGAGGTTACTTCCACAATTTTCCTAGTGGCACACTACATAAGGTGCTCAAAATTTTTTGCAACATCCATTTACCTCCATCTGACTGCTTTCTACCTTTCATTCTTTATTCAACATCCATTCACTTTGATCTCTTCTTACTTCCTATACAAGAATATGGATGTCTGTAATCTTTTTTTTATCCAAAAAAATCATAAATTGTAATGCCTAACTATTACTAAATGCACAGTTCTACTGTCACTAGTGACAAACAACTGGCAAAACTTAAAATTCCAGTGACATACATACATACTAAATGCTATTGTAATTACATAGCTTCATATCGTTACGGTGGAAACTTTTTTTAGAAACAAGAATTCTAAGTTATTGAGTAAGAGAACTACACAACATTACATTAATTTCAACATTAAACTTCACCATTACAAAAGATAAAATAAGGTTAGGCTTGCACACTCGACAAAAAGTCTGAGTACATAGCTAAAGCAATAATGTCCCCTGGCCTACTCCTCTCTATGATTATTTTAACTGATGAAATGATGAAGATTACATAATTTTAATGTATAGTTATCACATTTTCCTCTCAGTCAGATGTGTTCGAGAAATGTGAATATCCACAATTAGAGCTCTTTTCAGTATGTCATGGGTAAAGTCATAATGTTACTAAGCTTATATGTGATATTATCATTATTATTAAATGCTAAGCTACAACCAGAGTTGGAAAAGCAGGATGCTATAAGCCTAGGAGCCCCAACAGGGAAAATAGCCCAGTGAGGAAAGGAAACAGGGAATAATAAAATATTCAAAGAACAGTAAAAACATTGAAATAAATATTTCCTATATAAACTATAAAAACTTTAACAAAACAAGAAGAGAAACTAGATAGAACAGTGAGCCCGGGTGTACCCTCAACCAAGAGAACTCTAACCCAAGATAGTGGAAGACCATGGTACAGAGGCTATGGCACTACCCAAGACTAGAGAACAATGGTTTTGATTTTGGAGTGTCCTTCTCCTATTAGAGCTGCTTACCATAGCTAAAGAGTCTCTTGTACCCTTACCAAGAGAGTAGCCACTGAACAATTACAGTGCAGTAGTTAACCCCTTGGGTGAAGAAGAATTGTTTGGTAATCTCAGTGTTGTCAAGTGTATGAGGACAGAAGAGAATCTGTAAAGAATAGGCCAGACTATTCGGTGTCTGTGTAGGCAAAGGGAAAGAACCGTAACCAGAGAGAAAGATCCAATGTAGAACTGTCTGGCCAGTCAAAGGACCCCATAACTCTCTAGCGGTAGTATCTCAATGGGCAGCTGGTGCCCTGGCCAACAAACTTTGTACCTCTTCTAATAAGGCAATTCAACTCAAATTATACATATAAACATATCTCCACACTTACAACCTAAGTTGTAAACTATTCTTTCATCACAAGCATTTTTATTATGAATGGTAAATTTTATCCAGCCATATCAAGATCGGGAAAACAAGCTTGTTACATATGCAGATGATGCTATTCTAATTGCATCAATTCCACCTCATGAATGTAGATCTCTGGTTGTTGAATCACTTGATAGAGATCAATCTAAAATTAGTCAATGACACAAATTATGGGGGATGAAGCTTAACCTTGACAAAAGTAAAAAAATGACAAATTTTGAAGTAATTTGTATTTTTCCTAACGATACAAACCTGTTGCTATTTATAGGGATTTACTTTCAGTAAAGCTGGAAGACTAGTCATAAAGACTTTTAAGTGAGGTATAACTGGTCACCCGCTAGCTGTGGGGGGGGGGGGGGGGGGGGTGTTGGCGTGGGTGGCCAGCTACCCCGTTCATTCATACACCAGTGTGTCTGATTCACTTGGTAGGACAATTTGTTGAAATAGCTACAGGTTTGTTTAGTTACAAAAAATGTTATTTTGATTATAAAATAAATTTTTGAATATACTTACCCGGTGATTATATAAGCTGCAGCTCTGCTGCTCGACAGAAAACTCTACGTAAAAAATCCGCCAGCGATCGCTATGCAGGTAGGGGGTGTACTTCAACAGCGCCATCTGTCGTGCAGGTACTCAGTACTCATTGTAAACAAAGAACTCAATTTTCTCCTCGGTCCACTGCGTCTCTATTGGGGAGGAAGGGAGGGTCCTTTAATATATAATCACCGGGTAAGTATATTCAAAAATTTATTTTATAATCAAAATAACATTTTTCAATATTTAACTTAGCCGGTGATTATATAAGCTGATTCACACCCAGGGGGGTGGGTAGAAACCAGCAATAAATGTTTACATTATTATGAGCTAAGGATTTTTTATTTCATTTTAGCAGTTATCAAAATAACAAACATAAAATAAATAAGTACCTGGTAAGGAAGTCGACTTGAACAATTACTCTGCCTTTTTAAGTACGTCTTCCTTACGGAGCCTCGCGATCCTCTTAGGATGCTGAGCGACCGCTAGGAGCTGAAGTATCAAGGGTTGCAACCCATACTACAGGACCTCATCAAAACCTCTAATCTAGGCGCTTCTCAAGAAAAGAATCAACCAGGATGCAAAAGGCTTCTTAGCCTTCCGGACAACCCAAAAACAACAATAAAAACATTTCAAGAGAAAGATTAAAAAGGTTATGGAATTAGGGGAATGTAGTGGTTGAGCCCTCACCCACTACTGCACTCGCTGCTACGAATGGTCCCAGGGTGTAGCAGTTCTCGTAAAGAGACTGGACATCTTTAAGATAAAAAGACGCGAACACTGACTTGCTTCTCCAATAGGTTGCGTCCATTATACTTCGCAGAGATCTATTTTGTTTAAAGGCCACTGAAGTTGCGACAGCTCTAACTTCATGTGTCCTTACCTTCAGCAACGCTTGGTCTTCCTCATTCAGATGGGAATGAGCTTCTCGTATTAACAGTCTGATAAAATAGGATAAAGCATTCTTTGACATAGGCAAAGATGGTTTCTTAACAGAACACCATAAAGCTTCTGACTGTCCTCGTAAAGGTTTAGTTCGTCTTAAATAGAACTTAAGAGCTCTAACAGGGCATAAGACTCTTTCTAGTTCATTTCCAACCATATTTGATAGGCTTGGAATATCGAACGATTTCGGCCAAGGACAAGAAGGTAGCTCGTTTTTGGCTAGAAAACCAAGTTGTAAAGAACACGTAGCCGTTTCAGATGAAAATCCGATGTTCCTGCTGAAGGCGTGAATCTCACTGACTCTTTTAGCTGTGGCTAAGCAAACCAGGAAAAGAGTCTTTAAAGTGAGATCTTTAAAGGAGGCTGATTGTAGCAGCTCGAACCTTTCTGACATGAGGAATCTTAGTACCACGTCTAAATTCCAACCAGGTGTAGCCAAACGACGCTCCTTCGTGGTCTCAAAAGACTTAAGGAGGTCCTGTAGATCTTTGTTGTTGGAAAGATCCAAGCCTCTGTGACGGAAGACTGATGCCAACATGCTTCTGTAACCCTTGATAGTGGGAGCTGAAAGAGATCTTTCTTTCCTTAGGTATAAAAGGAAGTCAGCTATTTGAGTTACAGAGGTACTGGTCGAGGATATTGATACTGACTTGCACCAGTTTCGGAAGACTTCCCACTTCGATTGGTAGACTCTAAGAGTGGATGTCCTCCTTGCTCTAGCAATCGCCCTGGCTGCCTCCTTCGAAAAGCCTCTAGCTCTCGAGAGTCTTTCGATAGTCTGAAGGCAGTCAGACGAAGAGCGTGGAGGCCTTGGTGTACCTTCTTTACGTGTGGTTGACGTAGAAGGTCCACCCTTAGAGGAAGAGTTCTGGGAACGTCCACTAGCCATTGAAGTATCTCGGTGAACCATTCTCTCGCGGGCCAGAGGGGAGCAACTAACGTCAACCTTGTCCCTTCGTGAGAGGCGAACTTCTGCAGTACCTTGTTGACAATCTTGAACGGTGGGAATACATAAAGGTCTAGATGTGACCAATCTAGGAGAAAGGCATCTATATGAACTGCTGCTGGGTCCGGGATTGGTGAGCAATATATTGGGAGCCTCTTGGTCATCGAGGTTGCGAAGAGATCTATGGTAGGCTGGCCCCATGTGGCCCACAGTCTCTTGCACACATGCTTGTGTAGGGTCCATTCTGTTGGAATGATTTGTCCCTTCCGACTGAGGCAATCTGCCATGACATTCAAGTTGCCTTGGATGAACCTCGTTACTAGAGAAATGTTTAGATCTTTGACCAGGTGAGGAGGTCCCTTGCGATCTCGTACAACGTCATAGAGTGGGTCCCTCCTTGCTTGGAGATGTACGCCAAAGCCGTGGTGTTGTCCGAGTTCACCTCCACCACTTAGCCTTGAAGGAGAGACTTGAAGCTTTTCAAGGCCAGATGAACTGCCAGTAGCTCCTTGCAGTTGATATGCAATGTTCTTTGACTCGAGTTCCAAGTTCCCGAGCATTCCCGACCGTCTAATGTCGCGCCCCAGCCCGTGTCCGATGCGTCCGAGAAGAGAACGTGGTTGGGAGTCTGAACAGCCAGGGGCAGACCCTCTCTGAGGCTGATACTGTCCTTCCACCAAGTCAGGGAAGACTTCATCTTCTCGGAAATGGGAATCGAGACCGCTTCTAGCGTCTAGTCCTTTTTCCAGTAAACAGCTAGGTGATATTGAAGAGGACGGAGGTGTAGTCTTCCTAACGATACGAACTGTTCCAGGGATGATAGTGTCCCTATCAGACTCATCCACTGCCTGACTGAACATCGTTCCTTCTTCAGCATGTTCTGGATGCATAACTGGGCTTGACTTGCTCTGGGGGCCGACGGAAAAGCCCGAAAAGCTTGACTGTGAATCTCCATCCCTAAATACACAATAGTTTGGGATGGTACCAGTTGAGACTTTTCCATATTGACCAGGAGACCCAATTCCTTGGTCAGATCTAGAGTCCACTTTAGATCCTTCAGACAGCGACGACTGGAAGAAGCTCTTAGAAGCCAGTCGTCCAAATAGAGGGAGGCTCTGATGTCCGCTAAATGAAGGAATTTGGCTATATTCCTCATCAGCCTCGTAAACACAAGAGGAGCTGTGCTTAGGCCAAAGCACAGGGCTTGAAACTGGTAGACAACCTTTTCGTAAACGAATCTCAGAAAAGGTTGGGAGTCTGGGTGTATGGGGACGTGAAAGTAAGCGTCCCTTAGGTCTAAAGAGACCATCCAGTCTTCCTTTCTGACCGCTGCTAGAACGGACTTTGTGGTCTCCATGGCGAACGTCTGCTTTGTAACAAAGACATTCAGCGCACTGACGTCTAGCACCGGCCTCCACCCTCCTGTCTTCTTTACCACTAAGAAGAGACGGTTGTAGAAGCCCGGGGTTTGATGGTCCAGGACTTTGACTACCGCTCCCTTTTCTAGCAAGAGAGACACCTCCTGTTTCAATGCTCGTCTCTTGTCTTCCTCTCTGTACCTGGGAGAGAGATCGATGGGAGACGTTGCTAGAGGGGGTTTCCGTACAAACGGGATCTTGTACCCCTCTCTGAGCAACTTCACAGATTGTGCATCTGCGCCTCTCTTCTCCCAGGTCTGCCAGAAGTTCTTGAGTCTGGCTCCCACTGCTGTCTGAAGAAGGTGGCAGTCAGACTCTGCCTTTAAAGGACTTGGTTCCTTTCTTCTTCCCACGTCTCCCTTCGGCACGAGCACCTCCTCTGCTGGAGGCTCTGCCACGAAAGGGCGGAATAAATCTGGACGCTGGAGTGTCCATCCTGGGTCTTGACAAGGTAGGCAAAGGGGTGGCTTTACGGGCAGAGGACGCAACCAGGTCATGGGTGTCCTTCTGAATCAAAGAAGCAGCAATCTCCTTAATCAAGTCCTCTGGAAAAAGGCACTTAGAGAGAGGAGCAAACAGAAGTTCTGATCTTTGACACGGTGTCACTCCAGCTGACAGGAAGGAGCAAAGGTTCTCACGCTTCTTGAGGACCCCAGAAACGAACGAAGCAGCAAGCTCACTAGATCCGTCACGTATGGCCTTGTCCATGCAGGACATGATGAGCAAGGAAGATTCCTTGTCAGAAGGGGGAGATCTTCCTGCTCAAAGCTCCCAGACACCAGTCCAAAAAGTTGAAGACCTCGAAGGCTCTAAATACTCCTTTCAACAGATGGTCTAGGTCTGAAGGTGACCAGCATATCTTAGAGCGTCTCATGGCTAGCCTGCGGGGAGAGTCTACAAGACTTGAGAAGTCGCCCTGGGCAGAGGCAGGAACTCCCAAGCCGAGAACTTCTCCCGTGGCATACCAGACGCTCGATCTGGAAGAGAGTTTAGCAGGGGGAAACGTAAAGGCTGTCTTCCCCAGACTCTTTTTGGACTGCATCCAATCTCCTAAAACTCGTAAAGCTCTCTTGGACGAGCGAGCAAGGACGAGTTTCGTAAAGGCAGGCGAGGATGACTGCGTACCTAACGCAAACTCTGATGGAGGAGAGCGTGGAGCCACAGACACAAACTGGTCCGGATACAACTCTTTGAACAGAGCAAGAACTTTTCTAAAGTCCAAAGAGGGCTGCGTGGTCTTGGGTTCGTCAAGGTCCGAATGAGGTTCGTCAACGTGTGCCGCATCGTCATCATCAGAGAGTCCATCATCCGAGAATTGAGGAGGAAGCGGCAAAGGAGTAGGTATCGGCTGGTCAGCTGAGTCCGGTCGCACGGGTGCATGCGTGACTGAACCGGAAGCAACGTCATGGAACTGTTGCCCAGTCTGTGAGCTGGCAACAACCATAGCAGCGCGGGGACGCACAGCGTCTACTCCAGACTGTCTAGTCTGATGTGGGCGAGCAGAGGCAACCACACTGGGTTGCGGAGGTTGATGCACCGCGTCAAAACAAAACAACTTTGACGGTTGTTGTACCTCGCGAACGTCAACGGAAGGTTCCGTGCGTCGCTGAACGTCAACATGCGGCTGGCAGGGAACACTGGAACGCATGGGTGGTGGGACTCTCTCAGCTGGAGTGCGCAAGAAGGTCGCCTCAGCGTCCACAGGACGCACAACCGTGGAAGGTTGTAGGCAAGAGGTTGGTGCAGCAGCAACCTTCTCCGCACGAAAGTCCTGCATCAATGACGTTAACTGATACTGCATGGTCTGCAGCAAAGACCACTTAGGGTCTACAGGAGCAGGTGCGGCGACAGACTGTGTGACTGCCTGAGGCGGTACCGCTTTGCCTCTCTTAGGAGGTGAACAGTCATCGGAAGACTGCAGCGAGTCCGAACTGACCCAGTGGCTACAACTGGGCCGTTGGACTTGCGCGGAAGGGACCGACTTGCGCTTAAGAGGTCGTGAGACCTTGGTCCATGGTTTCTTACGAGAAACCTCTTCCGCAGACGAGGAATAAATGGGCTCTCTCGTCTCTGTGTGGGTGGGGCGATCTTGGGTAGATACGCCCGAAACCACGGAGGGAACGTCTGTTCGCTGATTAAAGCCTCTCGAACCCTTTGGTCGTAAGACATTGCTTCTCCCCTGGACTTGGGAGCTTGCAAGAGGTCCCGGACTAGGAGGATGACAGGCACGAACAGACGAACCCTCAAGAGCAACACTATCCACAACACTATCACTCACTTTTTCACTTCCCACTGCACTCTTACACTTCAGCTCCTTGACGTCCGCCATGAGCTGGTTACGGTCACTTGCCAAGGACTCGACTCTCTCACCCAGAGCTTGGATGGCACGCATCATATCTGCCATCGAAGGTTCCTGAGTGCCAGAAGGGGGATTAGGAGCAACCACTACAGGGGAAGGAATAGGTTGTGGGGCATGAGGAGAGGAAAAATCAACGGAACGAGATGAACTTCTCCTGACTCTATCTCTCTCTAGCCTACGTGTATATTTCTGGAATTCGATAAAATCGAATTCCGAAAGCCCAACGCATTCCTCACATCGATCTTCCAATTGACAGGTTTTATCCCGACAATTGGAACAAACGGTGTGAGGATCGATAGAGGCCTTCGGAAGACGCCTTGAACAGTCCCTAGCATTACACTTCCTGAATTTAGGGACTTGAGAAAGGTCAGCCATTTTGAATTGGTCAAAGGGGAATTCAAAAACTATCCAAAGTCGTCAACAAATAATCCGATATCAAAAAAAAGAATGCAAGGATTTATTGAAGAGAAAGCCTGCACAGCGAAAGCTCAAAACTAGAAACGTGTACTTCACCAAATAGTTGTGAAAACCAATCCAGTTAGCAACAGCGAATTAGTAGGTCTTGCCGGTGGCACGACAGAGAGAAAATTGAGTTCTTTGTTTACAATGAGTACTGAGTACCTGCACGACAGATGGCGCTGTTGAAGTACACCCCCTACCTGCATAGCGATCGCTGGAGGATTTTTAACGTAGAGTTTTCTGTCGAGCAGCAGAGCTGCAGCTTATATAATCACCGGCTAAGTTAAATATTGAAAAATACAAATTACTTCCAAATTTATCATTTGTTCAGACACTCATAAAAACCCTACACTATTTATAGGGATGACTCACCCATTAGGAGGGTGGAAGTCTGAACCAATTAGCTTGGCATTTGACCCGGGTTTTCCCGTACAGGCTTTGCACATAACTGAGAAAAACCCTGACACTTTGCTAGAATTTTGTACAATGCATGGATAGCAGCCTGAACAACCTGTGTGCTTGTGATACTGGCAATGTGACTGGTCTAGGTAAGAGTTCACAGAGTCAAATAGGAATCTTAGAATCAACCATAGACAACACCCAATTCAACCTCGTGGGGGGTATGGGGACGTAACATGTATCATTTCTATACTAGGTTACATAAGGAAAACAGTTTTACCTGGAGACAGGTGAGGCCAACTTGCAGAGGATCATAGGTGCTGTTCCCCCAAGAGAGGGGAAGATGAAAGAAAGAAAGAGCCAGTCATTCTTACACATTCATCCCAGACAAATCCCGGATAACCTATGTCCTCAACCATCTGCTATTTGTCCATCAAGGAGACTGAGAAATTTAAACCACTTGTGCAGCCACCATATGACCAATGGAGAACGTCTCCATGTTCCAGTGGGTCATGTATTGCAGGTAGTGTGCGGTGAATGTCGTCTGACGCTTCCACCCGCCCACTTGTAGTCCATGCGCCACAGAGTAGTTTCCTTTAAATGCTAGGGACGTTCCAATGCCCCTAACACGTCATGAGCTCTAGGTCGAAGAGCAGGAGGAGGGTCATGATTCAATGCAGAGTCTATATTTTGTGAATCCAAGCAGAGATAGGTGATCTTCGTGACCCTCCTCTTGACCTTTCTCGAGCTGACACTTGGGGGGAAGCTGCTGCAGAGTGTTTAAGGCAATACCTCAAACTCCTAACTGGCCAAAGTAACAGTTAATCTGGATCGTCACTTACAGAATGAAGACTCCCATTCTGTTGCGAAAAGCCTTTCTGAGAGAAGAGGCGCTGGATAGTCTCCAGGCGCAAAGACAAAGAGAAGCTACTGCTTTGTGAAAGATGTTCACGTGTGGCTGTTTGAGTAGATTGTGTCGTGGAGGGAGTTCTCTTAGGATCTCTGTCAGTAGTTGCAGAAAGTCCAGGAACCACTATGCGTGATACCATAGTGGAGCTATGACCGTCATGGATAAGTTGTTGGTTACTCTGGTCTTGTTGAGCACCCTTCTCATCCAACAGAACGGAGAAAGGCATACACGTCGATGCTGTCCGACTGATGTTGGAATGCATCTTGCCAGATAGCCAGAGGATCCGGGACTGGGGAACAGTACACTGGGAGTCTGAAGTTCAGGGGCGTCGCAAACAGATCCACAGTCGGGGAACCTAACAAAGTCAGGACTTTGTTGCCTAATAGATGATTCAATGACCACTTGGAGCCCACCATCCGAGTCGCTCAGCTCAGATTGTCTGTGAGCACATTCCGTTTGCCTGGAATTAAGCAGACTGATAGGGACACCAAGTTGTCTTCAGTCCATCTTAACATCTCCACTGCTAGATTGCATAGGGGCTGCAAAAAGTACCGCCTTGTTTGTTAACGTAAGACACAATTGTCGTGTTGTCGCTCATTAGCACCACAAAGTGACCCGCCAGGAACTGTTGGAGAGCCAGGAAGAGAAATCGATCAATCCTCTCAATTGGCTAGTCCCTATTTGCAATTAATATCAGGCTACCCTTATCTCTACAAGATTTATATGCTGGTACCTTTCGGACTCTGACCAAAGCCCTGGAGATCACATGGTGCAGAATGTGGCCCCACCCCTTCTTTCGATGGATACGAAGAGCATCAATTCTGGGGGAGGTATGAGAAGGACTGTCCCTCTACAGAGGTTTTTGTCTGCCACTCACCATTGAAGGTCTGTCAGCTGCTCTAGTCCCATGAACACCAACGTATCCAGGGAATTGGTGTTCTGATTCCACCTGGATTTCAGCTGCCACTGAAGAGATCGAATTCTGAGGTGGCCATTGGGTACTAGACAGGCCAGGGGCGACAGGTGACCCGGAAGAAAACACAGCTTGGCTGGAAGCTCTTCTCATCTGAGGAAGGGGCTTGATACCTTCCCCAGCGTCTGTATTCTGACGTCTGATGGAAAGATTTTCTGAAGGTCGGTGTCTATTATCATACCCAGGTATACCAGTCTCTGAGAGGGAAACAGTGATGACTTCTCAAGGTTTATCACAATCACAAATCCTGGCAAAACTCAAGCAGTCTGTCTTGATGGTGAAGAAGGGTTGCCAACAAGTCTGGTAGGATCACCCAATCATCAGGGTATCTTAGGAGGCGGATGTCGATCCTGTGAGCCCAAGATGACATGAGGACGAATACACCCTCGTGATTACCTGGGGTGCTGTGGAAAGACCAAAGCACAGCACCTTGAACTGGTATTGTTTGTTTTCACGTATGACCCGGAGATACTTCCTTGAATATGGATGGACTGGGACCTGGAAGTATGTGTCTTTGAGATCCAGCATGCACACGAAGTCCTGTGCTCTTATCGCTTGTCTGACCGTGTCTGCCGGGTCCATACTGAACGGAGTTTGTAGAACAAACTTGTTCAGAGATGAAAGGTCAATGACTGGTTTCCAGCCTCCAGACGCCTTTTTCACAAGAAAGAGTTGACTGGAGAAGGCTGCAGAACCGTCGAGGACCTCTTGGAGAGCCGCATCCCGGCACCTGAGTATCGCGTTCGCCCACAGGTTAACCACCTGGTAAACGAGGAACTCGATGGTCCAGAAGCCCGATAAAAAGAAAGTTTCTATAGTCTATAGACTTCCTCGTAGAATCTTTGGACCAATCCTCAGTTCAAACAAGGTGGCCCACGGATCCCAGCCATGAAGTAGCTTACATGGCATACTTCGCAATCTTCTCCATGTTTAGGATCTCAGTCGCCGAAAAGGAGGCCAAGAGCCCAGAAAGCCTCTTGAACGAGACTCCCCTCAAGAGAGACTCTATGGAGGAGAACCAGAGGCGGAACTGGAAGAGGCTCGTCTGAGACTTCATAATATCTCCTCTGCTGTACGAATGGTGGAGGAGGGCGTTTTGAGGAGGAGCCTGTTCGTTGAGAACTAGAAGAGCCAGCGATCTGGGAGAAGGCCTTCTTCCTGGCTACCGTCAACTCCTTCGACCAGGGCACAGCTACACTGCCCTTAGGAAGTCATCGGGTGCCATAAACATGGTTAAGGACAGTGTCCTTGCCCTCCTGAAGGGTCGTCTCCAGATCCGCTAACACATTGATGGCCCTCATGCAGGCTAGAACTTGCCAGAAGGCGTACTCCGACTCCTTCTGCTCCGCTTCTAAGGCCAGTTCATCTTCCACCTCCGAGCTCTCACCCATAGGAGCCCGAGGTGGAAGCAATGACGCTTGAAGACGTCCGTCCCTGCTGTTGGGGAGATCCCACGAGCTCTCTCTTGCTGGCGAGCTGCTCTCGCCCTGGCATTCTTCGGCACTATCTTTGTATCCTTAGACTCTCTCCACGGTGCAGTGGCAGGAATTCCTCCAGCAGTGAAGGTCTGGAAGGTTCCTGTCGTCCCGAAGAGGTCTGCCCTTCTCTAGCAGAAGATACTTCCACAGGTTCTTACGGTGATCTGGAGATGGGCCTAAGTTCAGGGGGAACCACCTCTATAGGAGATAGGTGGAAAATTGACACAAGTGAGACCTCCCTTGAAGATCAAGAACCCCTGCTCATACGAGGGTTGAAATTATCACCCAGCATAGGAGTCGTTTTCCTTTCTCCTCTTCTACTTCGTCATCATAACTGGAGTTAATTGAAGCTGTAAGAAGTCCTGCTGAATGTTAGCAGAAAATCACATAGCTCCATGCACCCTACTGATGGGAGAGACAATTATCTGATGGTTTGGGGCCCTGGAAGTGACAGGCCTCTGCCTATGGTCTAAAGGGGAAGAGGGGAGGAGGAAACCAGCTTCTCTAATGGGATTCGAGGAGTAGAAGCTACTGTTGCCTTTGATGAAGGAGCTGAGCTCATTGGAAGAGCTGTACTAGCTGGAGGAGCTGTACTTGTGACAGTGTCTTACTGCATTCACCAAGGCATCAAACCAGGATGGGGGTTTCCCCACAAAAGACAGGTACGGTGTATCAATGGGGAGCCCTACAGATGGAGATTGCCTCATAGGGGATTACAGCCTAAGTACAGTAATACCTCGACATATGAGTGTCCCAACATAAGAGAAATTTGAGATACAAGGAAAGTTTTGAGCAAATTTTTGCCCCGAGATACGAGACAAATTTGAGATACGAGGATAAGAAACGGTTCCCTATGCGCCCGCTAGGTGGCCTAGTGTGCGAGAGGCTGCTCACGAGGACAGCATCACTCTCTCTTTCCCGTAGGATCTCCGTCGCGTAAAGTTATCTCCGAACATCGGCCGTAGTGTTTGGATTTTTACATGTTTTTTGCATTAATCAGTACAGAATTAGGTGAATAAGCAATGGGTCCAAAGCAAGCGAGTGCAAACAAGGGTAGTGAAAAGAAAAAGCGTATGATGACAATCGAGAAGTGGCAGGAGTTTACTGATTTTATGGAAAAGAGGCACCCGGACAAGTTAGCGTGTGGTCGCGTGTTAGCCTTTTGTGACGACACTTGTGTATGTCATTTTCGTAATATTTTGAAGGGGAGACAAAAGGAAACATCCCCAAATAGGTTTCTTTTAAAAAGGCCGGCAAAACAAAGCGAGTCAAAAAGTGAGGCAAAAAGATCCAAGCCGGAAGAAGAAAATAAAGAAAAATTAAAATGAAAACAAAATTAGAATTAAGTTTAGTGTAACGTAAGATTAACATTGTAACATTTATTTTTAAGCGTGTGTACAGTAAGCTAATTTCATTTAAGTAGAATTTAAAGTTTAAGTTATGTTACATAGTTACGAAAGTGTAGTGTACCGAACGCGTTGCCGTCAAGTCTCTCTCCCTCCGCCTCCGCACACACTGCCGTTAGCCGCTACCGTTTATCTCGAAGGTAAGAACTCCATAATAATGTCACATTTTATTGCAGATCATAACCAGTACATGGGTATTTGTTATTTTGTGAGCGTAGAATGTGAATTAGAACAATTAAAAACATGTTTTCCACTGTAATATACTGTTTTTAGGTATTTTTTCAGAGGGTGGGAACGATTTAATTTTCTTTAGTTATTTTATATGGGAAAAATTGATCAGAGATAGAAGCAAATTTACATATGAGCTCAGGTCCCGGAACGCATTAAGCTCGTATCTCAAGGTATTACTATACTTGAAAATGTGGAGTTGCTGGTCTCTTCTTCTTGTAAAGGGGCACAGGTACGCCCTCTAAATCAAACCGGAAAGGGCGAGATAGAGATACTGAAGTGATCAGTAGTTACTTCTTTGGAATCCTTAAACCCAGAAGGGTAAGGAACCAGGCACATGTCTCTTGCTAGAGAGTCAAGGTGACGTGCAGGCCTCTTTGGAATGCTCGCTGATGGTCTGTGAAGATCGTCCAAGTGTTAACGAACTGGAGAAAGAGAGTCGCTCGTGGGAGTGTGACAATCGCACATGAGAGCGTGACGATCACAAGTTCTCATGCGAAAGCGTGACGATCACAAGCTCTCGCGCGAAAGCGTGACGATCACATGCTCTCGGGCGAAAGCGTGGCGATCACGTGCGACAGTGGGAAGACTGGACATGTGAGAGTGCTGATAGAAGGCTGGAGATAGAAAACTGCAAGCTGGAGTATGGCACGCTGGCAAGCGGTGAGCTAGAGTACGATAAGCTGGTGAGCAATGATCACGAGCTGGAGAGCAGTGATATGGTGTCCAACATGCTGGCAAGCAATGATCACGAGTTGACGTCCAAAATGCTGGCAAACAACGATCACGAGTTGGCGAGTGTTGAGAAAGATTGGTGAGTTGGCGATCGGCAAGTTGGCAATCGACGAGTGGGTGATTAGTGAGTGGGCAATTAGTGAGTGTGCGATAGGCGAGTGGCCAATTGGCACGTTGGTGAGCAGTGAGTTGGTGAGCTGCACGTCTGCAAATGTTTATGAGATAAACGTCTAAGAGAAGAACAAAAACGTCTTGGAGGAGAATGGCAAGCTGGCAAAACAATGCGCTGGCGATCTGGCAAGTAGAAAGCTGGTGAATGGCACCCTGGGGTGTGGGGATCATGAGCTGGCGAACAGCGCGCTGCTGGGTGACGTTTAACGGCTGGCAAATGACGTTCGAGGGTTGGTGGCGAACTGTGACCAGGAGAGTGATGATCACGAGCAAGAGCGGTGATCACAAGTAGGAGAGTGGCGATGATCGATGATCCTTGGAGGCTGAGCGCTATTTCTTGACGGAGGGAAATGGCGAATGTCTAGTTGGGCAGAAAGGACTGCGATTCCTTGACGATGAGGAGAACCTGTGATGGCGGGGGCACTGGAATGGCGAGCAAGCGTCCTGGTCTCGTCGACGGCGATCCTCTGCAAGGGAGTCATGCTTAAAGGAATAGAAGATGAGAAGGGGTGGCGGCGTCTAGAAGGCCTAGGTCCTTGCTCAACCCCATCCTCTGAAGGGTAAAGAACAGGAACTTCGGCGAAAGCAGGAGTGGGCAAGGGAGACAGATGGGCTTTGCATATAGCATGAGCATTGACCACCGCACATGCAGGACAGAACTTTTACCACTTGAGGAAACCGGAGAACGTCTCCTCTCAGCACCCAGCTACAGAAGTTCCCACAACACATCTTTCAAAGGTGGGCCTGTAACCACCAGTGACAACCAACCCTGTAACAAATCAGATAGAGAAAAGGATTCCTCTGAGGGCAGGGGAGTAGTTGCTTCTCTTCTCTGGAACACTGGGGTTGTCCTTGTGTTAGCTGGTCAACGCCTCTACTCGACCGATCCTCAAAAGAGACTGATCAAGCAGGAGCTTCGGGAATAGATCAGGGGTCAAGGAGGAAGTCCGAGGTTTCTTCAACTTCAAGGAAGACCCCAAAGGCGAAGAATCTCTCTTGGAATTCTTCTCGCGCTGGCACCCAAATCTCTCCCACTGGGAGAAAGATAACTCCTGGCATTCATTGCAGGTGTTATCCTGTCCTCTGCAGGCAAGACACAACGAATGGGGGTCAGGTGGAAGAAATGAAGGTCCCTCAAAAGTGTCCTCCAGTCTCTGGACAGGTCCACATGATGGACGGCAGGAAGAAGCAACACACACCTAAAAAGAAAAAGAACAGAAAAATTAATCAAAATCCCAAGTCTGTTGGGAGTTGGGATGCAAAGAGCAGAAATGTTCATCCTTAGCAAGCCAAAAGAGAAAAGTGAGTCAGACACACTGGTGTGTGAGTGAACGGCGTAGCTGGCTACTCCTGTTAACCCCCCCTAACTAGCCGATTGACAGTTATACGTTGCTTAAAAGCCTTTATGGCTAGTCTTCCACCTTCGCCCTAAGTAAAACCCTATTAATAGCGTAGGGTTTGTATTAGTGTTGGAACAAGTGTAATTTTAAGTAGGTCAGGGACAGTGGTTCATCAACATACAGATTTTTGCATTGACAATGCCTCTTCAATTATATACTGTACAACGCATTTAAAATTCTAGGTGCTTTTTTTACTAAATATTTACTTTTGCAAAACAAAAATAGCAGTATATTAAATTTCTCATCCCTGATCCAGATATTAAGCGTATAGTTAGTTGGTTCTTTGTGCATGTTGCATATGATTTTTCATAATTCTGACCATCCTTTGTATTCAAATCATCCCAAACTATATCATCCTGTATGTAGTACCAAGTAAGCAGTTAATTATACCAGTCTTCCCTTCTCCATCATAAGGATCGATACCACACAGTATTCTAGAAGTTTTATCTCAGTTGAGATCAGGTTATGGAATGATCTTCCAAACTGGAACTGGAATCGGTGGGACTTAGAAGTTCAAAATTGTTGCAAATGCTTTTCTGTTGAACAAGTTGACATATGTCTTTTCATAGTTTATATATGACAGATCCATTTTAAATTTGTTCTGATCTTAATGCAGTATATTTTTTTCATTATTTCTCATATACTGATAGTTTTTTTCATTAGTTCTCCCTTTTCTTTCTGCGCTGCTGTTTTACCCGTTGGAGTCTTAGGGCTTGTAGTATATTGCTTTTCTTAAAATATACAAATATAATTCTTTATTACTTTTGTAGTTTATTTCCGTATTTCCTTTCCTCACTGGGCTATTTTTTCTTGTTGAAGCCCTTGGGCTTATATCATCTTCCTTTTCCAACTAAGGTTATAGCTTGGCTAGTAATAATAATAATAATAATAATAATAATAATAATAATAATAATAATGATAATAATAATAATAATGGCTATCCGAGATATATACTATATGAACTTTCATTACCTGTTTTCATGCCTAAATGATTACCAACTAAGTATTGATAGCATCTCATGCCCCTTCTTTCATACCTTTATCAATCCATTAATCACCACAGTAGCTACCAGCACCAATGCTAACTCAGCGGCCACCACAAAAATCCTGACAATGGCTCCTAGTTTCTTATGAGGAGCTGATGTACAACTCAACATAACTGCAGGGATGATCATGGATAGTGCTGGAGACGATACTGCCATTGGGGGATAAGACTGCACGATGCAGGATGTTAAAAGGGATCCTCCAATCGCACAGATCAAAAGAACAACCTATGGAACATAAAACATCTTCAGCCATTAATTCAATTTATATAAAATGAAAGTCAATTTAATGATGACTAAACTAAGATACCTTAACTTTAGGTGAAAGGATTTGGGTTTCATGATGAAAATGCCTAAATGAATATTCACAGAAATATCACCTCAAACTGTATGATATGAGGCAACCACAGGCAATAAATAAAGCAGTTAACAACGCTAATGGATAGTGATAAATAACCATACTACATTTTCTATTTTGACCCAATAAATTTCCAACAATTAATCTTGAGTGATCAATTGTTTGAAATTGAAGAATTCTAAATACAGTAATAATAAGAGCAAAAGTAATGAAAGAAAAAAATCAACAGTAGTCACACCTCATGTGAAGTTGTTAATTGGTTCTAAGGCTCCCAAGAAATGACAATTTAATGCAAGATAAACCTGCATCAGATTGGTTAGACACCATGTAAAATGCTATAATAAAATTAGTCAATCAATAATAAATCGATGCATTTTAATTGTTCAGAATATTGAGAATGTGACAAAACACAAAAGTGGAATTTTTGTAACCAAATTAATTATTTCTATACTCGACCGACATTCCTCTAGTCTTGCCCGTTTAGCGAAGCATTAAGTTTATATGGCAGTGTAAAAATACGAATGCTTAAGGAGAATACAACAGTATAAGCAATTTGTCTCAAAGATGAAACATGTTCATCAGCACCTTGACATCACTAGGGGAGGTGGGGAGGAGTGGCATGATATGAAAATCAAGTGAGTAGAGAAATAATGAATTTTAATATTGAAATTCTGTTCATTTAGATGAATCTCAACTGACGTTCACATGACCAACACCAACACTATGATGGACGTAAGATAATGAAGGAAAGAAAAAGGCAATCTAACACCCTAGACTAAATAACTACACCAATTTTCTGAAACTCACCTTCATAAAACACAAATTTAACAATAACAACTGTAACCTAGCTTGTCTTATGCAATAACTCTTGAATCTAGAATAAGAAAAATTTAATATTAAATACCCATGATTGACCTAACAAAATCAACATAAAAGGAATTTAAAAACTATAAATTACTCCCAAATATACACCTTAAAAACTTGATGCTGTAACTTTTCATTTAGAAAATTAATGCTATAAATTGAAAAAAAAATCAAGAAGTTTAATTAAAAGCAATAACACACCTGCAGTTAATCCTATATTTTCTCTTATTCTAGATTTAAGGCTTAAGATATCTATAGGATTATAGGATTCACATACTGAGATCTTCAAAAAATTTTAGTAAATAATTTCTGTTTTTTACAGACTTACTGTGTCCTCTCTATTACGCTAAACACACTATGTCTTTCTTGATTTCATAGCTCTTCTCTTCCATTTAACTCTCCTACTGTATTGTATACTATATATTGCTGTTGTAGTAAGATGATGATATTTGTTATAACAATAATAATACAAGTAAAACATTAATGAAAAACAAACGAATGTGCTTAAAAAATTGAATTTTAATAAAATGTCTTATTTCTATAATTGCCTCATGTTCATATTGCTTCTTACTTAGAAGCTTGATTTAAACTACATTTGCTCGTAAAACTTAAATTTGAAAATTTTCCCCATTTTCTTTCCCTTAATAAACACAGGCACTTGGTAAAGAAATGCAACATTATACAGTAGTAGTAAGTGATAAGAAACCCAAAACTGACCCAACAATCATCCCTATCCTCTTTATACCATGAGTCAGTGGGGAGGAGGGTGGGCATCACGTATAAAGTCATAATAGTTTAAAAATAATTTATTTTATTATTAGAATTCCATTTATCTATATAAGCCTGCCTGATGGTTATACTGCTGACTCCCACATCCTTTTGGAGGTGGGACATCAGTGAAGGATTAATATTATTAAAAGGAGGAGATTAACCAGTCCAAAGAGTCAAACTCGCCTCTTACAAAGATGGCCTGATTAACATTGGGAAAAAAATATATTTACATTAATGTTAAATAAATGAATAAAATAAAATATAACCTAATTATAATGGATAAAAATTTGTGATAAATAGAAATTTAAATCTCATCTATAAAATCAGTTTCTTAAAAATAGTAACATCCTTAAAACGGAAATTCCCATTGTCTGATACTAGGCCAGTAAAACTTTACTCACCAAAACATAAATCTCTCTCGGTTTTAAAAAATTTAAAATCATCAAAAATATGTTTTACTGTTAAAACAGTCACACTCCTATGAACTGCTTTACGAGGTGAGCACATCAAACACCCGCAACCTTGTTAAAATTATTTGATTCCTCCTTTCTTTTTGTACTGAAGATTTCCATAGAGAAACAATTGGCTTTCTTTCTTTTAACTCATTTTAAGCAGATTCATTATTCCACTGAGCTTCCATTTTGTAGCTATGAAATATTTCAAGTGGGTTATATAATCCCTCACAGAGAGTTTAAAAGGTTGTATACGCAAGTCAATTGATGATTTAGCTGCAGCATATGTTTTTTCATACTACAAAACACCAACATGGGCAGGAATACAACATATTTCTATATATTTACCATACAGGAGTAAAACCTGTCAAGGAGCTTTTACTTTCAATACAAATTGATTCTTATTAGTGTAACCTTTTAAGGCTTTCATGGCACTTCTTAAATCAGTATAAATCACAGACTTATGATTTGCCCTATCTTCTATAGTTTCAGTAATCTCAATTGCTAATATAATGGCTAATAGTTCAGATGTAAATACTGATGCTTCACTGGGTAATGACAGCTGACTAATTTTATCTGGGGATACTGTAAGCACAGCCAGTACCCATTGAAAATTCAGAGCCATCAGTATAATTAGCCTAATGAGGTCCTTTCCTTTGAATATGTTCTTAGGTATATTGTTCATGGTGACTATATTTATTTGACAGTTAACAAAATATGAGAGCATATTTTTGTTTTCTTTAAGGTCCAAGGTGGAGAAAACAGAGATGGTTGAATGATGTTCATTATGATGTTTGTAGATTGTAATAGCCTATTTGCTCTTATTGGAAATAGCGGTTCATGATTGTTTACGTATATTTCAATAAGGTTGAATAGCTTCTTTGTTGGAGGATTGGTGGATAGGATCTTTAATGTACTTCTCATGGTTACAAAATCTTGATGTAGGGATAAGGGTGTTCGCAGTTTTCGCATAATACCGAGATATTTAGGGAAGATCCTAAGACCCCACAACAAAATCTTAGACCTTGAGTGCATTGGATATAAAGAGTTCAAAATAGCTTAAGATCCTAGTTCATATATTGGGCTACCATAATCTATTGTCAATAACACTAAGGCTTTATAAATCAGCCACAAACTGAACATATATCTGCATAAGGACTGATAAGCTTACTAAGCCATCACAATCAGCACAATGACTGTTCAATTCCCAATCTTTCTATCAACAAGTAAAACAAGTGAATTCAGATCTTTATCACCAAGTAGTAAATCCTTTGTACAATTAGCACAGGAATGCATAGCAAGGTTAAAAGTGGAAATCCCATGTTAATCTGCTAACATGGATTTGCAGATAGAGCTAAGCGATTACCTCACGAACCACTGACAAAGACTGGAATAGCTGATCCTGGTTTATTGTCCCCAAGCATTCTTAATACAGTACACCTCCATATAAACTAAATACTCCATTAAAGGGGCAAGACCATTACATTGAAAGAAAATGGAATTTACTTTTATTTTTAGTTTAGACATGGTGATTTAACCAGCTTCAAGATGCAAGACATACAAATATCAGTAATTTATATAATGTTTTTCTATTATAAAATAATAACTTAAAAATTTGCCTCACATGAGGTATGACTATTCATAAGGGAAATTACTATTCACAATAGACCCATAGATATTGACAGCTTTTCAAGAGCAACAATAATTCAGAGACAATATATCATTCTCAACACTATAATGTTCATAATAATGACAATGTCTACACTACAAAACAAATTATACAATAACTAACCTTTATAAAGATCTTACCTTCTTTTCACAGACAAATTGAAGTCTCCCTAAGCATAAGAGAACAAAGAGTTGGCACAAGAGGACAAATGGTCCAAACTGCCAGCTGAGCAAAAATGCAACTGTTAGGGAAAATATCCAAAAGATCTTCACTATCTGAAAATAAAGAGGCAAAATAAAATCTTATTCCTTAAGAGGTAAGAAGACCCTTTAAATACTCTAAATGTAATTTTTTTCAGACCTCTTTACTTAAAAGCTACACTATCATGATGGTTTTTGTCAATTGACCCTTTTAAACATGAAGCCTCTTACTGAAAAATCTCTTGAATTTAATGTTAATTGGAATGTGGAGTTTTTAAGCTGTATATCACATGGAATGACTGTTACAAGTCGGTAACTAGAGTATTCAAGTGTGTGCTATGCTATAGGGTCTTTTTTACTAACCAAAGGACAGACCACTGAAATTTCTGCTAAGTTGAGCGGATGTTATACTAATGTTATAACTAAAAATCTAAGATTTTTATGAAATTGATGCCATATTCAACCAAATACTTTGAGACATTCATTTGATAGTTAAAATATGTAAAACACCCGTGTAGCTATATATTATGTGGCTGAAATAACTATTGCAATGATAAAGTGTGCACTTATGGCAATTGAAATCAATAGATATTTTTTAATGATAAATGTATTATTTTGATAATTACCTCTTAAGTGCTGCAAGCTCAACGAGTACTAAAAGAAAAATTCTTTACATACTCTCTCCTCAGGGGTATCCTGTGAAGGAGCCCCCACCCATAAATTTTAATACAGTAGTAATCCATAATCCTTCATGGCAGCTTATTGGCAATTTGCATATATGAATCACTTTCAATTTCCTCACATTACCATCACATTTCTGAACATTAGAGGAATGGTTCTGGTTTGTTCTTAAGTCATTAACAGAATTTTCCCTAATAGAATTGCCAGAGGAAGTCAGCAGTGATGGGGGGAGTCAGCATAACTAGGGGATGGGGTTCATTACTTAAAGACTCCATGAGCAGGGGTCATGTCTGGTTAGTTCCTTGATTGGTTAGTTGGTTTATCATACGTTGGAAAGGAAATTTGCATTCTCCACTATAGGCACAGTGAGAGTATGCTTCCTAGAGGGTCCACTCCATACCCTACCAGTGAGATAGCACCAAAACAAATATAGAGGCACAGGTGTAAACTAAACCCACCTGTTAGAACTGAGACCAGGAAAATATTGAAATATCCTCCCCAATATATGTAATGATGGGCTTCCGGCAAGAAGAAGAAAGTCCTACCACATGGATTGGATCCCTCCGGATTCCAATGAACTAACCCTTGAGAACAGTTCTGGTAAAAAGGGCCAAATCACCTTTGGGATGGCTGAGATCATCCAATACTTCTCACATATACAGTAGGGTCCCGAATTATGCGTGTTCGAATTATACGATTCCCCTTTTATGCGACCTCTATTTTTCAAAAATAAATTTTATGTATCTGCGAAACTGTTCAAAGTCTGCGAGTCAAGCACTATAAAATGTATCAAATCTATTGTCTTTCTAAGCATATTGGTAGCCCTAAATACGGTGATTTATAATAAATTTTACAAAACAATATTAACATTACATCTTATTAACATAATTTCATAATGAATAGCCTATTTAAGGATAAAATTCCACATCAACAATGAAATCAACTGTTAACTGTGCGAGTCCAGCTGACAAAATGTAAACAGAATTGTGGTTACGTTCTCGGCAATCATTATCTTTCTCCAACCTTATGATAATTGTAATGGTAGTGTTAATGATGGTATATTAAAGCATTATTTTTGTTTAGTACAGTATATATAAAAGCCTTTTTTGGGCTCAAGCCATGGCGTCCTGATGGAAGGTTCCTGTTTGGTAGCTTCCTTGGGTATAAGACTACTAAGATATTCCCAGAGAATTTAACCACAGGTTATCACAGAATTCTAACTTCTGGAGCGAGTATCTCAAAGGTTTCCCTTTAAGACATCGTAATACAACAGGGGACACGCATGTCTGGTCGTGCCACATAGCTATCTCCACCCCGAACAGAGTTAACGCTTCGGTGTGTAAGGGCTGAGAATAGCTGGGAGCCGTTCCACAGCTAATCTCACTCGTGGCTACTACTGATACTCGAGACGTAAACAAACGGACGCCATTGCTCTAATGACGTCACGCGCGTCTTTATCCTTTGTTTAGTAGCTGCCCTACTGAGACGGATTTTCCCTTGTGTGAACTTTATCGTTTTGCATCTTCGCTATGTCGTTACCTTCAGCCTCGCCTTCTT
This sequence comes from Palaemon carinicauda, assembly GCF_036898095.1. Classification (NCBI taxonomy): domain Eukaryota; kingdom Metazoa; phylum Arthropoda; class Malacostraca; order Decapoda; family Palaemonidae; genus Palaemon; species Palaemon carinicauda. The sequence goes on along the minus strand of NC_090755.1, from coordinate 16,078,793 downwards.
CTGGAAAGTTGAGTACAAGGTTCCAGTATTGTTTAATTAAGCTCTGGCCGTAAAGTAAATATTATTTTGCGAAATAATTGATGTTTTGTGGCAGAGCTGTGCCTCTACCGGACCCACCATTTTATGGCGTCGTTGTTGTTTTGCATGTCTTATTTAGTTAGCCACAACAACGCTTCCGGCCTTATATACTAATCGAATACATTAGTTTATTTAGTCTTCATAGCTAGGAACTTTTATATCGTGTTTAGACGCTTTTTATCGGTCATCGATTGACCTCATACCAGTCGGCTACTATAGCCCCCAGGCCAGGAGCCTATACAAGTGTTCATGCATGATTTATCAGTGATCCTAGACTAAGTTATGAAGATAGTGGCATTATTATTTTACAATACTTTTGACTAGTGATGCAAATGTTTTCGCCTTCAGGGACCATATAGGGGATAGGCTAGTCAGTGATTCTTACTAGCCTAACCTAACCTTAGGACCCCTATATGCTTCCTTCATCCCCTGCCTTGGCATTCCCTCTAATTAGCCTTGATCCCTTTTCTGAGTAAAGGGATTTATTGTCTAATAGAGTATTATATCGCCTCTCAGTCCTCCCTAAAGGAATGAACCCCCTTTAGGATTGCGTCTGAGAGTGAGGTTAGGCTAGCCTACCTCTATGGCTAGGATAGTCTACGACTTTCCTGCGATAGCGATACGTCTTCTTCCTTGCCTAGTTCAGGACTTTTAGCCTTGATCTAGGTCGGGTTAGGAAGGTTTCTCTGTTCCATGCTGAAACTGTACTCTTGCACCGTTTTAGCCGATCAGCCTAATCTTAGGTTAGGGAGTGTCCTCCCTTCCCTTTGTGGCCGCTCTGGTACAGAAACCCTTCCTGGGAAGACCCCTCTCTTCTCCCTCCCCACCCATCTCTTGTATAGCCTAGCCTATGCTTAGGTTAGTTTATACTCATCTGTCCCCTGTCCTACAACTCCTCCTTAGGGTGGAAGAGTAGGGCTACCCGAGCTTCCTTGTGCAGTCCGCTCTGGTACATATACCTTCATAGTGTCCTATAAGGTTAGTTCCTAGTGTAGCTCTGCATAAGGGAGTCTCCCCCCCCCCCCTCTTGGGTGTTCCCTAGTCCTCCCTTGGGCTACCTGCTCCCGGTCCCTAGTGACCCCTGCTTATGGATGATAGAGCCTGTCTCTATCATGGGTACACCCCCTCAGGGAGGGGGAGGGATGTCTGGAACCCTGAAGGTACTTCCTGCATCCTTCCCCCCCTCCCCCTGTCTCTCTATCTATCCGGGTGCCGGTCTCTTGCCGCCTCTTCTGCCGGCAATACCTGCCTCTTGGTGACTTCCCTACCCTTGCCGCCAGCCCCCCGTGTACCGAGGGACTGCCGGCTGCCGCCGGCTACTACCGGCGGCTCTCCTACTCCTATCTAATCGTCCGCTTGCCGGTCGATCTCCGGAGTGCCGGCATATACTGCCGGCAACCCGATACTACCTGTACCATCCTTACCCCAGTCACCAATCCGGCATCCTCCGGCTGCCGGAGCCGCCGCTCCCTGCCGGCGTGCCGCCGTTGTGCCGGCGGCCGCCATCCTGGTATCTAACTGACTTTGCAAATTGTCTGTTCTAGTGCCAGAATCTATGCTGGAGCGAGCTCCGGCGTGCCGGCGGCTGCCGGATGCCCCGGAGGCGTCAAGAATACTTGCACCCCCTCTCTATAGCTATCATAAGACTAAGATAGCCCTACCTGGCAAATAGATAAGCTGCTTTGCTTCTAAGATCAGTACCTAGTACTGCTCTATTAGTGATCATGCTGTCTCTTTGCATTCTTCTATTTCCAGCATGCTATGTGCATCTTAGCACGGCTGGTTGCCAGAAGCAGTTTCCCTTAATGAGACCTTCTGGCTCTTATCTGGGAACCGAATGAATTCGATCCCAACCTTGTCCTTGGCTTTCCATGGAGTTCCAATATAATGGGAATCCTAGGAAACTATATCCAATGATCTCGGTCATTTGGATTTTCCCAGGACCAAGCCTATGGTAACCAGCCGGGCGAGATGCATGGAGCGTGTTCTCCTTTACTGTTTCACTCTCTATGCATCACACCTTCTGTAAGTTAAAATTAATGATTAATATTAACTTAATTTAAGAGCCATTCCTATGACTCCCCCATACTCATTTTCTCTTTCTTCCACAGGAGGAGCAGATGAAGTGCGATTTCGCATACTGTGCTGTGAAACGCTCCCAGTTTTACGGACATACGGCGTGCAGGACTCACGCCCCTTGCTCACACAAGAAAGGGGATTGGAAGTTCTGGAATCCACTGGAATGTACGGTCTGCCAGGCCTACCTAGTTGAGGCCTTCCATAACCCTCCCTCAGCGGAGGTTAGAGACATTGCTCGTGAGAAACTGCGCAAGTGGGTGCGTGGTTTTCAGAGAAATGCCACTGGACCGTACCTGGCCACCGAAGAACTGAGGTCCCTGTTGTTCCCTAAGGCCTCCCCTGACTCAGTGGTTCCAAAGGAAGCAATCCCCACTGTCCAAATTACGGTGGAACCTGATGTGGTCATGGCTCAGTCCATGCACGAGTGTCGCCTAGATTCCGAGGAGGATGAACAGATCTCTGACGTCTCGGAAGACACGGAGAAGACGCTTATGGCTCAAGGAGCCGAAGAGGACGAAGACAAGGTGGAATACACCGAGTCGGAGATTGGAGCTACTCCCTCGTCCATCCCTCCGCCTACTCCTACACCGACGGATGTGTCCATCCCGTCTACCTCCTCGACCCCGGATCCTTCCTCTTCGACCCAAGAACTGATCCGACTGATTAGAGCTGTCATGGACGACAGACTGAAGGAGAACCAGGAGTCCATCAGGTCTATGATTGGATCCAGAGAACCGAAGAAGATCTCGGTCAAGGATCTCCCAGCTTGCTCTCATGCCAACCCGTGGAGGTATGCAGAGCATATGGTTATTGCGACCGGCAGGATCTTTGTTAGTGACAAAATCGGCACGGTCCCGTTGGAAGATGTGGAATTCTTCCCAAGCTTCGAGGCCTACCCGGACTGTTACGTCCGGCTTCGTTCTGAACCTGCCTCGAAGGAGGAGACCGAACCTAAGGAAGAGATAGTGTTCGATCTCGCAAAGGCCCAGGCTATGCTAGCCTCCGCATTTAAGAGCAGGGGCTTTACCTGCTCTAAGCTTCCTGCCTTGAGCAAGAAGCATCCTACTTATGTCGCACCCGACACTGCGATTCTTCCATTTTTGGAAAAGGCCTTGGCTGCATGCCTTAAAGCGGCGGAAGAAGGAAAACCCTGCCCTGCACTGGAGGAGTGCAGACCCTTCTCCATCGTGACACCCCCTGACACTAGACAATGGAAAGATGTCCAACATACTTTCGTTGTGGGTAGGCTCGATCCTGACGTCGCCGGACGTCAGTTTAATGAAGACCTCCCTAAGCTCAATGATCACCTCCTTCGCCGGGAACAAGACACGAAGGAGAGGCTTGCAGCGTCTCTTTCTCATCAAGTCCAACTTGAAGTTATGGCCTGTGACACAGCAGTACCCGATCACTACATGGTACTGGCCAAATCCCACTTACTCACGGTAATGAAGGACTTGTACCATTTCATAAAGGCTCGTAGAGCCTGTCGTGAATTCGTGTTTGTCGGTGCCACCGTGAAACACGAACCCCGGAGGCTGATTTCCTCCAACATCTGGGGAAAGCACCTGTTTCCTTCTGACCTTGTCAAGGAAATAACGGACAGAGCCGCCACGGAGAATAGGAACCTTCTCCACAAGTGGGGCATGTCCAGGAAAAGGAAAACCTCTCAGGACGATGGACCTCAGCCTAAGAGGAAACCTCAGAAGCCGAAACCCCAGCAACGTCAACAAAGACGTCAGTTTCCGGGACTCGCTACCTCCCAAGTGGTTGCCCAACCACAACAGACCTTTCAATTGGTCCCCCAACCGGTGTTGTCACAGTCACCGGTCTTCACCCCTGCCTTTGAGCAGCCATCCACTACCTTTCATGCCAGAGGTAGAGGCTCGTCCAGGGGTGCAAGCAGAGACGCCTCTCGTCGTCCCTCCAGAGGTAGAGGAGGAAAGGGAGCTAGCGGCCGAGGCAACAAGTCCTCGGGACACCAGAAGCAATGAAGTGCTTCCGGTGGGAGGAAGACTCCGCCAATTCCAGGATCGTTGGACCTTCGATCCTTGGGCACACAGCATCATCAAGAACGGTCTAGGCTGGAGTTGGGTGCAACCACCCCCAATCTTCCAGCGGTTCTTCCAACAATCGACCCCCATTCTGGAAGAATATGTTCTAGACCTCTTGAACAAGAAGGTGATAAGGAAGGTAAAGTCCACCAGGTTCCAAGGGAGACTGTTTTGCGTTCCCAAGAAGGACTCAGACAAGCTCAGAGTCATTCTGGACTTATCCCCCCTCAACAAGTTCATAGAGAACAACAAATTCAAGATGCTGACGCTTCAACAAATAAGGACCCTTCTGCCTCAAGGTTCCTACACGGTCTCTATAGACCTGGCGGATGCCTATTGGCACATTCCAATGAACCATCACGCTTCCTCCTACCTAGGATTTCGACTCCAAAGGAAAAGCTACGCCTTCCGGGCCATGCCATTCGGCCTCAATGTGGCCCCTCGGATCTTCACAAAGCTGGCGGATGCCATAGTACAACAGCTCCGCCTAAGAAACGTCCAGGTGATGGCCTACCTCGACGACTGGCTAGTCTGGGCTCCATCGCCCGAAGAGTGTACAAAGTCTTGCGACGAAGTTACCCAGTACCTAGAACACCTGGGATTCAAGATCAACGAGAAGAAATCTCGCCTCTCTCCGGCTCAGAAGTTTCAGTGGCTGGGAATCCACTGGAATCTTCAGTCACACCGCCTTTCCATCCCCCAGAAGAAAAGGAAGGAAATAGCAGGGTCTGTCAAGCGACTACTGAAATCCAAACGCATTTCAAGACGACAGCAGGAACGAGTTCTAGGCTCTCTACAATTCGCCTCAGTGACAAACCCAGTGCTTCGCGCACAGCTAAAGGATGCCGCGGGAGTCTGGAGACGATCGGCATCCATCGCTCGAAGAGACCTCAAGAGACGGCTTCCAAACAGACTTCGACGCCTCCTAAAGCCGTGGTCGGAAGCAATGGCCCTGAAAAGGTCCATTCCTCTCCAACACCCTCCTCCTTCACTCAACATCCACACGGATGCCTCACTGGAGGGCTGGGGAGGTCACTCCCACCTGAAACAAGCTCAAGGGACCTGGTCTCCACTATTCAAGACGTTCCACATAAACATCTTGGAGGCCATGGCGGTCCTTCTTACTCTGAAGAAGCTATCCCCGCCACCCTCGATCCACATCCGTCTAACCCTAGACAACTCGGTGGTAGTTCGTTGTCTCAATCGCCAAGGCTCAAGATCGCCCCAGATAAATCAGGTGCTTCTCCCAATCTTCCGTCTGGCGGAGAAGAAGAAGTGGCACCTGTCTGCAGTTCACCTACAAGGATTCCGCAACGTGACAGCGGATGCTCTATCTCGGACAAACCCGATAGAGTCGGAATGGTCTCTAGACGCAAGATCATTCTCCTTCATCTCTCATCAAGTCCCAGAACTTCAGATAGATCTCTTTGCAACGAGCGACAACAATCAACTTCCTCTGTACGTAGCCCCGTACGAGGACCCCAAAGCAGAAGCGGTGGACGCCATGTCACTGGACTGGAACAGATGGTCGAAGATATACCTGTTCCCTCCCACCAACCTTCTGTTGAAAGTCCTCTCCAAACTGAGAACCTTCAAAGGGACAGCGGCCCTAGTGGCTCCCAAGTGGCCCCGGAGCAACTGGTACCCCCTGGTCCTGGAGCTGCAGCCCAAGCTGATCCCTCTCCCGGGCCCAGTTCTCTCTCAACAAGTACAGAAGTCGACTGTCTTCGCTTCATCATCGAAAATCAAGGACCTTCATCTCATGATTTTCTCTCCCTTGCCGCAAAGAAGAGGTTTGGGATCTCGAAGAAAAGTCTAGACTTCCTAGAGGAATACAAGACCGAATCCACGAGACGGCAATATGAATCATCCTGGAGGAAATGGGTCTCCTTTGTTAAAGCAAAAAATCCTAAAGAAATCACCATTGATTTCTGTATGTCCTTCTTCATTCACCTTCATGGACAAGGATTAGCAGCCAATACGATTTCAACCTGCAAATCGGCTTTGACTAGACCAATTCTATATGCTTTCCAAATTGATCTGTCCAGCGACATCTTTAACAAACTGCCGAAAGCATGTGCTCGCCTACGCCCAGCACCCCCTCCGAAACCGATCTCCTGGTCACTAGACAAGGTGCTCCATTTCGCCTCCAACTTGGACAATGATTCATGCCCCCTCAAGGATCTGACTCAGAAAGTTATATTTTTATTTGCTCTCGCCTCGGGAGCTCGAGTCAGCGAAATAGTGGCATTATCAAGAGAAGAGGGACACATCCTGTTTGCTGATTCAGGAGAAGTGACCCTCTCCCCTGATCCGACGTTTCTCGCCAAAAATGAATTACCCACCAAAAGATGGGGCCCTTGGAGAATATGCCCCCTGAAGGAGGATGTCTCTCTATGTCCAGTAGAGAGCCTCAAGGTCTATCTTCGCAGAACTTCAAACTTTGGTGGAGGCCAACTCTTCAAAGGAGAAACATCGGGCAGCGACCTGTCACTGAAACAATTAAGAGCGAAAATCACCTACTTCATTCGCAGAGCGGATCCGAACAGTACACCCGCTGGTCATGATCCTAGAAAAGTGGCATCTTCTCTGAACTTCTTTCAGAGCATGGACTTTGAGAGCCTTAAAAACTTTACGGGCTGGAAGTCCTCGCGAGTTTTCTTTAAACATTATGCGAAACAAGTGCACGAAATCAAACATTTTGTGGTAGCCGCAGGTAGTGTTATGAAACCTGCACCTAACTCTGCGTAGAACAGTGAGTTACTTGGGACTCTAACTCTTCGGGTGCCTATGTTGACCCTCGAGTGATTCATAGTGATGTCTAAAAACACTTAGTGCTTTTATAACTGTTCTTATCCCAGGTGAAATGTCATAGTGTTACACAAGTGCCGCATGCCTTGAGCATGATGTGTTATTTAAAGACTTGCGTTCCTCGAGAACGAGTACCTACTAATCCTGAAATTCCCTTTCAGATTCAAGAGCAAGCCTTTATTTCTATGTACATTATTGTTACTGTAAATGAACTTTACTTTTGCTGTAAATTATTTAATTTCTGCATTGTGAAATAAAATTTCTATTTTATTACTTATGCGTCTCTTTCAGCTCCTACTTACTATGAAATACATACTGTCATAGTTTTATTTATTCCTCCTTTCTTATGGTCATGAAGAATTTAAGATGTCTATTCCTAAATTATATTCACCTTGCCTCAGTAAGGTTCCTACACGAATACCTACTTCTGATAATCAGGAGATGAACTCTACACACAGTGCCCAACCACCACTGGCCTACTTCAGAATGTTCCTATACAAATATCAAACATTCTGCTTCATCTCTAAGCTCTTAAAAGTTCTTCTGTCAAGATGAATAGCCCTTCAATACCACTTTGACGTCGGCATAGCCCATGGGAACTTCCTACCAATGGGGGGCAGGATATTTCGTTCCTATGGTTCTTACCTAAGATTACTTTGCTGTTTTGTCAATGCCTAGGCACTTAACTCTGGGGGAAAATCTACCACGATACATTGATTCTCTGGTACTCTTCCATCAGGACGCCATGGCTTGAGCCCAAAAAACGGATTTTGAGCGAAGCGAAAAATCTATTTTTGGGTGAGATAGCCATGGCGTCCTGATGGACCCTCCCTACTACTTCGTTCAGTTTGCTCCCACCCTACACAATTGTATCATGGTGATGGGCAGCAACTGGCGCCAGGATAAAGACGCGCGTGACGTCATTAGAGCAATGGCGTCCGTTTGTTTACGTCTCGAGTATCAGTAGTAGCCACGAGTGAGATTAGCTGTGGAACGGCTCCCAGCTATTCTCAGCCCTTACACACCGAAGCGTTAACTCTGTTCGGGGTGGAGATAGCTATGTGGCACGACCAGACATGCGTGTCCCCTGTTGTATTACGATGTCTTAAAGGGAAACCTTTGAGATACTCGCTCCAGAAGTTAGAATTCTGTGATAACCTGTGGTTAAATTCTCTGGGAATATCTTAGTAGTCTTATACCCAAGGAAGCTACCAAACAGGAACCTTCCATCAGGACGCCATGGCTATCTCACCCAAAAATAGATTTTTCGCTTCGCTCAAAATCCGTTATTTTTCCCTCCGGGCATTCAAGGTTTTCACGAGTAGACTGGGTTCGTTTATCGGCAGTGAATAGCCTAAACTACGGTAACGAGTCAGCAATATTTTGTCATATTTTAAACAGTACACATTTGATTTGCAAAGATTAGTTTTGTAGAGTAGACGGTAAAATAAAAATCTCTCTCTCTCTCTCTCTCTCTCTCTCTCTCTCTCTCTCTCTCTCTCTCTCTCTCTCTCTCTCTCTCTAATTTCTGCCATCAAATCTCTCTCTCTCTCTCTCTAATTTCTGCCATCAAATCTCTCTCTCTCTCTCTCTCTCTCTCTCTCTCTCGAATTTCTGCCATCAAATCTCTCTCTCTCTCTCTCTCTCTCTCTCTCTCTCTCTCTCTCTCTCTCTCTCTCTCTCTCTCTCTCTCTCTCTCTCTCCGTAAGAAATAAAACCCCAGTTAACATATGGCAACTTGACTTTAAGAATGAAATTAACATGACAATTGTTAGTTGTGGCGATCAATTCCTCGCTTCAGGAGGTACACGAAACAAAAACACAGCACTCGATTACAACAGCTGATTCTCTCTCTCTCTCTCTCTCTCTCTCTCTCTCTCTCTCTCTCTCTCTCTCTCTCTCTCTCTCTCTCTCTCTCTCTCTCTCTCTCGTGTTATACAATACTTACAAATAGATGAAGAAACCAAAATCGGTTTTCTTAAAGTGTCAATTAAATACAAAACAAAAAAATTATACCGTGTATACATCCATTTCAATCATAGCTTAAAATACGGTATCCGATTTCGTCAGCAAACCACTATTTTTTAGGAAACACCATTCTATTCCAGAAAATTTTTACTCTTTAAATAGTCAATTGCGCTATAATAAAACATGTACTTGGGTTTTTAAATTTCGGGTGTTTTAAAAATCGAGTATTGCTGACTTCTTTTTGTTTTACTTTTGAAAGTGATTAGATCAGCTGATGTCTAGCTTCCGCTCTCACGAATATGCGCGTACGAATACGTTAACAAAGAATTGTTTACACCATTTCTTAATTTATTCAAACCATCAATACAGTTAATATTACATAAAGACCAATGTGTTACAAACTATATTTATTGTTTAGTACATTTAAAACCATCTCTCTCTCTCTCTCTCTCTCTCTCTCTCTCTCTCTGTCACATCGAACATAATAGCAGTAACCTAATATTTCAATGACTTTAAAAATAGGCCTAGTACTTTCTTCTTTTACCATTTTTGCATATGGTTTTCCTAACTGAAGTTAGGAAAAGTATTTTGGATATGGAAAGGACAATTATCTTTCGTAACAGTTTAGAATTATCGTAAATTATCATTCTGTCATTAGCGGCAGTTTGCTATTGTGGATTAAACGCATAAGGAAAAAAAAGGTTTCCAGCTTTGCTACGAATTTCGGAATTTATATGGATACGATAAGTAAAATATTTGTAATAACATAATATTTACTAAATGTTTGTAATATCATTAGTTATCACTTTGATCATGTGTGTTTAATGTGTCTGTTTGTTTGTTATGATCGAAGATGGAGCGTAAACAAATGGAAGGTTTCCGTTTCAGGTGGCGTCATAAAGAAAAACATTATATAAATGGCATTCACTTCATTTATTTGGAAGTTCTTAGAAAAAAAATTAAGTAGAGCATTGGTAATAACAAAATCAACATATAATCAATATTGGTAAGATTGCTGAGGATGCAAAAACTAACCTATACACAGATGTGTAAATGCGTCTGTTTCTTCGTTATGATCAGAGATAAACGTAAACAAAACATTAGTTGTCGTTTTCTATTGTGCTTTTTGGCGTGTTTAGGAAACGCATGATATAAAATCGCCTTTATTTTGATAATTTTGGATTTTCAATCATACAACAAAAGCTAGTCTATAGAGTGATGGTTTTGCTATTCACCAGTTGTCTTAAACAATAGATAAGACAAACATTAAAATTTGTCTGTATTTTGGGTCGTGTTATAACGGGAAATATACAGTGTTTACACCCATCCTGGTTGTAATTTTAACCATTTTTCAAGTTATTAGAACTTAAAAGTATATTAAATGTTTGATTTATTTACAAGAACAATTTGATATTATAAAGAAATACAGTACAGTACAAAGAAAGTAATGGAAAAGGGTAGTAAACACGTTTGAATAAGCAAGTTGCCGGTTGCCATGGCCAAATGTAATTATTTCTGTTAGTTGTGTGTTTCGAAATCTGCGATGTTCCATTTATACGAGGTCATTCATCGACCAAATTCTCGCATAATTCGGGACCCTACTGTAGCTTTAACTGAAAATACCTCCCAACCGTGTTCCCTTCTCCCATTCATCTAAGCAGACAGTAGTAACGAATGTGGAAATAGCCACGCAATTTAAGAAATTAAAAAAAAATACATATTTATACATACATACTGTATATACACACACATAAGCAAATAGAGAAATAAACAAAAACAAAATATAAATAAAGGAAATGTTACAAAGAGTTTGGACACCAAGCTGAAAGAAAGTTGTTTCAATTAAGAGGAGGTAGGAGTAATGTTAAGAAGTAAAAGTAGAATACAGTAGAGAGAGAAATTTAGTGTCAAACTGAGGACAGATTATTCCCAAGTTTGAGAGACCTCTTGCCAATCACAAGGCTTCAACAAGGAAATGAGATTCCAAGTTGAAGTCGATTTACTAATTCATGGCTTTCTCTCATTAAGAGGGAGCTAAAGTAGAGGGGCACTCAGTAGAGAGTATGCCTTTGCCACACCAAGCAGTCTTATTTTAATCTTAATTCCACTGCAAACTTGTACTTTGATGTATTTCTTTCAAAACCTAATGGATTTGTCCTTGGGTTATGTCTACCAAGTTTCATTGAAATTGGTTCAGTAGTTTTTGCATAAGTTGCTTACAAAAAACAAAAAAAACTAAAAATATTTGCCGTTTACTTAACAATGTGATTATTTTCAAAGTCCTACTGCATATTTGTACTTTGATGAGTGTACTTTATCCAAAATGTTACAGTTTCACCCTCGGGTCATACTCAACATGACTACCAAGTTTGGTCAAAATCAGTAAGGGAGTTTTTATGTAAAGTTGCTAACAAACAAACAAACCAAGACACTGAAGACATGGGTAAATACATGCCTTTAGTTGTACCTTGGTTTAAAAGTTCAATTTGTTCTAGGAGAGAGTTCATAACTTACAATGCTTGTATTCTTAAATAATTTTCCTATAAGCAATACAGGAAATTCACTTGATCCATTCCAAATATTCATAAATACTCAGTAGTACATATACAGTGGAACCTCTACACACGAACGTATCTACATCCGAATTTTCCAACATCCGAAGTAAAATTTGAGCAAATTTTTGACTCTACACCTGACACACGAAGTAGCAATTTTCGTCGTACCGGTTGTATCCGAATTTTTCGACACGCGAAGTACAATTCGAACACGTTCCGACTCTACACCCGAATGTTTTTTTCGACACCCGAAGTAAACAATACTCGTACGCGTAGTCGGTGCTCATAGCGCCTGAAGTGTTTTTTATTTCCGCCGATAGAAGGCAGCACATCGACCTCGGAGGGACGCTCAATTAGCGCGGCTTGGGTCAGTCCTCTGTTCTCGTCGGCTTCTTGCGGTTGTGCTCTTTGCGTTCTGATATTAACTGTGAATTAATCGTGATTTTTTACGTGCATCCATTAACGATAATTTACGTAAATCATGGGTCCAAAAAGGCTTAGTTTTGGCAGTGGTAGTGGTGAGAAAAGGGAGAAGAAAATGCTTTCTATAGAAATTAAGCAGGAAATTATTGAAAAACATGAGCGTGGCATCCGCGTGAGTGAACTTGCTAAACAGTATGGCCGTAATATGTCGACGATCTCGACAATCCTTAAACAGAAGGAAGCTATTAAAGCAGTGAAACCTTCTAAGGGGATCACTATAATTTCCAAACGCCGTACCCCTATCATAGAAGAGATGGAACGACTTCTACTAGTGTGGATTAAGGATAGAGAGATCGTTGGCGACACCATCACCGAAACCGTTATCTGCGAGAAGGCGCACGCCATCTTTACGGACTTGAAGGAGGAGAGCTCTGGGGGTGATGCTGGGGAGAGTTCAACCGAGCCTTCCTCAGATGATTTCAAGGCATCTCGTGGCTGGTTCGAGAAATTTAAGAAACGGTCCGGGATTCATTCAGTTGTTCGCCACGGAGAGGCTGCTAGTGCGGACACAAAGGCTGCAACTGACTTTGTTAAGAAATTCGAAAATATCGTAAAGGAAGAAGGCTACGTAGAGCAGCAGGTGTTCAATTGTGATGAAACCGGGCTGTTTTGGAAGAAGATGCCGAGTCGAACCTACATCACTGCTGAAGAGAAGAAATTGCCTGGGCATAAGCCAATGAAGGATCGGTTGACTCTTGCTCTATGTGCCAACGCTAGCGGGGACTTTAAAGTCAAGCCCTTGCTTGTTTACCATTCGGAGAACCCTAGGGCCTTTAAAGCACGCAACGTCGATAAGGATCAGCTTCATGTTTTCTGGCGATCCAACTCGAAGGCCTGGGTCACTAGGCAATTCTTTGTGCAATGGGTAAACCAAGTTTTCGGTCCTTCTGTGAAGAAGTATCTTCATGAGCAGAAATTGCCTTTAAAGTGCCTGCTATGCCTTGACAATGCACCCGCTCACCCCCCCCGGACTTGAAGATGATATCTTCGATGAATTCAAGTTCATAAAGGTGCTGTATCTTCCACCAAATACCACCTCTATCCTCCAGCCCATGGACCAGCAAGTCATCTCTAATTTTAAGAAGCTATACACCAAGCACTTATTCAAGCAGTGCTTTAATGTCACGCAAAGCACCAACTTAACTTTGCGTGAATTTTGGAGGGGCCACTTCAATATCGTGCACTGCTTAAAGATCATTGATCAGGCTTGGGTGGGATTAACTCGACGGACCCTCAATTCTGCATGGAAGAAGCTGTGGCCTGATGCAGTTTCTCCCCGAGATTTCGAGGGTTTTGACCCCGAACCTGATCCCGTGGTCAGTGCAGCGGAAGCCGTAGAGGAAATAGTCTCCCTTGGCAAGTCCATGGGTCTGGAGGTCAACGCAGATGACGTTACGGAACTCGTCGCCGAACATCACGACGAACTGACGACGGATGAGCTCAAGGAACTCTATGCTATGTCGGAGCACATGAGTGATGACGAGGAAGAGAGCGAGGAGGTAGAACATGTGTTAGGTTCAGCGCAAATAAAAGATGTGTTAGGAAAATATCAAGACGTGGTCGACTTCATCGACAAATACCATCCAAAGAAATTGCAGGTTTGTCGTGTAGTTTCTCAATTCGATGATGTTTGCCTAACGCACTTTCGAAACATTCTGAAAAGCCGTACGAAGCAATTATCTATCGATGCTTTCTTTAAAAAAACTGCGAAGCGAACTCGCGATGAAGAGGATGTAAGTGAACCGAAGAAAACGGCAAAGAGTGAAGAGGAAGAAAGTGAAACACAGAAAACGGAAAAGAGTGAAGCAAAAGAAATTCAGTCAATTTTAAATGTAAGTGATAGTGATTAAAATTACGTAATCATCAAAAAGAAAAAAAGAAAATGTAAAAAAAAATATAAAATATAAAAATAAAAAAAAAAATAAGCTAAGTTATGTTAAAGTTCACTTAGTGTAAATTAGAATAAGTTACGGTAGTATTACGTTTATCGTAGTTAACCTCTCTACCTCCTCGCCGTCCGTCCGTCTCCTCTCTCCTCTCTGCGTAGCGAAGACGAACAACACCTACGCTGGAGTTTCTAAGGTAAAGTGACGCTAAAAACCCGTTTCTTATATATCATTTTTTGCTAATTCTTCTTATTTACATGTCTATTCTTCTTATTTACATGTCTATTATCTAATTTAGTGTTCATTATTCTCATGGGAAAGTTATGTGTAGTAGTTTATTAAGAAGTTATCATAGGTTTTTGGGCTCAACCACGGATTAATCCTATTTCAATGTATTCTTATGGGAAAATTCGTTTCTACATCCGAACAATTTCTACATCCGAAGTTGGTTCTGGAACGGATTAAATTCGTATGTAGAGGTTCCACTGTACAATAATTTTTAAAGGTTTGTAATGGAATTTAGACAACACATTAAAGCCACTAACATTAGAAAGCAATACAATAATTCAAAAGAAAAAGAAATATAGCCCAATTAACTCACAGTTTACCTTAGAGGAGAGTTGTGGCTGGCGTGAGGGAGGAAGAGGAGGAGGGGGGGGTTTACTGCTTGGAAGGAGAATCTCCTTCCCAGAGCATTTCTAGTAAAATACTGCATATCAGCACATGAACATTGCAAGTCATAACTAACTGAATCACTCCTTCTTTCAATGGGTTAACTACTGCACTGTAATTGTTTAGTGGCCACTTTCCTCTTGGTAAGGGTACAAGAGACTCTTTAGCTATGGTTAGCAGCTCTTCTAGGAGAAGGACACTCCAAAATCAAACCATTGTTCTCTAGTCTTGGGTAGTGCCATAGCCTCTGTTCCATGGTCTTCCACTGTCTTGGGTTAGAGTTCTCTTGCTTGAGGGTACACTTGGGCACACTATTCTATCCTATTTCTCTTTCTCTTGTTTTGTTGAAGTTTTAATAGTTTATAGATTAAATATTAATTTTAATGTTGTTACTCTTCCTAAGATATTTCATATTTCCTTGTTTCCTTTCCTCACTGGGCTATTTTCCCTGTTGGAGCCCCTGGGTTTATAGCATTTTGCTCTTCCGACTAGGGTTGTAGCTTATCAAGTAGTAGTAATGATAATAATAATTTACGCTTTATGGACACTTGATTGTCTTTCTTTTACAACCTTAAACTTAATTTTGATACCCTGGGACACATGATTGTCTTTCTTTTACAATCTTGAATTCAATTTTGATACCATGGTTATCCAGAGATGACTACTAATGTCTTTTCCTTAAAATATCCTGAAAAAGGGTTAAAAATCATATGAACACGTCCTGAACGCTGTGTGTGGCGGATGGGGACTGCGTGACTGATTTCTTGCTAGT
This sequence comes from Palaemon carinicauda, assembly GCF_036898095.1. NCBI lineage: Eukaryota > Metazoa > Arthropoda > Malacostraca > Decapoda > Palaemonidae > Palaemon > Palaemon carinicauda. The sequence goes on along the minus strand of NC_090755.1, from coordinate 16,063,438 downwards.
CCCGTAAGTACGTCCACAAAACATGCACATACGGAGGGAAAATCTTTATCATGGATAGAATGCTTGTAAACTGATTTGAATTTTTAATGTCAAATATGATTCGCTGGTATTCTTATTAGTCATAAACTAAGGTACAAGTTTGTAGGCAAAAAATGGCTTTTCAAAGTAGAATGACAAATTTGGAAGTAATTTGTATTTTTCCTAATGATACAAGAGTAAAGCTATTCATAGGGATTATACTTTCGGAGAACCTGGAAGACTAGCCATAAGACTTTTTTAGCAAGGTGTAACTACCATACCAATGAGGCAGAATAAAGCTGGAGCCTGAAGTTCAGTGATGTCGCAAACAGATTCACAGTCGCGGAACCCCACAAAGTTAAGACTTTGTTGGTTACTAGATGATTCAAAGACCACTCGGAGCCTACTATCAGAGTCGCTCCGCTCAGATTGTCCACTAACACATTCCATTTACCTGGAATGAAGCGGGCTGATAGGGACAGTGAGTTGTCTTCTGTCCATCTTAGGTTCTCCACTACTAAATAGCATAGGGGTGTGAAAAGGTACTGCCTTGCTTGTTTACGCAAGCCACTACCATGATGTTGTCGCTCATCAACACCACTGAGTGCACCGTCAAGAACTGCTGGAACTGTTGGAGGGCTAGGTAGGCTGCCCTCATCTCTAGATTTACAGTATGTGCTGGTACCTTTCGGACTCGGACCAGAGCCCGAAGCCGTGTGGTGCAGTATGTGGGGGGCCCCATTCTTCTTTTGATGCATCTGAGTAGAGCATCAATTCCAGGGGAGGTACAAGAAGGTTGACCCATCTGTGGAGCTTTCTCGTTTGCCACCAACCACAAAAGGTCCGTCTGCTGCTCGAGTCCCATGGGGACCAACGTATCCCAGGAATCGCTGTGTTGATTCCACCTGGATTTCAGCCGCCACTGAAGAGATCGAATTCTGAGTAGGCCGTTGGCACGAAGGGTCTGGTCCTTTGTGGATCCCTTCCCATAGGAGCTCGATGAAAATGGATTCCGAGTCATTGAAGGGAGAGATTAAATGAACAGGATGCGATACCCTGAACAAATCACAGAGACTGTCTAGGGTTCAGCCCCGTACTGCAGCCACCTCTGCCTGCAGCGTTGCAGGCATCCCATCACAGGTGGGTAAGGGGGATGTTTGCCTGTCCTAGCGAGAGCGAACTCGGCTGGCCCCTCTTCCTCCACAGGTGGACTTGGAGCCCTTCTTATCTTGGGCAGGAAAGAGCTTTTTTGACACCTTTCCCAGGATCCCGTTGTCCTACTCATCTGCAGTTTAGTGGTCTGCGGCTGCTTCTTCTGAAGAGCAGCTGTACCATAGGACTGAGATGTCAAGGCCCTAAGGAGAAGGATTGAACTTCCTCTAGTGCTAAGCCCCCTGCTCGACTTATTCCGACCTAAAAGGGGAGAAGCTATCTAGTGTAGAGTTCCAGAGTTTAGTCACTTCTGCCTGGGGAACTTACCGATGAAACCTTTCGATTACCGAGTCCCTTCGCTTGAGTATGGCATTCGCCGACAAATTGACCACATGGTGGATGAGAAACTCGATGGGTACCCAACAAAAGAAAGGTTCCATTGATTTCCTCGTAGAATCCTTAAACCACTCTTCGGTTCTGACCAGGTGTCCCACGGATCCTAAACACAGGTCCAGCCACGAAGTAGCCTGCATGGTGTATTTCACAACCTTTTCCATGTTTAGGATTTCAGATGCGGAGAAAGTGACTGAAAGCCCATCAAGTCTCAAAAGAGACCACTCTTGAAAGTGTCTCTATGGATGGATCTAGAGGCAAGGCCGAAAGGGGCTCTTCCGAGACCTGGTATCATCTTCTCTACTGAATAAACATTGGTGGAAGGTTTTCCAAGGACGAACCTGCACGGAGAGAGATAGAAAAGCCTGCGATCTGAGATAATGTCCTCTTCCTGGCACCCCTCAGGCCCTTTGACCAGAGCCAAGCTGCACTGGCCTTGGGAGGTCAATGGGTACCATAGAAGTGGTCAAGGATGGTATCCTTGCCCTCTTGATGGGCCGATGTAGAGTCACCCAACCTGTTGATGGCCCTCATGCAGCCCAGGACATGCCAGAAGCATACTCTGACTTCTGCTTTGCTTCCATGTATATAGGACTGGCGGCCCCAGAGAAATAGTCCTCATCGTATTCCTTGTCATCATCCACCCATGAGTTCCCACCCATAGAAGCCAAGGGTGGGTTGAGGTCGTCAACAGTTGAAGCCAAAGGAACGTCGCTTGCTGATGTTCCTGCTGCTGCCGCGGAGGTCCCACGTGACCTCTCGTAACTGTCATGCCGCTCTGGCCACCGTGTTTTTGACAACGTCTTGGATTCTTTACTTTCCCTCCGAGTTGAAAGGAATTCCTCCGAAAGCAATGGTCTGGAGGGCTCCATCCATTTAGCAGAGGATTGTCCTTCTCTTGACGAAGGAGCTACCGTGGGTTGTTCCCTCTTCTTGGAGACGCGACATAACTCAGGAGGGACTACTTCAATTAAAGAAGAGATTGTGAGCCCCAGCTTGTACGGGGGTGGAGAATGACTCCTGGAGGAGGAGTGGGGTTCCTCAGTCTCCTCTTCTTCTTGGTGGTGAGCAGAGGTGTCATCTGGACTTGTGAGAACATATGCAGAGTAGGAGCCTTGGAAGGGGCTGGAACGGGGACTCTCTGCCAGGGGTCAGACGGAGGAGAGGCAGAACTGGAGGAGATTGGCTTCTCCAATGGGATCCTAGGTTTACTTACAACAGCCTATCTAGATGGAGGGGGCATACCCGAGGCAGCCTGACTCACCACCTTTACCAAGGTGTCGAACCACTGTTCCTTCCCGAATGCAGGAAGGCCAGGAATCATGCTGGGAAGAATGTGAGATGGAGATTACCTCCTACGAGATTGGGGCTTCAACACAAGAAAGGAAGGTGAAAATCTCTGCAAGCAGGAGGAAGGTCATGTGCAGGTGGTGAGGAAAAAGCATGTCTGGGGCGCACTGGACTTGGAGTTGGCGAGTCATAATGACATGAGAGAGATGGTTGCTCTGGTCTGGATCTGGGAGAGCGTGCTTCACACGCACGGGCAGCAGCTGGACTGCTCGTCAAAGGTCTGGAAGGCTTGTCGACTTGACGGAGGAGTGATCACGCATAGGCAGATGATCATGCTTGGACTAAAGATGATGCGCAGGCTATGGGTGACGTGCAGACTGGTAGTCGTGAGAAGAAGAATGCAGTCTCTCAAGACGAGCAGGCAAGTGACGATTACGTGCTGACGAGCTCTAGCGTGAATAAAGAAGGTCCTTGCCCTTGTGGCGATCGCGAGCTGGTTGATGGAGAACCAGCGAGTAGACTCTGTTAAGAGGTGCAGCGATCATGAGCTAGAGAGTGGTGATTATATGTTGGCGCGTGCCAATCATGTGCTCGCGAGTTGCGATCCCGTGCTGAGAAGCGTTTGAAGCGAGTGTGAGGTGAACGAGATTATCGTTGGTCTCTGGGATCGTTGTAGTGGCGCCTCCTGATGAAGGGTGAAGGAGAACGTCTGGAAGGGCGGCGTGGACTGTGTTCCCTGGGGCGGCAAGGGCTCCTGTCGTCAGCTGCAAGCTGGTGATGGGGTGGTGAGATGACGTGCTGGACTTGTCGACCGAGAAAGACCTCAGCAGGGGAGTCATGCTTTGAAGAATTGCTGAACGACTGAGGAGAGGCGGGGCAAAGTCTGGAAGGTCTCTGCAGTGGAGAAGCATCAGGAGAGATCCTCACTCATGAGCAAGAGAGGTGACCACCCACAGAAGCAGGACGAGGGGAATTTCAGAAGGGGAAAGAGTGTGGTCTTCGGTGGCGGTGAAAGATGAACATTCCCAGCGGCGGCGAAAGGTGAACATTACCGATGGCAGGGTCAGAAGTCTTTCCAGGGGCGTGAACCACAGCACTCCTCGGTAAAGGAACTTATACCACTGAAGAGGCCGGAGTCCGTTTTCTCTCGGCACCCAGTTGCAGAAGCTCCATCAGAACCTCCTTTGAAGGGGGACCAGCCACACCCAGGGAAGACCAAATCTGCGAAAAATCAGAATAATCGAAGGCTACCCCCGAGGGAAGGGGCAGCACTGCTTTTCTAGGGTAAACAGCACTGCTTTTCTAGGGGAAGCAGAACTGTCCCTTGAACCCCTGGTGTTAACTGGTCTACAGTCCTGATCAACTGATCCTCAGAAGATATCTATCAAGCTGGAGCTCCAGGAAGAGATCGTAGAGTCAAGGAAGAAGTCCTATGTTTTTTCAACTTCGGGAAGGCTAATAATCTCTTTCAGACTTCTTGTGCAGCCGCCCAAATCTCTCCCACTTGAAGGAATACCACTCCCAGCATTCCTCACATTAGTCATCCTGCAAACAATGCCATCCTCAACAGGCCGGACACAACGAATGGGGGTCGGTCTCGGCGGAGGACATCAAGGTCCTGCAGGAGCATCCTTCAGGTCCCGGAGAGGTCCGCATGATGGACGGCAAGACGAAAATATAATCATCATCATCATCTACTACTTCATGCTTCAGTCCTCAGCCACGAAGGCCTGGGTCTTCAAACTCTTCTAGTGCCTTGTGGAGCCCAGCTAAAAGTCTGATGAACTAATACCACTTGGGGAGTACAAAGAGCATGCCCAAACCATCTACATCTACCTCTCATCATGATCTCATCCCCTATAGCACTCAAGTAATCTCTCTTATACTTTAATTTCTAATCCTGTCCAGCCATTTAACTCCCAATACCCTTTTGAGGGCTTTATTCTTAAATCTACTAAATCTATCGGAGATTATTTCATTGTCATACTGACTCCTGTCCATAAACTGTAGAAACACCAATCTTATAAAACTGATGAATCGTCTGAATTTTATATGTACCTTCAGGCTATTTGATTTCCAAATTTTACTTAACCTAGCCCTTGTCTGAATTGCTTTTTTCAATCTTTCACTAAACTCTAATTCCAGAGACCCTGTACTGGAGATTATAATTCCTAAATACTTAAATGATTCTACCTCCTTCATCCTTTCTCCTTCCAATGATATTTCATCTTCCATTGCATACTCCATTCTCATCATCTCTGTCTTTCTTCTATTTATCTAGAGCCCAACCTCATGTGATATTTCATACAAGAAGAAAACAAGCTACCTGTAAAAAGATGAAGCAAAAATAAAGAATTAGTCAAATGGCAAATCAAATAGGTTGGAAGGCGGAGAGCGACAACATTCGTTCTCGGTCGAGCCAAAAGCAAAACTGGCGAGACAACACAGGTGTGTTTGTGAGTGGGATAGCTGGCTACCCTCCCCCCCTAACTAGCAGTAGGATAGTTACATCTTACTAAAAAGTCTTGAGGCTAGTCTTCCTTCTTTGCCAAAAGTATAATCCTTATAAATGGCAAAAGGGTTTGTATTTAGTGTTGGAACAAAAAGCACTTGAATATCAACCATTCTTAAAAAAGCACAGAGCATATGGGATACAGCTGTTGTTAATAGCATTGGAGATTGAGAGAGGTAATTGGTTAGGGAATGCTACAGGATAAAGTGTAGTGTTAAGAAAATTTTCTTATTCTGTCTGAAAGACAAAAAAATTTTAACCTAAAAACATTAGGGTGGAAACAAACAACTATAGGCATATACAGTATATGATTAATGAAGTTGTGATGATAAACTCAACAAAGCAAAATTCTTTTATTTCAAGAAAAAATTTACAATAATTCAGATGAAACTGTGAATCTTACTTATATAGAGGGACTATCAGATAATTAAAATATTCAAAAGGAAGCTAAACCTTAATAACTATTACATATCATCCTCAATTCTTATAGGGTTATTATGCAATAACAGGTACACTCAAATTACACGGTCTTAATATTAAAAACTTTGATGATATGTATAACTACGGTTTGGGTTTGCACAAATTCCCTTATGGATGATAAAATATGCTGAAAAACTGACAGATATTTGTGGCCTATGGGTATACACCAGAAAAGAAAACTAAAGACTTACAGCAACTACAAATCATGAACACTGCTTTTGTTAACAAAAATAACCAATTTAGAATTAACAAAATCACATACCTGCCATTTGTGTGACTTCAACAAGGTGCAGAATAGTAACATCTGAATAAAAAGAAGTGGAACAGCAAAACTCTCCCTCAAAGGAATGGTGTAGTTCACACGTGTGGTATCAACTCTAAAAAAAAAAAAAAACTATACTTTATGATAAGTTCTCTTCATGACACACTGAATAGTTAAAGATAAATATTTTCACTTTTCCTTCAAGTCCAACTATTTTGAATTCCCTTTTCATTCTTTGTATGCTTGAGAATTTTTCTCCATTCTCACTTGGACACATTCAAATATGCCCTTCATATTAACAATAGGAAAAATTAGACAAAAATATTATAATAAATACAAACCAATAACCTTCATTAACTTATCTAAGACCAAGAACATTTCCAAAAAATTCATCACATGTTTTGTTAGGACTTTTTGCATGTAAGAAGGGATTGGAACGTGAGGGCTTCCAGTAAATCAATAGTATTGAACTAAGAAAATTTTTTTCTATGTTAACTTCTCATGAATCCACTCTATACAGTAAATTAAAATAGTTTGGATGGTTATTTAAGTACAACCTTTTTGTGAAGAATCATGTTGTAATGTACAAAAAAACTGTACATATCCAGTGTTTATAGAGATTTCAGTAAAAATGTGATACTGTACGTAAGTTAGGCTACCCTACACGTCAAACTGTCGATGGCTCAAGAGTTTCATCATGCTTCAGACTTGCTGCATAGAACTTTGTAGGTATATAGTTAGTGGTGTTGTACTGATACTTTTTCTTTTAGTTATAATTTTGACCCCCTGATTGAGGCAATAGGACTATGGCCTTCTGTCCAGAGCATGCAGATTAAATAAAATAATAATTACTTAAAATATGCGTTCTAAAGTAAAGTAGGCTATAACGACATAATGTGAGTAAAAAGGGGATGGGGAAAAGGAGATAGGGAGAGGAACATGGTGTGATGCGAGCGTATAGCCTAACCCTCCAAAATCGGGTATAATGCCGACCTGATCAGGAAGGCTAAACTGCTCTACTGTAAACAATAACTAGCCCTCCAAAATCGGGTATAATGCCGACTTGGACAGGTAGTACAATGACTTAAGGATATCATCCTATAAGGTTAAAATGTGTCCCAACTCCCCGCATAATATTCAATAAGAACATCTTAATCTAGATATAATATGTGTATATCGAAGGGGAAACTCACTGGCGTAGGCTACCTTCCGAAGCTGCATACGGCCCGGTCGAGTAGGCTAACCACATGAACGCTAAAATAGCCTAACTAATACTCAGACAATAATAAACTTGAATAAGCATAATTGATCACAGTCTACGATGTCTAGAGTTAAATAAACAAGACTACAATTAGTATGAGGAACTAATTGAAAGTCGTAAATAAGCATGAAGCTCTCGGAGGCAGCGACACCAAAATGGCTACCGCAATATTTTCAACGTTACGTGTCGCTACCTCAAATTATCAAAACAGATAATTGCAATACTTAACTTGGGAGTAGGATTCTCCAAAAGGACAGACATCTTCACAATACAGTCAAAAAAGGCTAAAAGGCTAACGAACACAGAACGTGTGTGGATATCAAGGTGCTAAGGAAGGAATGATGGGAGGAGAGTGGGTGGTAGGGGTAGTAGTGGGCAGTGGTCGGATGTAGAACGGCACCTCGTAGTAATGGGGGATGTTGAGGAAGGAGAAGACTAATTGGTAAGGGACCTCTGATAGAGGTTTAAGACGCCCCAGTTACTATACCGACACCGTATAAGGGTGAGCGAGCTGGGTATATTCCTGGCATTCCATGCAACATTTTTCTCTGGTATATTTAGCAGTATTTATACCTTAGAAATGGTGCTATAAGGAGCATTTCACCGGGCGACACAAGTCCCTCGCCCAGAAATAGTTTTTTCCTTGGTCAAAATCCCTTAATTGTGTATTAGTGTTATTGTTATATTAACTACTGTACAGTACTGGATATGAAATACCATACTTTACAGTAGTAATGTAGATATAAGCTATGTATAGGGGGAGTATGAATGGGGCAATTTAACCTACCAAAAACAGCGATCACTTACGAATGTTACCTTAGCTAATCAAGCTGTACTGTAGTGATAGTACTGTACATATATTACAGTAATATATACTACAGTATCAGCGAGTATTGTTAGATAGGACAAATGGATTTTTGTTGTTACTGTACATATTACATGTACATTGGAACCTCTACATAAGAGCTTAATTCGTTCCAGGACCTGCTTCGTATGTTAAAACAATCGTACGTTGGAGCATATATTCCCATAAGAATACACTGTAATTTGTATAATTCGTTCTACAGCCCAAAAACCTATAATAACTCCTTAAATTACTACATATAATTATACATAACAATAATACAATTGCATTATATAGGAGAGATGTAAAAAAGAATAATTATAAAGAAATAATAAATAAAAAAGGGGTTTTTATTGTTACTTTACCTTAGAGACAGGCCAACGCACGTGTGGGATTTGCTACGCAGGAAGAGACGGACGGTCGGCAAGGCGGTAGAGATGGTGACTGCCATAACATACTGTAACTTACTCTAACTTAAATTACGTGAACTTTAACCTAACTTAGATTTTATAATTTTTTTTTCAATTTTTATATTTCATATTTTTTTACATTTTTTTTTCTTTATGATTTTTAATTTTCATCACTTACATATGACACTTCTTTGTACTAAAAGAACACAGAGAGAGAGAGAGAGAGAGAGAGAGAGAGAGAGAGAGAGACTTTTTAAAACTTATTTTAAGGATTCACTTATTCAGCTGTTTTATTGCAAGCTCAACATTAAAAAGAGACAGAGAGAGAGAGAGAGAGAGAGAGAGAGAGAGAGAAACTTTTTAAAACTTATTTTAAGGATTCACTTATTCAGCTTGTTTTATTGTAAGGTCGACATTAAATATCATATCTCTCTTTCTCTCTCTCTCTCTCTCTCCCTCTCTCTCTCTCTCTCTACGTAAGTTTTCTTTGCTTCACTTTGATCCCCTTCGACGGTTTGACTGCTTTAATGGCTTCCTTCTGCTTGACGATCGTCGAGATCGTAGACCTATTCCGGCCATATTGTTTAGCCAGATCACTCACACGCACACTGCCCTCATGTTTTTCTATAATTTCTTGCTTCAATTCTAATGAAAGCATTGCCTTCTTCCTCTTCTCACCACTAATAATACCTGTACAGAAACTAAGCTTGTTAGGACCCATTATTATACGTAAAATAAAAAATGAAACGTGAGAAAAGGAAGATAATAAGCACTGTTAATAACAGACAGAACAGAAGACAACCACACGATGCGCACAAGAACAGAGAACTGACCGTCTCGACGCTCAATGGCGTCATTCCGACATGCTGCCATACCGGCGTAAACAAGATCTACGTCGGATGTTGGAGCATGACTTTGGGTGTCAAGACAAAAATTTGATCGAATTTTACTTCGGATGTTGGAACAATGGTATGTAAAGGCAATCGTATGTAGAGGTTCCACTGTATCTATAAATGTGGCAATAACTCATGTTATGTGTATTGTAGTCTTACCGTATACGTTGTACTCATGTATACATGTAATGTACACTTCATGAAATTTGTTCATTCATTATTTATACTGTGATAGACATCAAGTAAAAACAACATTAGACAGCATAATAGGTTACTTAGTGTGTTAGTCAATCCAAAAAGACAATGTGCCATGGTAGGTTAGGAGTTAATCCAACCTAGAGCAGCAAGTATTAGCAAATTCTAACTTTTCATGCCTGTCTCTGTTACCTAATTCCAGGAAACAAAGAGGGCCGACTATAGAGTTCACTTGCCTGAGGGTACACTCGAACACACTATTCTATCATATTTCTCTTCCTCTTGTTTTGTTAAAGTTTTTATAGTTTATAGAGGAGATATTTATCTTGATGATGTTAGTTTTCTTAGAATATTTTACTTTCCTTTTTTCCTTTCCTCACTGGGCTATTTTACCTGTTGGTGACCCTGGGCTTATAGCATCCTGCTTTTCCAACTAGGGTTGTTGCTTAGCAAGTAATAATAATAATAATAATAATAATAATAATAATAACAATAATAATAATAATAATAATATTATATAATTAGGGTACAGTAGGGTCCCGAATTAAGCGTGTTCGAATTACACGATTCCCCTTTTCCGCGATCGCTATTTTTCAAAAATAAATTTTCTGTATCTACGAGGCTGTTCAAAGTTCGCGAGTCAAGCACTACAAAATGTATCAAATCTATTGTCTTTTTAAGTATATTGGTAGCCCTAAATACGGTGATTTATAATAAATGTTACAAAACAATATCAACATTACATTTCATTAACATAATTTCATAATGAATAGCCTATTTAAGGATAAAATTCCACATCAACAATGAAATCAACTGTTAACTGTGCGAGTCCAGCTGACAAAATGTAAACAGAAATGTGGTTACGTTCTCGGCAATCTTTACCTTTCTCCATCCTTACGATAATTGTAATGGTAGTGTTAATGATGGTATATTTAAGCATTATTTTTGTTTAGTACAGTATATTTAAAAGCCTTATTTTTCCCTCTGGGCGTTCAAGGTTTTCACGAGTAGACTGGGTTCGTTTATCGGCAGTGAATAGCCTAAACTTCGGTAACGAGTCGTCAATATTTTGTCATATTTTAAACAGTATACATTTGATTTGCAAACATTGGTTTTGTAGAGTAGACGGTAAAATAAAATCTAGAGAGAGAGAGAGAGAGAGAGAGAGGGGGGGGATTTCTGCCACTCTCTCTCTCTCTCTCTCTCTCTCTCTCTCTCTCTCTCTCTAGATTTTATTTTACCGTCTACTCTACAAAACCAATGTTTGCAAATCAAATGTATACTGTTTAAAATATGACAAAATATTGACGACTCGTTACCGAAGTTTAGGCTATTCACTGCCGATAAACGATAACAAACCCTTTAATGCAAACTAACTGTATCCTTTGATATTCCTCTATATTTATCACGAATTCCTTCTATACCTCCTCAGACACTCTTATTTCAAATATCTAAATTATTCTTATCACAACTAACACCATCTAGTCATTTTCATTCCATTATATCTATTATTCCTCTGGATCTTATTCCCTTTCCTTATTCTGTTTATTCGATGGGATTCGTTTTTCCCTTTACCGTCTTTCAGAATCTATTTTTAGCCACTGGCAACCAAATCCCCCCTTCCCCCATCTCCTACCGTCTCCCCTTCGAGTCCACCCAGCCTATCTCATCACTCCCCCCACCTTCATCCTCCCCTGTTCTAGGTCTGTAACCTTCTGCGTCATAATATCTCTCTCTCTCTCTCTCTCTCTCTCTCTCTCTCTCTCTCTCGTTATACAATACTTACAAATAGATGAAGAAACCAAAATCGGTTTTCTTGAAGTGTCAATTAAATACAAAACGAAAAAATTATACCGTGTATACATCCATTTCAATCATAGCTTAAAATACGGTAACCGATTTCGTCCGCAAACCACTATTTTTTAGGAAACACCATTCTATTCCAAAAATTTTTACTCCTTGAATGTCAATTGCGCTATAATAAAACATGTACTTATGTTGTTAAATTTCGGGTGTGTTTTAAAAATCGAGTATTGCTAACTTATTTTTGTTTTACTTTTGGCTGTGATCACATCAGCTGATGTCTAGCTTCCGCGCGAATACAATAACAAAGAATTGTTTACACCATTTCTTAACTTATTCAAACCATCTATACAGTTAATATTACATAAACACCAATGTGTTATAACCTATCATATTTATTGTTTAGTACTTTAAAACCATCCCCCCCCTCTCTCTCTCTCTCTCTCTCTCTCTCTCTCTCTCTCTCTCACTCTCTCTCTCTCTCTCTCTCTCACATCGAACGTTATAGCGGTAACCTAATTGTTCGGTGACTTTAAAAATAGGCCTAGTACTTTCTTCTTTTACCTTTTTTGCATATGGATCCATAATTGAGGTGGGTACAAGTTGACTTATAACTGAAGTTAGGAAAAGTATTTTGGATATGGAAAGGACAATTATCTTTCGTAACAGTTTAGAATTATCGTAAGTTATCACTCTGTCATTAGCGGCAGTTTGCTATTGTGGATTAAACGCATAAGGAAAAAAAAATTTCCAGCTTTGCTACGAATTTAGGAATTTATATGGATACGGTAAGTAAAATATTTGTAATAACATAATGTTTACTAAATGTTTGTAATATCATTAGTTATGACTTAGATCATGTGTGTTTAATGCATTCGTTTGTTTATTATGATCGAAGATGGAGCGTAAACAAATGGAAGGTTTCCGTTTCAGGCGGCATCATAAAGAAAAACATTTCATAAATGGCATTCATTTCATTTATTTGAAAGTTCTAATAAAAAATAATTAGAACATTGGTAATAACAAATTCAACATATAATCTATACTTGGTAAAATTGCTGTCAATTCAAAAACACAGATGTATAAATGCGTCTGTTTCTTCGTTGTGATCAGAGATAAACGTAAAAAAAACATTGGTTGTCGTTTTCTATTGTGCGTTTTAGCGTGTTTAGGAAATGCATGATATAAAATCGCCTTTATTTTGATAATTCTGGATTTTCAATCATACAACAAGCTAGTCTATAGAGTGATGGTTTTGCTATTCACCAGTTGTATTATACAATAGATATGACAAACATTAAAATTTGTCTGTATTTTGGGTTGTGTTATAACGGGAAATATATGGTGTGTACACCTATCCTGGTTGTAATTTTAACCATTTTTCAAGTTATTAGAACTTTAAAGTATATTAAATGTTTTATTTATTTACAAAAACAATTTGATATTATAAAGAAATACAGTATAGTACAAAGAAAGTATTGGAAATGGGTAGTAAACACATTTGAATAGGCAAATTGCTGGTTGCCATGGCCGCAATGGAATTATTTCTGTTAGTTGTGTGTTTCGAAATTCGCGATTTTCCATTTACACGAGGTCATTAATCGACCAAATTCTCGCATAATTCGGGACCCTACTGTACTTAGTTAATATACTTCAGTTCACATCAAAGAATACTTACTCTGGCATTAGGTAGGGATAAAGGATATGTTAGTGAGAAAGCGATATGGAATCCACGACAGGAATATAAGATATTTAGCCCTTATTGGCTAGTGATGCGGAGTTTCTCTTTGTCCCACCAAATCAGTGTTCCAAACTCTCATATCAAAATGGTAACACCCAAACACTTTCTATCTCCATTCAACAGAAAAATAGAATGGAACACAATTTTTAGTATTATATTCAAATTATTGTATCAATTATAATAACAGCATCAGAACTAAAAGAGAGAGAGAGAGAGAGAGAGAGAGAGAGAGAGAGAGAGAGAGAGAGCATATTCATATGATAACTAATGCTTATGTAATATCCGTTATGATGATATTTTGAATAAGAAAATTACATAAACAATGCTATGGACTCATAATCACAGTACAGTATGTGTGACCTTGAGATCAGCTGATGCCTATTGAAAGTATAACCAAAGTAATTGTTGAATATTGAAATGCTCCGGAGACTAAAAAATAGCATATAAACATGCTTTGATAAACCACAATTAAACACAATTTCTAGTGAAATATGAAAGCTTAATAATAAACTAAAATTTAAATACTGTACTGTATGAAGCTTTAAAAATGAACTAGGCCTACGAACGGACGTGCGTACACACATAAAATGAGAGAGAGAACATATTTGTATGGTTAATAATGGCTATAAACGAAGTATATGAAAACTATGATGTGTAACATAATGGTGCTGATATAATATTCATCAGCAATATATTTCAAATGAATTAAGAAATTATATAAACAATACGTCCATTGTATGTACGTATTATCTCGGTACGGTAGCGGGACCTTCAGATCAACAGCACAGCTGATCCCAACCAAAGGTAAACAAAACAGTTGGTAATTATTGACTGCAAAAATGTTTCCGAAATTCAAAACTAGAATGCAAGGAGAATTTATTAGACCATAAGATATACTATGGAATAAGAAAATGAAATAATGATAGGCAGTAAGAAATTATTGATAAAATATGACTTGGATGATTGCCGAACCATAACGCAGCTTAATAAATCTACGGAAACATAATTTTTTTAGTTCGACATACGTCGAAATCAACTAACGACACGTCTTTTGGTCCCTATCTCCGTCGTACGCTTGCGACTACCTGTATTCTCTCTCCATAATTTGCCTTGAACTAAAAATGACTTTCCTCTGCCATTACGAGTAACGAACAGCGGGTGTTTGTTTACAACATGGAATCTTTACGGCTGCGCAGTGTATACTCTCTGGTTCCATATACACTAACTCTGAACATTATTCCTGAGGAACCATAAGATATTGTACTCCTCAAAATGGTTATTTAAAAACATTGCTTTTCCTGTACAGAAATGCTAACCAAATGAGTAGGTAACAAATTAATATGTACAAAAAACATAAAAATGTGAAAGAGGCGATCTAAGTCTCATGCCGAGAACTTTGACGGAGAAAACTGAAGAATGGGCCATTCAAGCATGCTACTTACCATTAACTGCTAGATTGTCTCATTACTTTACTGCAGGATTGTATCTTAAGAAAGTAAGGAGAATGGGAACATTTTTTTTTTATTTTGGGGGGAAAACGTCGATAAAACGAACTTCTGGAGAAGCAGCCATATGAACATTAGGGGAGGTTAATAGAAATAATAATTTATCAAGTTGGAGGTAAGGGAAGTAATACAAAATTCTGGGAATGGAAATAAGTGTACATAGCAAAAATTAACTCAGGGTAATGGCTTTACTCTTCCACCAGAAGTGCTGAGAGTCCAAGATGCATACCTAACCAGGTGTAAGCATTCTTCTTCTTGGAGTCTGTCTGAGGATTGTGCTAACATGCAGATAAGCTACTGTATATTAGAGCTTTTGGTATAATGAATACATAATACACACCAGTGGACAAAATATAGAAGGGCTGTAATAACTCCTCCAAGGCAGGAACTGCTCAAGTACCATGAAGTCATGAATAGTGTTGCCAGATATAAGCCATGAAGCCTAAATACATTTGCAACATAAAACAATATTGGAGGATCTTGGGGTTTGAGTAACCTGTAATAAAAATTAATTTCAGATTAGGATTATTATTATCATTACTAGCTAAGCTACAACCCGTGTCATAAAAGCTTAAGGCCTTGTACTATATAAATGTGATAGGAATTTCAGATACAAAAAAGTAGCTTATTAAAATCATGATAATTCAAGAAAGCTACAAGTGAAATGTATGGAAAAATAAAGTGCAGGACAAACAGAATATTAATAAAAATTTATTTCTATACTCGCCTGATGCTCACATGGCTTCTTCATTTTTTTTAATTTCCTTTCCTTTTTAAAGATACATTATAGCAATGAAACAATCTAGTGATTAATAGTGAGTAGCATGCTAAGAGTTGCCATTCTTCAGTTATGAAGTCTAAAGTATTCCCTATTCCTCGATATTACAAGTCAGCGAGGAGGTGGGTAGGCATGTACTGTATATGAACATAAGGTAAGTAAAGAAATAAAAAATACAGTGATACATCTGGATACGAAAGTTTCTGCTTACGAAAAATTCATTGAACGAAAAGCGATACGAAGATTTTTATGCCCCAGTATACGAAAAAATTTTCAGGATACGAAAAGCTTACGAGATCCCAACTCGTCGCTGAGAGTAATTTTAAAAAGCGCGTGCCGCCAGACTTTGAACTTGGGTAAACTCACTTACAGCCTCCCGCTCACCCATTGGTTATCTCCCTACTCAGATGCTAGCTTCCGCAATAAGATCCTGCTTTCCTATTGGACGGCAACTATCCCACCTTCCTTACGCACGGGCATTCATCTCTCTCTCTCTCTTTTCGTTCCGACTGCGGTATCGTTAACATTGACTTCGTGTGCTTTCGCTTGTTTGACGTAGTGTTAAACACATTCGTACGCCACGTGTTATCGTTATTAAACATTCTTTACTGTATTAGTAGGCCAAGAAAAAGGTGAAAGTGAAGAAAAGAAACAGAAAAGAGGAAGTGTTGAAGAAGTAGAAGGTGAAAGTAAAGAAAAGAAACAGAAAAAAGAAAGTGATGAAGAAGTAGAAGAAATTTAGAAAATGTGAAAAACGTAAAGTTATAAAAAAGCAAAAAAAAAAAAAATTCAATTTTAAGTTTTATGTTACCGTTAAGTGTTAAAGTAATTTTTTCTTTCATTTTATAGTTTTCCATATGTAATGTTAAGTGTTAATTATTTCTGCCATTTTTTTATTTCGTAAAGTTTAAGTGTTAATGTATTAAGTGTGTAAATTATTGTACGTAGTCTGTCACTTGTTACGTTTTCTGCCTTATGCCATCCTCCTCTGCCGCGACTTCGCTATCGGACATCGTTTCAATCAAAAGGTAAGTTTCAACGGTTTTGTTAATTAACTGTACCTTTTTTTTCAGGGTATCAAGCCTTAATTTAGGTGTAAAGGTAACAATACACCTTCACTGATACAAATGCTTTACATACAGTACCGTAACTTTTATACAGTAGTAAAGAAAACGGACCGTTTTCTTAGGGCTTAGAGGGGATAACTAGGCTATAACTACATTATTGAATAATCTCATGGTGGTTTCTGGAATGGATTAGGCTGTTTTTAACGGTTGGGTTAATTATTGAATGATAGAAATGGCTGCATTGCATGTTTATTACTACAGTTTAGCGTGTTTATGAAAGAAAAGGTGTCTTTTCGTAAGGCTTGGAACAGATTAGGCTATTTACATGTAAAACGCGACTCAGGATACGAAAAAATCAGCATACGAAACCGTATCCTGAACGGATTACTTTCGTATGCTGAGGCATCACTGTATTATTCTTTACATTTCACTGAATATCCCCAGATGTTCATATTGCTGAATCTCCCACTGATGGAGGTGGGATGCCAGTGATGGAGATAGGTCAACAAAAATTTCAAATGCATAACAATTAAAATTTTGTACTCAATTAGACTAGATTTTGCTGGAAATAATTAAAAAACAACATTTGCAATACTGTATACTGCTCCAGATTGCTTTTGCAACATAAAAAATATTGAAAAAAAAAATCTAAAACTTAACTGCATTCAACAAATTTAAAAGGCCACAGCAGCTACCTCTACAGAACCTAGTCCAAAAATCTTGATAAGAATGTTAGGATTCTTCAAGATAATGTCCATCAACTCAAAACCTGGTATGTTTTGAACTTTCTCTAAAATTCTTTCCAAAGAAACCTTTCTGCAAAAATTAGATGTAGATTTATTCCTAATGCCTAGAACCTTAATCTTCAACGTTTATAAAAGATTTGGATCCAAACTTCGTGAGACCATGAGCCCAAACCTTCAAGAAGAAATTGACATTCCAAGCATACTTATTCAATTAAGAGCACTACCTTCATTGTCCAGTTTGTTAAAAAAATACCGAATGTCGCTTAATGGACAAGGACCACTATTCTTAGATGAAATACTTACAATCATTTCTAGGAAGGAAAAGTAAAAAAAAAATTTAACACTCATTAGTCTTAAAACAATTTAGCTCTGAATGAAGGCAAAAAAGACCCGATCACCTTTAAAGATAACACTTGTAAATTACTATGTATTACTTAGCTGTTAAATTTGAAAGTGAAAGTTTCCCAAGATTCAAAATTGAACCTACAGCATACGTAAAATCACACACCAAACCTGACAATTAGACCTTATTACTGGTGGCCTATTCTGACAAGCTTAAATATATCCGTCATAACACCTGAAAGTAGATGTCTAATCCCAGATGTTAAAGTATCAAATTACAATATGCATTGATTTATTTCTGATGAGGGCTGATATTGGAAATTCTTTTTAAAAGGAAACCTTAAATGGAAATTTTTTTTCCTAAAAGAGCAACTTGAAAAGTTTCAACTACAGTACTGTACATGTACATAAGTAGTTCTAATTATTGATACATTCTTAGATTGACATTCATAAAAATGAGCAAACTATTATCTATGATATAAAAAAGGGAGGATTGTGTTTTAAACTTATAGAGGACAATAGTGTGGGTTGTAAAAAACTAGTACACATTCTCAAGACAATTTGCATTGTTCCTATTCATACAATCCTGAGTCATTTAATTTGGTTAATGTTCTTCTGGGTGAAGACAGCTGCAGCCAGTTGAAGAATTATTGAGGGTCTGGCAACCTGGTATGGTTGCCTCTCCCTCCCTTGTACCAAGTAGGTTGGTATGATGTTCCTTCAAAAAGAGGAAATGCCACCCGTTCCCTCCTCTTAGTTAATGTGGATAATCGGGCTACATAAATTATCCTAAGGTAGAGTTTATTAATATGTAATTTTCAAACTAAAATTAATATTAATAAGACCTGGATAATCTAGCTACTCCCACCCATCCTTCCCCATTTTTGGTATTCCACAACTGATGAAACAGCTGCATGAACTCTCCAGCCGTCAGTATTACCAATGTCAATACAGAATAGAAGGTACTAGAGTTGCCAATGTGGTAAAAATTTGGGTGGGTTATTGGCATCCAGGGGTAGCTAAATTATCCAGTAAGTATTATTAATATGAATTATATTTTGAAAATTCCACTTTTGGATTGATTGATGGATTTGAAGTTTTCTTGGATCCTGACATAGTTTATTATAAATAAAGAATAAAAGAATATTAATTAAAATCATAAAAGTGAAGATGTGCTTATAAAATTCAAATAGCTCTCAGAAGACCTGCTTCTGAAACAAATATAAAAATACTGCTATCATAAGGCAACATCCTGCCCAAGAATTTTGGCAAGGATGAATCCACCTTTGGAGAAGAAGCAATAGGAACATCAAGGGAGGTTCATAGAAATTATTAAAGATTTTAAGAACTATGCTTAATTCATTTTTATAAATACAACATACCATGAGTATGACGTGTGAAAACACTGTTTACTAATACAACATACAATATGCACCTAATCATTTCTCTCAGTAATAATACAAAATTCCTTTTCAGAATATTATAGTACTTACTTATAAACAGCACTGAGAGCAATTTCGGGTAGAATGTTGAATCGATGAATTATATTTATGGTACGGCCATATTCTGTTTTATTATCTCTCAAAAGTTCACTGATACCCTGAAGAGAAGAATCAAAATTATTTCTTACAGAACCAAGTGAAATATTATTGATGCAATTACAGAATTTTCAAAAATATAAATTCTTAATGTAATTTATATTTTTCCTAATTATACAAACCTGAGCTCTTTACTTATAGGAGATGATACCAACACAACTGGAATATGGCAGTTGAAAACTTTACTAAGGTGTAAACAGTCTGCAGGTAGTTTACCTGTCAGTAGCAGGGAAGCGACTGCCAACTGACACACCATCCAGTCAGCCCATATCTCTTCACTTTGCTTGCAGCAAGGACTTACACGGGGATTGATGTTGGAAGGAAAGTTTGAGTCAAGGACTCGGGTTTGTATGGTTAGGAAAAATACAAATCACATTAAAAATTTGTCATTTGTTTCAACACAAACACAAACCAATGTCCTTTACTTATAGGAGCCTCATTATTAGGTGGGTGGAAATCTCCGTTCCAACTGGCTGGCAGTTTACCCAGGATCTCCAGACACTTGCATATGATGTAGGAGTCAGGGTTTCTTACACCTCGTGAACCAAGTATACTGTGCTCATAGTGGTTGAGCTTGAGCAACTAATCTCTGAAGCCTGGTGAAAGTGATGGGTTTAACAAAATTCTAGCAACATAGCTACAGTATTTTATAAAGTAGCAAGTTCACCTGGATACATAACACTCCCCCTTGTAAGAAGTTTGGGGAAAAGACCCTTGTGTTTACATACAAGGTAGCTGAAAGCTTGGTGATCTTACCTCCATTCTAAGTTAAGTCCAACTGGTGAGGCTTAGGAAACTGTACCCCAAAAGAGGGGAAGATTGTAAGAAGAATTAAAAAGGCCAGTCACTCATTACTTTTAGTACACCAAAACAACACTCCACTAGGATGCGATCTTGAGTAATGTTTGCCTTAGACTTATAACGTGAGACAAGTAATATGTGTGCCCCTCCCTCTTGCTTGACTTGGATAGAAATTAAGATTGTAATGTTTACCTAATAAGCCAGATTTGGGACACAAGATAAATTGCTTTTCTACTGATGGATGAAGATTAACAGTAACTTGCTACTAAGTCCGTTCTCCCCGAGTGTGTCTGTAAATTACAAGTGACTCATTGTTAACCACCATTATGATAAACTGTTCCAGTAATTTAAAAGTCAGCGAGAGACTTATAATACCTTAGTTATTTAATTAGAAAAAAAATTAGGAGTTCTGTTGAAGATGTATTTAAATCATTAGAAGATAATGTCTGCTCATGTTTCTGAGAAAATTAACTTAACAGTAAATTCTCTTATGATGTAAAATTCGTCGAATTCATCACCTCTCATCGTTTATTATTTAATTGCCACACAGTGACAAATTGGTGGCCTTATGGTGGGATCAAGAGGATTAAAAACAAGTGTAATAATGAGCAAAAGACCGAGTGCCGCAGCTACCAAAAATTGACTTGTGAAATAAGAAAAACGAATGACACACGAGAAGCAAAAAATAGACATCTGGGGAGAAGAGGAAAGGAAAAAATCATAAAAAAAGTCATTTAAAAAGCATAAAGAAAGAAGATAAAAGTACGAATGGATGTCCTTAAAAAAAGTTAAGAAGAAAATCCTAACGATGATGTTGAGAATTGTAGCAGGCAGGAGGGGTGGCATGATCCAGTCATCCAAGGAGGACCAGCAGGGAAGAGACCTTGGCACCCTTCCGCCGAGACGGGCAGGCCGAAGCTGCTGACGCCCAAGGGAGGAACCATTTGTGAGAAAACACACTCGTCCCCAAGAGGACGACACGGCAATATTCCTGTGAGAAAAGAAGACGGTTTCCTGAGATAAATTGCTATTATACTGATGGAAGAAGATTAGCAGTAACTTGCTTCTAAGTACATTCTCCACGAGTGTGTCTGTAAATTACAAGTGATTCATTGTTAACTACCATTATGATAAACTGTTCAAGTAATTTAAAAGTCAGCGAGAGACTTTGAAGATGTATTCAAATCATTTGAAGAGGATTTCTGCTCATGTTTGTCCAAAAACTAACTTAGACAATAAAATCCTCTTACAAAGTAAAAGTTGTCTAATTCACGCCCTTTTATCATTTATTATTCAATTTCCACACATAGTGATACCCTTTCTTCTTAGGTTGCATGGACTTGTTTGATGGCTTTGACTATCCTGAAGTGGATGGTTGTGGCGCCCAAAAAGAAACTGTCCTCTGCATCAACAAGTCCTGTGTTTCTTCTCTCCAGTCCTTCATTGCTACTGCAATGTCATCTAGTGAAAAAAGTGATGGTGTATTCAGGGAGGCATTCCGAAGAGCCAATGCATTTATGCATCCTTGAAGTCACAGCTTTCATTTCTTTAAGTTCCCAGTTTGTTGTAATCTACATTTGTTATTCCTTTAAGAATTTTGAATGCCTCTCTTAAATGTCCCCTTAGTCGTAGAGTTTGTAGATCCAATAAGTTCAAACGTTCCATCCTATGTCTATATCTATATTGCCTCAGTGTTGGAACTAGTTTGGCGGCCCTAGCTTGTACTGCTTCCAGTCTATCTATATCCTTCTCAATACTTGGAGCCCAGAATTAGACTCTGTATTCTAGATAGGGTCTTAGCACCTTACGGGGAGGCAAGCACATGCGACATTAGTCGCTCCTTAGACGTATACAGCTGTAGTACACTGTCTTTGTTTCTGTATTTGAATGTCTCTTTATGTAACCTATTATTTTTTTTTTTAGAGAGAGAGAGATCACGCGCCTTATTGCCTTATTCTATGTTTGGGTTCCCCCAGGTCCCTCAGTGTGAGGCACCTCGCATATCCACCCGAGAGTTGCTAATGCAACTTCCAGTCTTGGATGGTCTGGGATGCATCTCAGGTGGAGAGAGAGAGAGAGAGAGAGAGAGAGAGAGAGAGAGAGAGAGAGAGAGAGAGAGAGACAAATTTTCAAAAAACTTTATCACTTGCCAAGAGGCAGAGACTTAGGTTCTAAAGGGAATTCATTTCCATAAACTCTTGCTTAACCCTGGATAGGTACGGTGGGTCGTTTGCGACCCCGAGCGTCAAAAAAAAAACAGGTTTTTCTCACGTGACTCACCCCTGTGACTGAATTTGTGGGTGATCGACCTGCAGGAGGTGTCTCCCCTACACGCTCTAGTAGTGTCCAGATGTGCATTGCTGTAGCTGTACTCCTTTCCCGATTTCTGAGACGTGTCGGGGTCGTTCGCGTCCGAGTTTACCCTTCTGAGGTAGTTTGCATAATTATCAAAGTTATTACGTATTATGAAATTGTCGTAGAATGGTGCAACTTGTATAGGTTATCAGTTGTGGAAAGTCTTGGTGGATTGTTTGGCTACCATGTGCATGTTTTTTTTTTTTAGTTAAAATGTCGTTCATCACCACGAGGACCATTTTACCGCGAGTGCCCCTTTTTCATTTTTTTGACAAGTCATTTTTCCGTAAGATATTGCCAAATAGTGTCGTAAAACTTTTGCTTGTTTAGTGTTGGAAAGTGTGTCTAGATGATCTGGCTACCCATGCATGACTTTGTTTTTGTCAGATACGACGTAGTTATTGGTATATTGGGTATTTAACTGCGGTTACCAATTTCTGTTTTTTTTTCAATATTTGTAAAAATTACTACGTAGTAAGGAATTGCCGTATATTATTCATTTTTTTTTTCATGTTTATGTGTTAGAAAGTGTGCCTTGATGGTTGGGCTAACACGTGCATGTCTTTTTTTTTATCTGAGATGTCGTATATTAGAATGTCGGGCATTTTACCGCGAGTGTCCCTTTTTAATTTTTTTGCCAAGTCATTTTTCCGTAAGATATTGCGAAATAGTATCGTAAAACTTTTGCTTTTTTAATGTTGGAAAGTGTGTCTAGATGATCTGGCTACCCATGCGTGATTTTGTTTTTGTCAGATACGACGTAGTTATTGGTATATTGGGTATTTAACTGCGGTTGCCAATTTCTGTTTTTTTTTTCAATATTTGTAAAAATTCACTACGTAGTAAGGAATTGCCGTATATTATTGATTTTTTTTTCATGTTTATGTGTTAGAAAGTGTGCCTTGATGGTTGGGCTAACACGTGCATGTCTTTTTTTTTTATCTGAGATGCCGTATATTAGAATGTTGGGCATTTTTCCGCGAGTGCCCCTTTTTATTTGTTTTGCATTTTTTTGCTTAGTCATGTTACCGTAAGGAATTGGCAAGTAGTGTCGCAAAACTTATATTTTTATAGTGTTGGAAAGTGTTTCTAGATGATCTGGCTACCCATGCCTATTTTTTTTTTAGCCAGATATGGCGTATATATAAGTATGTGTTCGATTTTCCTGTGATTGCCATTTTTTTCGTTTTTTCCCATTTCTTTCAAAATTACTACGTACTAAGGAACTATCACAGAGTAATATTTCATTTATATGTTTATTTGTCGGAAAATATGCCTTGATGGTTTGCCTAGCACGTGGCTGAAATTTTTTTTTTCTGAAATGCCGTATATTAGAATGGCCATTTTTCCACGAGTGCCCCTTTTTATTTGTTTTGCATTTTTTTGCTTAGTCATGTTACCGTAAGGAATTGGCAAGTAGTGTCGCAAAACTTATATTTTTATAGTGTTGGAAAGTGTTTCTAGATGATCTGGCTACCCATGCCTATCTTTTTTTAGCCAGATATGGCGTATATATAGGTATGTGTTCGATTTTCCGGTGATTGCTATTTTTTCGTTTTTTCCCAATTCTTTCAAAATTACTACGTACTAAGGAACTATCACAGAGTAATGATTCCTCTAGATGTTTATTTGTCGGAAAATTTTGTTTACTTTTTTTTTGATTGAATATCATCAAATTTTTTTAGCTAAAATATTGTTTTACATTTTTTTTTTCGATTTTATTTCCCTTCAAAAAAAATTTTTTGGGTCAGAATTTTAATTTTATAGTCGTAAATAATCGACAATTATCCAGCAACCCACCATACAATTTTTATGCATATCCAATAATAATTAGATTAGTAAATAACACCTTGAAATTGACATACCCTTCCTACATTTCAAGTGGCAGATTAGGGAGTCTGAGTCAGTGTGGTTGGCGGCCATTTTGTGGACATATCCGAAGCGTAAGCTGCCCTATCTATATATATTCTTGTTCCCTATAGAATTTGTGATATTTTGGTATATTACAGGGGTAGCAGTGCTTGGACCCGCCTCTGGTTGGAAACCTTCAAACTCCCTCTCTGTGACACATGATGGCCACAGCTTACGCCAGGCAGAGTTCAATGTCCTATAGGTCACACCTCGCCAAGCTTGGTCAATCATGTTAACAGAGTTGAGGATGCTGAAGTGTTCCTTCCAGAATTCCTTTAGGGTCAACTTCGTGTCACTGGTCACTTCAAAACACTTTCTGAAAAGGGCCTTGGTATAGAGTTTTTTGAAGTTTGAAATGACCTGTTGGTCCATGGGCTGGAGTATGGGAGTAGTATTGGGGGGCAAGAATTTGATTTTGATAAAGCTGTATTCTTCTTTCAAGTCATCCTCGAGACCTGGAGGATGTGCAGGAGCATTGTCCATAACCAGAAGACATTTCATTGGCAAGCTCTTTTCAATGAGGTAAGCCTTAACCTGGGGGGCAAACACTTCGTTTATCCACTCAGTAAAGAATTGTCTTGTGACCCAAGATTTAGTGTTCGAGCGCCACATAACTGGTAGTGCACTTTTACAAATATTATTTCGTTTGAACACCCGGGGGTTGTCCGAGTGGTACACTAACAAGGGTTTGATCTTGCAATCGCCACTTGCATTTGCACACAGCAACAATGTTAGCCTATCTTTCATTGGCTTGTGACCTGGCATCTTCGTCTCGTCCTTGGTAATGTACGTATTGGCTGGCATTTTCTTCCAAAATAACCCAGTCTCATCACAATTAAAGACTTGTTGTGCGATCAAATTTTGTTCATTTATGTACCGATCGAATTCCCCCACGTATTTATCGGCTGCAATTTGATCCGAACTAGCTGCCTCCCCATGCCTAGTAACACGATGAATACCTGTTCTATTACGAAACTTTTCAAACCAACCCCTGCTCGCTTTAAATGTAAATGAATCACTTTCACTGGTACTCGGACTTTTCTTCACTAATTCTTCATAGATATGCAACGCTTTTTCACAAATGAACGCTTCACTAACACTTTCCCCGGCCAACTGTTTTTCTTTAATAAATATTAAAAGCAACTTTTCCATCTCCTCAATCACTTGTGGCCTTTGCTTAGTTACCGCCGTAACTCCCGTTGCAACATTCGCCTTCTTAATCATTTCTTTATGCTTTAAAAACGTAGAAATGGTCGACTTCGCCATTCCGTATTCTACCGCTAAATCGGACACTCGTACACCATTCTCATATTTCGCTATAATTTCCTTCTTCAACTCGATCGTTGTTCGCACTGTTTTCCTCTTCTCCTTCCCCTTAACACTCATTACTTTCTTGGGACTCATTATGAAAGCTAAAAAAGCAATTAAAAGCACTGAAAATCACTAAATCACAACGAATGCTGATCGCGCGTTGTCCGAGTGACGCTCTCGAGAGAACTGATGCTTCCCGAACAAGCGAGAGTGGCCGAGATGGCGCGATCATCACAAAGCCCATGCGGTCGTCACGTGTTCGGCTGGTCGAGTACCGAATTTTTGGTCGAGCACCGCAGCAAAAATTTCTCGAAAATTTTGGTCGAACTCCGAATTGTTCGAGTATAGAGTCGTTCGACTACCGAGGTATCACTGTATATGTATTTTTTTACGAAATTTCCAAGTACTCAAAAAATTACCTTTAGATATGGCCCCTGATATAAATGTAATTTACAAAATAATGAAGATTTTTTTACATATTTCTATTTTAGGATAACATATGTTTATTCCCTAAAAAAATTAGCCACTTCCTATTTCATTTGGGTACCCAAAAAAATTCATGAAATTTGGACAATTTTTTTTGGCCAAAAAAAGTTACCCTTTTTTTCTCATTTCAGATCTTCACCTCCATGGGTCTGACTTCATCCAAAATACATCAAGATGTGTCCTAAACATTCAAGAATCAATTCCTAAAAGGATTTGTGTATATATGTATAAACTTTTTTTTTATGAATTTTTATGTCAGGTCTTTTTTTTTTTCTACTTAATTTTTTAAAATATTTATAATAAATAGTTTTTCTGCAGATGAGTAGTATTTATCTTTACAGTTGTTTTAAGCATTCATTGAAGTTTTTTTTTGGCAAAAGAAAAAAGGAGGTTACTGCAAAAACTGATTTTTCAAGAATTTTTTTTGGCGTCGGGGTCGTTCGCGTCCGAGTATACCCTTAAAGGGGTGTCCGAGGACCGTACCTATCCAGGGTTAAAATGTGAACACCAGATAGTGTACATAAAAATGCATACAATTAGCTACTGCCTCACACACATTAGGGGTCTATTACGACAGTCACAAGCTTAAAGAGCATTTAAGAGAGAGCATGTGCTTGGGAGAACCAAGTGACCACCAAGTGTTAGGATATCCTCTGCGACCATTTAGGCGAACGGTGAGAGTGCGAAAAGCGACAGAATTGTGAGCCCACACAGGGCTGCAATCTGGCCCAGGTAAAGGTGAGTGTTTGCCTTTAGCCAACCTATAGAGTTGAAGGAGTCACGATATTAATCTGGTTTCTCACCCCAGGACAATATCTTCGAGATACTAATGAATCATACTGGGAATAAAACCAAGAGTAAAATTCTAATTTGCCACAGCCAGTGAACGTGGAAGAAGACGTCTGTTTTCAACCACAGCTGAGATCAAAGTCAAGAAGGTATGAGCACTGGTAAAAACTGAAACAGTAGTTTACACTTCGTTAAAAGTTTTATAGCCATATGCCAGCTTGTCCTGATTTCTGTGCATTTGGGATTAGTAAAAGTAAAATGATCTAAAAGAATTATGAACTTGACTAGAAAACACTAACTCACCATTTCCCAAGTTGGAGCATGAAGAATCTGTTTGTAGTAGGAGTAATAAAGGCCCTGCTCTGTGCGAAATGATATTTCTCGTTCCACTTCCTGGTAGAAAACCATAAGATTAGACATGAGAGTCTCCTTGCAATGAACAGTGGAATGAATTCAGTTTTGTAGAAAAATTTTAATATTTTGTACTAAATGATCTAGTACTTTACTAGACCTTACTGTTTACTAAAGGCTAAATCTACAAGTTACAGCAGCACTTTAGGGGCAAATTCTCAAGAGGTATTAAGAGACTTCTAACTTTAACTGCAGAAAATCAAATGCTATTATTACTATGATTTATAAAATACAAACATTGATGAGATTCCATAAGACAAAATACAATTATTCATGTAATTACATTTTATTAAATGAATTAAAGAACTCTGTAAATGTATGACACAATATTTGGATAGACGCACAGTATGAAAGATAATTATAAAATATGAAAGATTTGCATCAACGACTACCCATCAGTTTAATCAAAATAGGGGATAATAAAAAAAATTTTTATACCCAGTGTTATACTATATTGCTTACACAAGCTAGAACATGATTATAACAACTTTTCATTAGGTGTCAACAACCATACCGGTTATTATCAGTAGCTAGCTCACTAACTACAACTCCACTTGGATTGCAAACGGGACTTCCCTTGGGTAGGTTATGGCAGGCAAAATTTATTTAAAGAACTCAGGTTAATATAGTTAGGAAAAATACTAACTACCTCCAAAATTGTCATTTGTTCCTACACAAATACAAACCCTCATTCTTTACATGGGAGACTCACACCTAAGAGGGTGTAAGTTCTCTTTCATACTGGCTGGTAACTTTTTACCTGAGATTACTACACATGAGCATGATAATACATGTGGAATGAGCATCCTGACACATCGTAAACCAGTGGCTTGATAATGCCAAAGGACTGACAGCTTGTGCAAAAGTGGAAAGCGAGTGTAAGAACATCATATATAAGCAAAAGGTTTGAGAATATACATGCTGTGGTTTACCCAGACAACCATCACTCCCTCACAAGGAGAATGGGGAAGAAACAAGAAATATCAAAATGATATTTTAATTATAAAATAAATTTTTGAATATACTTACCCGGTGAATATATAGCTGCAACTCTGTTGCTCGACAGACAAACTCTACGGAAAAAACTCGCCAGCAATCGCTACACAGGTTGCGGGTGTGCCCAACAGCGCCATCTGTCGACCATATACCCAGCTCTTATGTAAACAAAGACTCAATTTTCTCCTCGTCCCACTGCGTCTCTATTGGGGAGGAAGGGAGGGTCATTTAATTTATATATTCACCGGGTAAGTATATTCAAAAATTTATTTTATAATTAAAATATCATTTTTAAATATTTAACTTAGCCGGTGAATATATAGCTGATTCACACCCAGGATGGTGGGTAGAGACCAGTAATATATGTTTACATTTTATGAGCTAAGAGTTTTTTATTTCATTTTAGAAGTTATCAAAATAACAAAAACAAAATAAATAGGTACCTGGTAAGGAAGTCGACTTGAACAATTACTCTGCCTTTTAAGTACGTCTTCCTTACGGAGCCTCGCGATCCTCTTAGGATGCTGATCGACCCCTAGGAGCTGAAGTATCAAGGGTTGCAACCCATACAACAGGACCTCATCAAACCCCTAATCTAGGCGCTCTCAAGAAATGACTTTGACCACCCGCCAAATCAACCAGGATGCGAAAGGCTTCTTAGCCTTCCGGACAACCCATAAAAAAACAACATTTCAAGAGACAGATTAAAAGGATATGGAATTAGGGAATTGTAGTGGTTGAGCCCTCACCCACTACTGCACTCGCTGCTACGAATGGTCCCAGTGTGTAGCAGTTCTCGTAAAGAGACTGGACATCTTTCAAGTAAAATGACGCGAACACTGACTTGCTTCTCCAATAGGTTGCGTCCATTATACTTTGCAGAGATATATTTTGCTTAAAGGCCACGGAAGTTGTTACAGCTCTAACTTCGTGCGTCTTCACCTTAAGCAAAGTTCGGTCTTCCTCACTCAGATGTGAATGAGCTTCTCGTATTAACAATCTGATAAAGTCTGACCAAGCATTCTTTGACATAGGCAAGGATGGTTTCTTAACTGAACACCATAAAGCTTCAGATTGGCCTCGTAAAGGTTTAGTACGCTTTAAATAGAACTTAAGAGCTCTAACAGGGCATAAGACTCTTTCTAGTTCATTGCCTACGATCTCCGATAAGCTGGGAATATCGAAAGATTTAGGCCAAGGCCGAGAAGGCAGCTCATTTTTGGCTAGAAAACCAAGTTGCAGCGAACAAGTGGCTTTTTCCGACGAAAATCCGATGTTCTTGCTGAGGGCATGAATCTCACTGACTCTTTTAGCCGAGGCTAAGTATACCAGGAAAAGAGTCTTAAGAGTGAGATCTTTCAGGGAGGCTGATTGTAACGGCTCCAACCTGTCTGACATGAGGAATCTTAGTACCACGTCTAAATTGCATCCAGGGGTAGCCAAACGACGCTCCTTGGTGGTCTCAAAAGACTTAAGGAGGTCTTGCAGATCTTTATGTATGGAAAGATCTAAGCCTCTATGCCGGAAGACCGATGCCAACATGCTTCTGTAGCCCTTGATAGTGGGAGCTGAAAGGGATCGTCCTTTTCTCAGGTATAAGAGAAAATCAGCTATTTGAGCTACAGAGGTACTGGTCGAGGATACAGAAACTGACTTGCACTAGTCTCGGAAGACTTCCCACTTCGATTGGTAGACTCTAATGGAAGACGCTCTCCTTGCTCTAGCAATCGCACTGGCTGCCTCCTTCGAAAAGCCTCTAGCTCTCGAGAGTCTTTCGATAGTCTGAAGGCAGTCAGACGAAGAGCGTGGAGGCTTTGGAGTACCTTCTTTACGTGTGGCTGACGTAGAAGGTCTACCCTTAGAGGAAGACTTCTGGGAATGTCTACTAACCATCGAAGTATCTCGGTGAACCATTCTCTCGCGGGCCAGAGGGAAGCAACTAACGTCAACCTTGTCCCTTCGTGAGAGGCGAACTTCTGCAGTACCTTGTTGACAATCTTGAACGGTGGGAATGCGTAGAGATCCAGATGTGACCAATCTAGGAGGAAAGCATCTATATGTATTGCTGCTGGATCCGGGACTGGAGAGCAATAGATTGGAAGCCTCTTGGTCAGCGAGGTTGCAAAGAGATCTATGGATGGTTTACCCCAAGTGGCCCAAAGTCTCTTGCACACATCCTTGTGGAGGGTCCATTCGGTTGGAATTACTTGCCCTTTCCGACTGAGACAATCTGCTATGACGTTCAAGTCGCCTTGGATGAACCTCGTTACCAGGGAGAAGTCTTGACCTTTTGACCAGATGAGCAGGTCCCTTGCGATCTCGTACAACGTCAGTGAGTGGGTACCTCCTTGTTTGGAGATGTACGCCAAGGCTGTGGTGTTGTCTGAGTTTACTTCCACCACTTTGCCTCGAAGGAGAGACTTGAAGCTTTTCAAGGCCAGATGTACTGCCAACAGCTCCTTGCAGTTGATATGCATGCTCCTCTGACTCGAGTTCCACAGTCCTGAGCATTCCCGACCGTCTAGTGTTGCGCCCCAGCCCACGTCCGAAGCGTCCGAGAAGAGAACGTGGTTGGGAGTCTGAACAGCCAGGGGAAGACCCTCTCTTAGGTTGATATTGTCCTTCCACCAAGTCAGACAAGACTTTATCTTTTCAGAAATCGGGATCGAGACCGCTTCTAGCGTCTTGTCCTTTTTCCAGTGAAAAGCTAGATGGTATTGAAGAGGACGGAGGTGTAGTCTTCCTAGTGACACAAATTGTTCCACGGATGACAGCGTCCCTACCAGACTCATTCACAGCCTGACTGAGCAGCGTTCCTTCTTCAGCATCTCCTGGATGGATAGCAGGGCTTGATCTATTCTGGGGGCTGATCGTCTTGTTGTTCAGCAACGTCCTCATCAGAGGGTTCCTCATCCGAAAACTGATGAGGAAACGGCAACGGAGTGGGCAACGTCTGGCTCGCTGAGTCCGGTCGCACTGGTGCATGCGTGATGGAGCCGGACGCAACATCATGGAACTGCTGCACAGTCTGTAAACTGTCAACAACCATGGGTGCGCGAGGAAGCACAGCGTCCACCCGAGACTGTCTAGACCGTCTGGGTTGTGCAGTCAACACCATACCGGGTTGCTGAGGTTGACGCACTGCGTCAAAACAAGTCACCTCTGCTGGTTGTTGAACGTCCTGAACGTCAACAACCACCTCCGAGCGTCGCTTAACGTCAACGTGCGGCTGGCAACCCACACTGGGTCGCATCGGTGGAGGAACCACCTCAACTGGCAGACGCGAGAAGGTTACCTCAGCGTCAACAGGACGCACAACCGACCGGTTGGAAGGTTGTTGGCCAGAAGGTTCGGCAGCAACCTTCTCCGCATTAAAGTCCTCTATCAAGGACACAAGCTTGGACTGCATGTCTTGCAGCAAAGCCCATTTAGGGTCTACGGGAGCAGGTGCGGCAACAGACGGGGTTAGCGACTGAGGCGGTACCGCTTTCCATCCCTGAAAGCCTTGTTTATGCATGACATAATTGTACAGCAAAACTTCAAAGGCTCGAAAACAGCTGTGAAGTTGACCTGTAAAAAACTTGGAGCGTCTCCTGGCCAGGCGCCAGGGAGAGTCTACGAGATTTGAGAAGTCTATCTGGGCAGAGGCATGAACTCCCAAGCCGAGAACTTCTCTCGTGTCATATCAGACTATCGCTCTATAAGCCAGTTTAAAAGAAGGGAAAGCAAAGGCTGTATCCCCCAAACTCCTCCTGGTGATAAACCAGTCGCCTAGCCAACGTAAAGCTCTCTAGGAGAGCGAGAGAGCACTAGCTTAAAAACAACGGCTTCGAAGTAGCTAGGCCTAGTGTAAGCTCTGACGTTTAGGCGAACGAGGAGCAGCAGTTACAAAAAGATCCGGACAAAGATCCTTAAAAAAAATCATCATGATTTAATTAAAGTCCATAGAGGCTAAGCAGCTTTAGGCTCCTCTCCATCTGACAGAGTCCTCAAGGGAATATCAGTAGGAGGGGGAACAGCAACTTCCTCATCTACAGGAACCTTGTCCGATAGAAGCTGAGTCTCAAGCAAGGGAGAGACCTACTGTGGTGGCAATGCTTTACAAGCAGAGTCCACACTCACTGGTGCATTAGTAGCGGACCAGGACGCAACGTCATGTAACTGCTTGACAGTCTGTGAACTGTCAACAACTGAACTGTCAACCACAACAGGTGCGTGAGGACGCACAGCGTCTACTCGAGACTGCTTTGACTGCCTAGACTGAGCAGTCAAAACAACTCTAGAATGCGGAGGTTGACGCACAGCGTCAAAACAAGTCAACTCCGATTGTTAGCGAACGTCCTGAACGTCAACAGGAGCATCAGCAAGTGGCCTAACGTCCAAATGCGGCTGAAAATCCACACGAGACCGCATCGAGTGTGGTTCTAAACAACCTGACTGACGTGACTTAGCTACGGCAACGTCAACAGGAAGCACAAAGGAACGTTAGGTTGGCTGAAAGCCAGGATATCGATAAGATAAACGGCTAGACTCAACGGACTAATCGGCAGAATAGTCTTCCATAAGGGAGGCAAGCATATTTTGCATGTCTTGCCGTACAACCCATTAAGGATCAACGGAAATGGTTGTGGTAAGAGACGAGGTTAATGTCTGTGACCGCAACACTTTGCCAACAAAAAAGACTCTCGGAGTCTGTGTTACGCTTTTGTTAGGCGGCGAGCAGTTTTCCGATGACTGCATAGGGTCAGAGCTGTCCTAATGGCTGTAACCAGGACGCTGGATCTGTCCTGAAAGGACTGACTTTCGCTTAAGGGCTTCGAAACCTTGTTACAGGTTTCTTATGCGAAAAGCCTTCGGATGACGAGGAGAAAAAACGTCTCTCTCGCCTTATGGTAGGGGAGATCTTGGTAAGATACACCCGATACCATAGAGGGAAACGTCTGTTCGTTGATCAAGGCCTCTCGAACCCATAAGTCGTTCGACATTACTTCTCCCCTGCTAGGGAGCTTGCAAGAGGTCCCGGACTAGGTGAACGACAGGCACGAACAGACGAACCCTCGGACGCAACACTGTAACACTTTGCGCAATATCACTTTATCACTTCGATTTTCTGTTTTGCACTTATTTCACTGAAATCGAAACTCTTACTGATTTCTACCTGAAGCACGCAATTCTACCCTTATCAAAAGGTAGTAATTGCGAAATCAGTCGTATAATGCAAGCTCATTAATACCAGCAAAAAACAGAAAACATATTTTAAGATAAAAATTTCAGTGGCTGGGGAAGAGACTAAACACTAGTTCCTTCAAAACTACGTTTTCAATCTCTAACCGCACATAGCCTGGGGACGAGAATAAAAATTAAAAACGTTTTATCCTTTCTCCCCGTACCGAGACTAGGGACGAGAGCAACTCGAGAACAACGTTACCCGCTTGAACGGAACGTTTTCTCTCCTCTCTCTCCCTCCGTCTCTAACTCTCTCTCTCTTTATCTCTTGATTTCGCACCTAAGAGAAGAGCCCAATTACATTTCGTCAAAAAAAACATGTTATTTGACCAAAGGAAAAAACTGAAAGGTTTTTCAATTAAAAAGTTCCTTTAAAATAAAATTTAAAACATTTGAGCTTAGAAAGAATGAACAAAACGTCAGAATCGATTTACTCTTTCTGCAAAGTGAAACCGTGATACACTCTCTCTCTATCGTAACGATAGAGCGCATGTTGAACGTCCAGAACGTCAACAACTGCGTAGCATAAATAAACTAAACGTTAGTTCATCTTTGAAAAAGGTACGAAGACTATTCAAAGAAATTCTTTCATAAAATATTTCATTTAAAAAGTTTTAAATCCTTAGCTCTTTAAAAGCTATTTATGATATAAAGGGCTCAACGTTGATTAACTTCGGTTTCCAAGTTAGGACCGCCTACTCTCAGGAAAGGTCGCATATAAACAAAACATTAAAATTTATTTTTTATGTTTATTATAAATGGAAAGTTAATCGAAGAGGAGAATTAATTTATAACGTGATAAGATAATTACTAAAAACCTAAACACACTTCTGTCTAAGGGAAGGGTCGGCCATTTAAAAGTGAAAGAAAGTCCATACTCTCTTTTTCACCAAAATTAAATCTATCCAAAACTAGTTCAAGATTTAAGATGAAGATAAAACACCTGCACTGCGAAAGCTCAAACCAGAATATAGTACTTCACCAAATATGATGGGAAAACTCCAGGTTTCAACAGCGAGTAAAGTACGTCTTGTCGACACCTCGACAGAGAGAAAATTGAGTCTTTGTTTACATAAGAGCTGGGAATCTGGTCGACAGATGGCGCTGTTGGGCACACCCGCAACCTGTGTAGCGATCGCTGGCGAGTTTTTTCCGTAGAGTTTGTCTGTCGAGCAACAGAGTTGCAGCTATATATTCACCGGCTAAGTTAAATATTTAAAAATAGATATTACTTGCGAACTACATGAGGCTTACCTGCAATAAACAAGATCCAGCTGACATGGAGTTGACAGCTGTACCTCAAGAGAGGGGAAGATGAAGAAAGAAAAAGGCCAATCTTCTTTAAATTCTTCCCAAACTAAAACTACAGTATATCCTATGTCCTTGACCAGTTGTTAATACGCTCTGCCCTCCTTATTCTCGGGGATTAGGTAACAGACACAAGCGGGAAAATCGAGAACCACAAATGCTTACTGCCATTGGGTGGGGTAATCATAACTTACCAACTCACTGTCCATTGTCTACAAATGGTCGACTGACACACTGTATTGCCTTATATTGTTCTTATGTGGTTTCTATCATATTAAAAGTATTGTATGTATTACTATATGAACACACTCCAGTAACTGTACAAAAGTGTACTGTACACATGGTAAGACTACACAGAACAAGAGTCATCACCACAGCTATATGTAAATACTGTAACATCAAAACACACTTGTTCCTATTTAACAACACTCACTGATGCCGAAGTGCATATTACTGTAATATATGTACAGTACTATTACTACAGTATAGCAATTAGCTAAGGTAACACTTGTAAGTGATTGTGGTTTTAGGCAGGTCAACTTGCACTGTCCCAACTCACCATACATGTAGCCTGTATCTGCATTACTACTGTAAAGTCAGGTATTTTCAATAGTTCTGTACAGTACTTATATAACAGTAACACTAATACATAATGCATACACTAACATAATATAAATTAGAGGAGGTACAAAGTTCTAAGTAATAAAGCTCTTGAGCCGTCGGCTATTTGGCCCGTGGGGTAGCATAATATATGTATCACACATTATAATATCACTATAAACACTGGATATGTACAGATTTTTTTAAAATCACTATTTACATCACAACATGATTCTGCAGAAAGAGGACTGTAGTGGTAGATGCATATGCGAGGAGTGACAATGCGAGAGTGAGTTGGCGTCAGCGAGAGATGGGGTGTTGTGCTGTGCAGAGAGGGAAAAAGCGCAAAGCAAGTTTGATGCAAAGGAGCGTGGTCGGTTTGAAATCGTCGGGCCCCGAGAGCACTTGTTGCAAAACAGCAAATGGGTGAATTTTTGTTTAATAGGAGATACAGTTTTCTGTATCATGAATGACTGAATCCGTGAAGGTAGAACCCGCAAATATCGAGGGCTGACTGTAGTCTTAAGAGGGAGCTAAGGTAGCTAGACCACATGCTAATCAGCCACCACAAAGCCTAGAGTAAACGTATCTAGGGAGCTGTGTCCCGTCTTGCAGGTAGTGGGCTGTGAGGGTAGTTTGGCGACTCCATATGACTAACTGTAGTACCTGTGCCACAGTAAGGTATTTTCAAAATGCCAGGAAGTACTTAGGCCTTGATATCATGAGTTCTGAGTCATGCCCTTCGTTGTTGAGAAGATGAAGGATTAATGGTGGAAAAGAAACTAAGTTTACTCCATTGAGAAGGTTGAGGGTCTTGACTCCATCAACTCAGATCTTACTTCTGCTCTTTCTCCCCCTGGAAAGCATTCCAGGAGGGTCTCTGCTCTGAGACCAAAAGGTCTTTAGCTACCACTGAAGTTACCGCATACAGAGGAGACAGTTTAGTACCAGACGTTCTAATGATGACAGGTGCCATAACAGGCCCTTCCACAGATGAGCTTGCAGTGAGCTTTGCTGAAGGAATGGTTGTGCCGCTTCTTTGAATCTCGCGATTCTGTCCTGCAATGGCAAGACTTTTCCTCGTAAGAGATACCTATCTGCATCCTGAGATATACCAGGTACTGTTTGGGCTCTAGATTTGACTTCTCCCAGTTTAACACAATCCCCAGATCAAGACAAAACTGAAGAAGTCTGTCTCTTTGGAGTGGGAACAAGATGAGACCAAAGTGAACATTTTAGTAAATACCTGAGGGCTGTTGATAGACTGAAACAAAGCACCCTCAAGTGGTATATCTTGTGCATTACAAAGCGAAGGTACTTTCTTGAGGATCAGTGGATAGGGACCTGGAAGTATGCATCTTTTAGACCCAGCATAACCATGAAGTCTTTAGGTCTTACTGCTCGTCTGACCATGAATGCAGTCTCCCATCTTGAAATGAGTCTGCAGAACAAACTTTTTCAAGGCTGAGAGTCTATGACTGGTTTTCAGCCTCCAAACACCTCTACAATAAAAAGAACTGTAAAAGCCTGAAGACTCACCGAGGACCTCTTGCAGAGCGCCCTGTTCTAACATAGTCTGGACTTCTGCCCAAAGGGCGATGAGGACGAATCAGGGGAGGGGAGGAGAGCTGATGAACCCTGAATGGAGGACACCGACTGCCCAGTTTTCAGAGCCGTGGCACTACCTTCTCTGCTAACTAAGCTTCTAGCATCCTCTCACCAATGGTACTGTAGGAAGATTGCTTCCCCAAACGTGGATGTCGTCCGTGTCTACCAGCTTTCCCCCTCGCTCTCTAGCCTTCTTTCCCTGAAAGGGCTGTCTCTAAGGATTACCCTTCTTGGCAAAGAACTGATGAGTACCCCCCTTAAAGGCCCTATGAGCTTGTCGCGTAACTAAAGAAGCCATAGACAAGACAGGTCCCAAAGAGGCAGGCAGGGATGTAACGGTTTGGTGGTGGCGAGTTCTGGCACACTTCGCTCCACTTCTTGATCACTACTTCATCGTGCTCGAGAGGAAATACAGATGAGGTCTTATAGGAGGGAGTTAAAATATGAAGAATCTCACTCCTCACACCAGCTTCTGGAACAACAAAGTCGCATCTCTATACAATCCAGTTGGCCCACTGATTAGCCGCTTGTGGGTTAAAGATCTTCTGCAACACGAAAGAGTCGCAAGAACCTGTTGCTGGCTCAAGAGAATGCAAGCCTAGCCATAGAGAATAGTGCGACTGGATCGTGTGTGCTAACCCCATTGGCGAGATAGGCTCAGCTGATCGTGGATAAGAACGGATCAAATGGGGTTGTACTGGCCATGCGACTACAGGTGCCCGAACACAAGCCTGATTTGTGCATTCCACCTCGCCAAGAGTTTTTGAAAAACCCAAATGTTCAGGAATTGTCAGAAGCTAATGTAACTAAAGCTCAGTGCCTCTCTATGCTAATGGCATGTGGAGGCCATGCAACGAGTGGAATGATTAAAGCCCAAATCAAGAGTCAAGTCTTAGAAGCATTGATAAACTCAAGAAAATTGTCGGAAGAAAATATTGTAGCAGCTCGGGAGCTGTTGGAGGAAGCTGAAGCAGAATTTGTAGCGAAGCAAGAATCAGCTGACCTAGGAACCGAAGGAATGAAAGCAGACAGGAATGTAGAGGCTGAGATTCGACGAATTGCAGCGGAAGAGAATTTGATTAAGTTGAAGATGATGGCAGAAGAGAGAGAAGAAACACAACATGTGAGGGAAATGGAAGCAAGACAGGAAGAAAGAAAGAAAGAAGAAGCACGACACGTGAGGGAAATGGAAGCGAGAGAAATTGCATGATGGGAAGTATGAAAGAGAGAAGCACGACATACGAGGGAATTGGAACTGTTGAATGCTCATGCAACATAGGCAACTCAGATGTTTGATGTGCCGAATGCACAGATGTTAATCCCGAAATTTGCAGAAGCCCCCATCTCAGCGAGTTCTTCGATCATTTTGAAACGGTCGCGTCGATGATGGAATGGCCAGAAGGCAAATGGCCTGTATAAGTGCAGAATGTACTTATTGGGAAAGGACGCAGTGCTTATCTTTCCTTATCTCAGGACCAGAAGAAGGAGTATCAAGAAGTGAAGAAGAGCCAACTACAAGTGTATCATATGACCCCTGAATATTATAATGAAAGATTCCAAAAGTTTGCGGAAGGACGAGAAGATGACTTTCCAGGATTACTCTTATAAGGTACGACGATGTTTTAAAAGATGGATAGATGCGGCTAACATGAAGGAGATGGCTGATTTAGAAGAGTTGATAGTACTAGAATAATATCTACGAGGAATTCTTGACCATATTCAAACGTACTCGAGAGAGAGAGAGGTGAAGAAACTTGATAAAGCCGCTTCACTGAATGAAGATTATGATATAATCAGTCATAAATCCTCCTAAGGTATGAAGTTTCAATCGTCGTTCCGACCAAGTGT
Source organism: Palaemon carinicauda (assembly GCF_036898095.1). NCBI lineage: Eukaryota > Metazoa > Arthropoda > Malacostraca > Decapoda > Palaemonidae > Palaemon > Palaemon carinicauda. Next base: position 16,024,498 of record NC_090755.1, on the reverse strand, counting down.
CAAGTATTAGCCGAACCATAAAAATCAGTTCAGTAATAACTATGCGAACAAGTTCAATAGTTACAGCAGAAGTAGCACTGGTACTGTTCCAAAGCAGAATGCGATGGTACCACAGCAACAATCGTCGAATCGTCCTCCGTCATGTATCGTGAAAGATGTGCAGAAGGTTAATACAGTATTGTCTGTTATAAGTGTGGCAGGAGATGCCATATCAGTAAGGAATGTTGGTCGAACCAACCAAAAGCAGTCGCCCAAGTGGTTAAGGATAATTCAACTTCACAAAATGCAAAGACAAAGAAACAACTGGGAAAGGACGAAGCGGAAAATAAACCAGCTAACGTTTACACGATGAACAAGACAAACCTAAACAGCATGGATGCCTTTAAACCGTATATTTATGAAGGTATGTTAGCTGCAATAGACAAGAGTGAGCAAACCCCAGTCAAGATATTGCAAGACACAGTTTGTAACTATAGTGTGGTGACATGACGAGTAAACCCGTTAGTGGTACAGTCTTTACAGGAGACTCGGTTTTTTGAAGGGAATAGGAGGTGAGGATGTTACCCTTATTTGCCGTTTGAAACTGTCATGCGAGTTGGTGAAAAGTCATTTTGATTTTGCGGTAAAAGATTCATTGGCGGACAAAGGAGAAGTCCTGCTGGGTAATGAGGTTGGTGGAGCACTGTTTGTGCCTTGTCCCATTTTAACAGAGAAACCATTGAAGTATAGAAGGACTACCCGTATCTGTTTCCTAGTGTGATGACTAAGAGTATGATGAAGAAAGTTATTGCTAAAGAAACCGAAGGAGCGATGAACTTGGAGGATTTGTTTTCGGAAGAAGATTCCCTTGACGGTATACAAGAGGAGAATTCCTGAGTAAGCCGGAGAGAAGAGGAACGACAGACAAATAAACACCTGTTATTATCTTAAAGATGGGTTACTTATGAGAAAGCATAGGCCTACCAATATCCCTGGGAATGCCAAATGGGGTTAGAGGACAAAGATATGTATTTGTGTAGGAACAAATGCCTATATTCAGCCATATAAAATTCTAGTTAAACAAGACAAAAAATGAAGAGGAATTACAAAAAAATAGTGGAAGATTCCTAAAATGTTATTTTCATTAGTAAAATAAATTTTTGAATATACTTACCCGATGATCATATAGCTGTCAGCTCTGCTGCCCGACAGAAAAACCTACGGGCGGAATACGCCAGCGATCGCTATACAGGTGGGGGTGTACATCAACAGCGCCATCTGTCGAGTAGGTACTCAAGTACTCTATGTCAACACAGAACCAATTTTCTCCTCGGTCCACTGGGTCTCTATTGGGGAGGAAGGGTGGGTCCTTTAATTTATGATCATCGGGTAAGTATATTCAAAAATTTATTTTACTAATGAAAATAACATTTTTCAATATTAAACTTACCCGATGATCATATAGCTGATTCACACCCAGGGGGGTGGGTAGAGACCAGCATATATGTTAACATTAAGAGCTAAGTATTCCGTATTTCATTTTAGCAGTTATTCAAAATAACAAACATAAAATTAATAAGTACCTGGTAAGGAAGTCGACTTGAACAATTACTCTGCCTTTTTAAGTACGTCTTCCTTACTGAGCCTCGCGATCCTCACAGGATGCTGAGCGACTCCTAGGAGCTGAAGTATGAAGGGCTGCAACCCATACTAAAGGACCTCATCAAAACCTCTAATCTAGGCGCTTCTCAAGAAAGAACTTGACCACCCGCCAAATCAACCAGGATGCGAAAGGCTTCTTAGCCTTCCGGACAACCCAAAAAACAACAATAAAAATCATTTCAAGAGAAAGATTAAAAAAGGTTATGGGATTATGGGAATGTAGTGGCTGAGCCCTCACCCACTACTGCACTCGCTGCTACGAATGGTCCCAGGGTGTAGCAGTTCTCGTAAAGAGACTGGACATCTTTAAGGTAAAATGATGCGAACACTGACTTGCTTCTCCAATAGGTTGCATCCATTACACTCTGCAGAGATCTGTTTTGTTTGAAGGCCACTGAAGTTGCGACAGCTCTAACTTCATGTGTCCTTACCTTCAGCAAAGCATGGTCCTCCTCATTCAGATGGGAATGAGCTTCTCGAATAAAAAGTCTGATATAATAAGAAACTGCATTCTTCGACATTGGTAAAGAAGGTTTCTTAATGGCGCACCATAAAGCTTCTGATTGTCCACGTAATGGCTTAGTCCGTTTCAAATAGTACTTAAGAGCTCTTACCGGGCATAGTACTCTTTCTTGTTCATTTCCAACCAAATTAGCAAGGCTTGGAATATCGAACGATTTGGGCCAAGGACGAGAAGGAAGTTCGTTTTTGGCTAAAAAACCAAGCTGTAAGGAACATGTAGCCGTTTCAGATGTAAATCCAATGTTCCTGCTGAAGGTGTGTATCTCACTGACTCTTTTAGCTGTTGCTAAGCAGACGAGGAAAAGAGTTTTCAAAGTGAGATCTTTAAAAGAGGCTGATTGAAGTGGCTCGAACCTTGCTGACATAAGGAATCTTAGTACCACGTCTAAGTTCCAACCTGGTGTGGCCAACCGACGCTCCTTCGAGGTCTCAAAAGACTTAAGGAGGTCCTGTAGATCTTTGTTGTTGGAAAGATCTAAGCCTCTGTGACGGAAGTCAGCTATCTGAGTTACAGAGGTACTGGTTGAGGATACTGATTTGGACTTGCACCAACTTCGGAAGACTTCCCACTTCGACTGGTAGACTTTGAGAGTGGATGTCCTCCTAGCTCTAGCAATCGCTCTGGCTGCCTCCTTCGAAAAGCCTCTAGCTCTCGAGAGTCTTTCGATAGTCTGAAGGCAGTCAGACGAAGAGCGTGGAGGCTTGGGTGTACCTTCTTTACATGCGGCTGACGCAGAAGGTCCACTCTTAGAGGAAGTGTTCTGGGAACGTCTACTAGCCATTGCAGTACCTCGGTGAACCATTCTCTCGCGGGCCAGAGGGGAGCAACCAACGTCAACCTTGTCCCTTCGTGAGAGGCGAACTTCTGCAGTACTCTGTTGACAATCTTGAACGGGGGGAACGCATAAAGGTCTAGATGGGACCAATCCAGAAGAAAGGCATCTATGTGAACTGCTGCTGGGTCCGGAATCGGTGAACAATAATTTGGGAGCCTCTTGGTCATCGAGGTTGCGAACAGATCTATGGTGGGTTGACCCCACAATGCCCATAGTTTGTTGCATACATTCTTGTGAAGGGTCCACTCTGTTGGGATGATTTGACCCTTCCAGCTGAGGCGGTCTGCCATGACATTCATGTCGCCTTGAATGAACCTCGTTACTAGGGATATGTTTCGATCTCTTGACCAGGTGAGGAGGTCCCTTGCGATCTCGTACAACTTCATCGAATGAGTCCCTCCTTGCTTGGAGATGTACGCCAGGGCTGTGGTGTTGTCGGAGTTCACCTCCACCACCTTGCCTAGAAGGAGGGACTTGAAGCTTCTCAAGGCCAGATGAACTGCCAGTAGCTCCTTGCAGTTGATGTGCAACTCGCTTTGAACCGCATTCCACGTGCCCGAGCATTCCCGACCGTCCAACGTCGCACCCCAGCCCGTGTCCGATGCGTCCGAGAAGAGAAGGTGGTCGGGGGTCTGAACAGCCAGTGGCAGACCCTCCCTGAGGAGAATGTTGTTCTTCCACCAAGTCAGTGACGACTTCATCTTCTCGGAAATAGGAACCGAGACCGCTTCTAGCGTCTTGTCCTTTCTCCAGTGAGCAGTTAAGTGAAATTGAAGGGGGCGAAGGTGGAGTCTCCCTAACGCGATGAACTGGTCCAGTGATGAAAGCGTCCCTATTAGACTCATCCACTGTCTGACTGAACATCGGTCCTTCTTCAGCATGGACTGGATGCATTCTTGGGCTTGACTGATTCTGGGGGCCGACGGAAAAGCCCGAAAAGCTTGACTCTGAATCTCCATTCCTAGGTATACTATAGTTTGGGATGGGACGAGTTGGGACTTTTCTATATTGACCAGGAGACCCAATTCCTTGGTCAGATCTAGAGTCCACTGTAGATTCTCCAGACAGCGATGACTTGACGCAGCTCTTAAAAGCCAGTCGTCCAAACAGAGGGAGGCTCTGATGTTTGCTAAATGCAGGAATTATGTTATTTTCATTAGTAAAATAAATTTTTGAATATACTAACCCGATAATCATGTAGCTGTCAACTCCGTTGCCCGACAGAATTCTACGGGAGGGATACGCCAGCTATCACTATACTAGAAGGGGGTGTACTCACCAGCGCCACCTGTGGCCAGGTACTGCAGTACTTCTTGTTGACACCACCTCAATTTTTCCTCGGTCCACTGGTTCTCTATGGGGAGGAAGGGTGGGTCAATTAAATCATGATTATCGGGTAAGTATATTCAAAAATTTATTTTACTAATGAAAATAACATTTTTCAATATTAAACTTACCCGATAATCATGTAGCTGATTCACACCCAGGGGGGTGGGTGAAAACCAGTGTACATGACTAAAGGATAGCTAAGTATCCCGTATTTCATATAATCAGTTATTCAGAATAACAATGAAATAATAAGTACCTGGTAAGGAAGTCGACTTGAACCGTTACTCTGCCTTTAATAAGTTCGTCTTCCTTACTGAGCGCAGCGTTCCTCTTAGGAGGCTGAATCAACTCTAAGGTGCTAAAGTATACAGGGCTGCAACCCATACTAAAGGACCTCTACACAACCTCTAACCCAGGCGCTTCTCAAGAATGAATTGACCACCCGCCAAATCAAAAAAGGATGCGGAAGGCTTCTTAGCCTACCGTAACAACCCAAAAAACAACAATAAAAGCATTCAAGAGAAAGGTTAAAAAAGGTTATGGGATTAAGGGAATGTAGTGGCTGAGCCCTCACCTACTACTGCACTCGCTGCTACGAATGGTCCCAGGGTGTAGCAGTTCTCGTAAAGAGACTGGACATCTTTAAGATAAAATGATGCAAACACTGACTTGCTCCTCCAATAAGTTGCATCCATAATGCTCTGCAGAGAACGGTTCTTATTAAAGGCCATCGAAGTGGCTACGGCTCTCACTTCGTGGGTCCTTACCTTCAGCAAAGCAAGGTCTTCATCCTTCATGTGAGAATGGGCTTCTCTAATCAGAAGCCTTATATAATACGAAACTCCGTTTTTGGACATGGGCATCGAAGGTTTCTTGATTGCACACCATAAGGCTTCTGACTGTCCTCGTATAGGTTTTGACCTATTAAGATAATATTTCAGAGCTCTGACAGGGCAAAGAACTCTTTCTAGCTCGTTACCCACCATGTTGGAAAGGCTAGGAATTTCAAACGATCTAGGCCAAGGACGTGAAGGACGTTCATTCTTAGCTAAAAATCCGAGCTGTAAAGAACATGTTGCAGATTCGGATGTGAACCCAATGTTCTTGCTGAAGGCGTGAACCTCACTAACTCTCTTAGCTGTTGCAAGGCAGACGAGGAAAAGAGTCTTGAGGGTAAGGTCCTTGAAGGAAGCTGACTGGAGAGGTTCGAACCTAGGAGACATAAGGAACCTTAAGACTACGTCTAGATTCCAGCCTGGAGTGGATAAACGACGTTCTTTAGAAGTCTCGAAAGATTTAAGGATGTCTTGAAGGTCCTTGTTGGAAGAAAGGTCCAAACCTCTGTGGCGGAGAACTGAAGCCAACATACTTCTGTACCCTTTAATCGTAGGAGCCGAAAGGGATCTCTCATTCCTTAGATGTAATAGGAAGTCAGCTATTTGGGTTACAGAGGTATTGGTAGAGGAAACTGCATTGGCTCTACACCAGCTTCGGAAGACTTCCCACTTGGATTGGTAGACTCTACGAGTGGATACCCTCCTTGCTCTGGCAATCGCTCTGGCTGCCTCCTTCGAAAAGCCTCTAGCTCTAGCGAATCTTTCGACAGTCTGAAGGCAGTCAGACAAAGAGCGTGGAGGTTTGGGTGTACCTTGTCTACGTGAGGTTGACGTAGAAGGTCCACTCTTAGAGGGAGAGTCCTGGGAACGTCGACCAGCCATTGTAGTACCTCTGTGAACCATTCTCTTGCAGGCCAAAGGGGAGCAACCAGCGTCAGCCGTGTCCCTTCGTGCGAGACGAACTTCTGAATGACTCTGTTGATGATCTTGAACGGTGGGAATGCGTAAAGGTCGAGATGGGACCAATTCAGCAGAAAAGCATCCACATGAACTGCTGCTGGGTCTGGAACTGGGGAACAGTACAACGGAAGCCTCTTGGTCATGGAGGTGGCAAACAGATCTATCGTAGGTTGACCCCACAAGGTCCAAAGTCTGTTGCACACGCTCTTGTGAAGGGTCCATTCCGTGGGGATGACTTGATCTTTTCTGCTTAGGCGATCTGCTGAGACGTTCATGTTGCCCTGAATGAACCTCGTTACTAGAGTGAGGTTTAGACTTCTTGACCAAATGAGGAGGTCCCTTGCTATCTCGTACAGGTTCCTCGAATGGGTCCCTCCCTGCTTGGAGATGTAAGCCAAGGCTGTGGTGTTGTCGGAGTTCACCTCCACCACCTTGCCTAGCAGGAGGGACTTGAAGTTCATAAGGGCCATATGAACTGCCAGCAGCTCCTTGCAGTTGATGTGGAGCGTTTCCTGTTCCCTGTTCCATGTTCCCGAGCATTCCTGTCCGTTCAAGGTCGCGCCCCAGCCCGAGTCTGATGCATCCGAGAAGAGATGAAGATTGGGGGTCTGAATCGCTAACGATAGGCCCTCCTTGAGAAGGAGGTTGGTCTTCCACCACAAGAGAGTGGTCTTCATCTCTTTGGTGACAGGAATAGAGACTGCTTCGAGCGTCAAATCCTTGTCCCAATGAGCTGCTAGATGGAATTGGAGAGGGCGGAGGTGGAGTCTCCCTAACTCGACGAACAGGGCTAACGATGACAGGGTCCCTGTTAGACTCATCCACTGTCTCACCGAGCAACTGTTCCTCTTCAGCATGCTCAGGATGCATTCTAGGGCTTGGCTTATCCTTGGGGCCGATGGAAAAGCCCGAAAATCCTGACTCCGAATCTCCATTCCCAGGTAAACTATGGATTGGGAGGGAATGAGCTGGGACTTTTCTAAGTTGACTAATAGACCCAGTTCCTTGATCAAGTCCAAAGTCCAGTTGAGACTCTCCAGACAGCGACGACTCGTGGAGGCTCTCAACAGCCAGTCGTCTAAATAAAGGGAGGCTCTGATGTCCGATAAGTGGAGGAATTTTGCAATATTCCTCATCAGATGCGTAAACACCATAGGAGCTGTGCTTAGGCCAAAACACAGGGCTTGGAATTGGTACACAACCTTTCCAAAAACGAATCTCAGGAAAGGTTGGGAGTCTGGATGAATAGGAACGTGAAAGTAAGCGTCTTTCAGATCCAACGAGACCATCCAGTCCTCCTGCCTGACCGCTGCTAGGACCGACTTCGTCGTCTCCATAGTGAACGTCTGCTTGGTGACATAAGCATTGAGCGCGCTGACGTCCAGCACCGGTCTCCAACCTCCTGTCTTCTTGGCCACCAGAAAGAGACGGTTGTAGAAGCCCGGGGATTGATGGTCCCGGACTATAACCACTGCCTTCTTCTGTAACAGGAGCGACACCTCCTGGTGCAACGCTAGCCTCTTGTCCTTTTCCTTGTAGTTGGGAGAGAGGTTGATGGGAGAAGTGGTCAGAGGGGGTTTGCGGCAGAATGGTATCCTGTAACCCTCCCTTAGCCACCTGACAGACTGGGCGTCTGCACCTCTCCTTTCCCAAGCTTGCCAGAAGGTCTTGAGTCTGGCTCCTACTGCTGTCTGGAGAGGAGGAGAGTCAGTGTTTGCCTTTTGAAGTCTTGGGACCTTTCCTAGACCTGCTCCTGGAAGAGTCTGGACGGGAGCTTCCTCGGCTGGGGGCTCTGCCACGAAAGGGCGGAATAAACCTTGTAGCAGGAGTATCAGCCACTGGGGTGCGGTAAGTCCTGGGAACTGAGGGAGCAACCTTAGCCTTACGAGCTGAAGAGGCCACAAGATCATGAGTGTCCTTCTGAATCAGGGCCGCAGACAAATCCTTGATAAGCTCTTCGGGGAACAAGAACTTAGAAAGCGGAGCAAAAAGGAGTTGAGACCTTTGACAAGGTGTGATGCTGGAAGAAAGAAAAGTGCAAAGTTGCTCCCTTTTCTTAAGAACTCCTGAAACAAACATTGAAGCAAGCTCGCCGGACCCATCCCGAATTGCTTTATCCATGCAGGACATTAAAAGCATGGCTGAGTCCTTGTCCGCAGGGGAGGTCTTCTTGCTCAGGGCCCCCAGGCACCAGTCGAGAAAATTGAAAATCTCAAAGGCACGAAATACACCCTTTAAGAAGTGGTCTAAGTCGGAAAAGGTCCAGCAGACCTTAGAGCGCCTCATCGCTGATCTACGAGGAGAGTCGACCAAACTTGAGAAATCAGCCTGGGCAGAGGCAGGGACTCCCAAGCCTGGTTCCTCTCCTGTGGCATACCATACGCCCGCCTTAGAAGTGAGCTTAGTAGGTGGGAACATAAAGGAAGTCTTCCCTAGTTGCTGTTTGGACTGCAACCAATCCCCTAATATTCTTAAAGCTCTCTTAGAGGATCTAGCAAAGACGAGCTTAGTATAGGCTGACTTAACCGGTTGCATGCCCAGCGAAAACTCAGATGGAGGAGAGCGGGGGGTAGCAGAAACAAAATGGTCCGGGTATACCTCTCTGAAAAGAGCCAGGACCTTACGAAAGTCAATGGGTAGAGGAGAAGACTTGGGTTCCTCCACGTCCGAAGAGGGATCTAGGTGCGCAGCTTCCTCCTCAGAAACCTCATCACCAGAGTGTAGCGAAGTGAGAGGTAAAGTAACAGCGGTATGCTGAACAGCAGAATCTGAACAAGCGGGTGCATAAACACTTGTGGTTTCATCCTCAAGTCTCTGTTGCTGAGTTAAAACCTGAGGTTCAGGCTGCAAAGACTGGTCAAGAAGAGTGGAGGAAGGTAGGCGCATGGGTTGAGGTGGTTGACTCCTAGCATGAGCTTCCTGTCTCAAGAGTTGCGCTTGCTGCAAGGGTTGCGGATACGCAGTAGCAGGTTCCTGAGGAACGAGTTGAGGTTCCTGAGGTGTGAGCTGCGAGAGTTGAGGTAGCGGCTGCGCAGAACGCAGTTCCTGTCTCGCGAGTTGAGGTTCCTGAGGTGCTAGCCTTAAGAGTTGAGGCTCTCGCCTTGAGGAGAGTTGAGGTCGCTGCAGCGAGAGCTGAGGTGGCTGCCTCATGGATGGAAGAGGTTGTCGTACCTCAAGAGGTTGTTGCCTCGATGGTCTAACCGCAAGAGGAAGAGGAGGAAGTAAAGCATAAGACTCCTGCTCCCATTGTTGAGGTTGCCTTAAGGAAGGCTGAGGTTGCTGCACACCGCTGGTAACTGGCAACTCAGAACGCGGTAAGGTAGCCTGAGGAACCTCAACTTCGTACGCCTGGCAGACTGGACTGCGGTGAGGCGGAGCGCTCGCATAAGGAGGTGCAACCTTCTCAGCCTGAAACTCACGCATTAAGACCGCAAGCTGCGACTGCATGGACTGCAGCAAAGTCATCTTGGGGTCAGCAGACGCTAAGGTCTGCTGAGGCAAAGCCTTAACAGAAGATGAGGTCTGTTGAGGTATCGCCTTACCTCTCTTAGGAGGTGTACAGTCACCTGATGACAGCGGAGAGTCAGAGCTAATCCAATGACTGCATCCGGGTTGTTGAACTCTTGAGGTCTGGACTTTACGTTTAAGAGGTCTTGAGACCTGAGTCCAGCGTTTCCTCCCCGATATTTCTTCTGCAGACGAGTAAAAGACGGGCTCAATCGTCTGCGGGTGGGAGTGACGGTCTCTGTAAGACACGCCCGCAACCACCGAGGATACTTCTGTGCGCCGATCAAGGCCTGCCGAACCCTTTTGCCCTTCGACATTGCTTCTCCCCTGGGCTTGGGAGCTTGCAAGAGGTCCCGGACTGGGAGGACGACTGGCACGCACAGAAGTACCCTCACGCACAACACTGACACTGACACTAGCACTCGGCACCGCACTGACACTAGCACTTGGCACAGCACTGGCACTATCACCTCCCACTGCACTTTTGACCTTAAGTTCTTTGACGTCTGCCAAAAGAGACTTATGGTCACTAACCACCGATTCCACTTTGTCACCTAAAGCCTGAATGGCACGCAAAACAACTGACATATCAGGCTGAGCACAAATAGTAGGTTCGGGGGTAGCCACTACAGGGGGAGGAAAAGGTTGAGGATCATGAGGTGAGGAAAAAAGCGAAGAGCGAGAAGAACTCCTCCTAACTCTCTCTCTCTCTAACTTGGTTGAATATTTAAGGAATCGAACAAATTCAAGTTCCGAAAGTCCGGCGCATTCCTCACATCGATCTTCCAACTGACAGGGTCTTTCCCTACAGTCAGAACAAGCGGTGTGAGGATCAACCGAGGCCTTCGGAATACGCCTATTACAAGACCTACATCGTCTATGGGGAGGGGCTTGTGAAAGGTCAGACATCTTGAATCAAAGAGCAAGTCAAGGGGGATTCCAAATCAAGCAAAAGATCGTTAACCATTAATCAAAACCAAATAAAAGCTATCTAAGCTAATTAGAAAAGTTTCCAGTATAGCGAAAGCTGAAATCTTAGAGAAATACTTCACCAAAAACCGTGAACAATACTCCAAAATCATAAGCGTATCCAAGAACGTCTTGCCGGAAGCACGACAGAGGAAAAATTGAGGTGGTGTCAACAAGAAGTACTACAGTACCTGGCCACAGGTGGCGCTGGTGAGTACACCCCCTTCTAGTATAGTGATAGCTGGCGTATCCCTCCCGTAGAATTCTGTCGGGCAACGGAGTTGACAGCTACATGATTATCGGGTAAGTTTAATATTGAAAATGGCAATTTTCCTCATCAGTTTGGTAAAAACTAGAGGTGCCGTGCTTAGGCCAAAGCACAGGGCTTGGAACTGGTATACAACCTTCCCGAAAACGAACCTTAGAAAAGGTTGGGAATCTGGGTGGATGGGGATGTGAAAGTAAGCGTCCTTTAGGTCTAACGAGACCATCCAGTCTTCCTTCCTGACCGATGCTAGAACCGACTTTGTCGTCTCCATGGTGAACGTCTGCTTTGTGACAAAGACATTCAGAGAACTGACGTCTAGCACCGGTCTCCACCCTCCTGTCTTCTTCGGCACTAAGAAGAGGCGGTTGTAGAAGCCCGGGGATTGATGGTCCCGGACTATGACTACTGCTCCCTTTTGTAGTAAGAGAGACACCTCTTGCTGTAAAGCTAGCCTCTTGTCCTCCTCTCTGTACCTGGGAGAGAGGTTGATGGGAGTCGTTGCTAGAGGGGGCTTGCGCAAGAATGGAATCTTGTACCCCTCCCTGAGTAACTTCACAGACTGTACGTCTGCGCCCCTGTTCTCCCAGGCCTGCCAGTAGTTCTTGAGCCTGGCTCCCACTGCTGTCTGAAGAAGGTGGCAGTCAGACTCTGCCTCTAGAGGACTTGGAACCCTTCTTCTTGCTCCCACGTTGACTTCCGGCACGAGCACCTCCTCTGCTGGAGGCTCTGCCACGAAAGGGCGGAATGAACCTTGACGCTGGAGTGTCCATCCTGGGTCTAGGTACGGAGGGCAAAGGGGTGACTTTGCGTGCGGATGACGACACCAGGTCATGGGTGTCTTTCTGGATCAAGGAGGCAGCAATCTCCTTGATCAACTCTTCAGGGAAGAGACACTTCGAGAGTGGAGCAAACATAAGCTCCGACTTTTGACATGGGGTGACTCCAGCTGACAAGAAGGAGCAAAGGTGATCTCGCTTCTTGAGGACCCCAGACACGAAAGAAGCCGCAAGCTCACTAGAACCATCCCGAATGGCTTTGTCCATGCAGGACATGATGAGCATGGAAGTTTCCTTATCAGAAGGGGAGGTCTTCCTGCTCAACGCTGCCAAACACCAGTCCAAGAAGTTAAAGACTTCGAATGCGCGGAAAACTCCCTTCATAAGATGGTCCATATCCGAAGGAGTCCAGCAAATCTTGGAGTGTCTCATAGCCAGCCTGCGGGGAGAGTCTACCAGACTTGAGAAGTCGCCCTGGGCAGAGGCAGGAACTCCCAAGCCGAGAACTTCTCCCGTGGCATACCAGACGCTAGATCTGGAAGCAAGCTTGACCGGGGGAAACATGAAGGATGTCTTCCCAAGTTGCTTCTTGGACTGCAACCACTCTCCCAGTGCCCTTAAAGCTCTCTTGGACGAGCGAGCGAGTACGAGCTTCGTAAAGGCAGGAGCTGCTGACTGCATGCCTAAAGCGAACTCAGAGGGAGGCGAGCGTGGTGCTGCAGACACAAACTGATCCGGATATAAATCCTTAAACAGCGCAAGCACTTTCCTAAAGTCTAAGGAGGGAGGCGTGGTCTTGGGTTCTTCGATGTCCGAGTGTTGGTCGTCAAGATGTGCAGCTTCGTCATCATCAGAGATACCATCGTCTGAATGTTGAGTAGGAAGAGGCAACGGAGTGGGCTGGACGGCTGAGTCCGGCAGCACGGGTGCATGCGTGGCTGCACTGGACCCAACATCATGCCACTGTTGGTCAGTCTGAGAACTGGCAACAACCAAAGCTGAGTGGGTGCGCAAAGCGTCTACTCCCGACTGTGGAAGGATAGCGGAGACCACCGTGGGTTGCGGAGGCTGACGCACCGCGTCAAAACACGGCAGCCTAACTCCACCCTCCTGTTGTTGTGGTAGCTCACGCACGGCGACGGAGGGTTCCGTGCGTCTGTGAACGTCAGCATGCGTCTGGCAGGGTCGACTGCGCATGGGTGGAGGAGCTCTCACAGCTGGAGTGTGGGAGCAGGCAGCCTCAGTGTCTGCTGGGCGCACAACCGTGGCAGGTTGTAGGCTAACGGGTGCAGCGTCAACCTTCTCCGCACGAAACTCCTGCATAACCGCAGCTAACTGAGTCTGCATAGACTGCAGTAAAGACCACTTAGGGTCTACAAAAGCGGCAACAGACGGAGTTACTGTCCGTTGTGACTGAGGGTCTAAAACAGCGGGTGCGGCAACAGACGGAGTTACTGCCTGTTGCGGTACCACTTTGCCTCTCTTAGGAGGTGTGCAGTCGTCGGAGGACTGCAGCGAGTCCGAACTGACCCAGTGGCTACACCTGGGCCGTTGGACTAGCTCGGAAGGGACCTTACGTTTAAGAGGCCGTGAGACCTTGGTCCATCGTTTCTGTCGAGAAACCTCTTCCGCAGACGAGGAATGAATGGGCTCACTCGTCTTCTTGTGGGTGGGACGATCTAGGTAAGATACGTCCGAAACCACGGAGGGTACGTCTGTACGCTGATTAAAGCCTGTCGAACCCTTTGGTCGTACGACATTGCTTCTCCCCTGGGCTTGGGAGCTTGCAAGAGGTCCCGGACTGGGAGGACGATAGGCACGAACAGACGCACCCTCATGCGTAACACTGACACTTTTCACTGCACTGACACTCACTTCACTTCCCACTGCACTTTTACCTTTCAACTCTCTGACGTCAGCCATGAGTTGATTGCGGTCATTCGCCAATGACTCGACTCTCTCACCTAGAGCCTGAATGGCACGCATCATATCTGCCATTGAAGGTTGATGAGAGCTAGCAGGGGGGTCGGGTGCAACCACTACAGGGGAAGGAATAGGTTGAGGGGCATGGGGAGAGGAAAAATCAATTGAGCGAGACGAACTCCTCCTGATCCTATCCTTCTCTAGCCCACGTGCATATTTCAGGAATTCTTGAAACCCGAATTCCGAAAGCCCAGCGCATTCCTCACATCGATCTTTCAATTGACAGGCTTTACCCCTACAATTGGAACAAACGGTGTGCGGATCGATAGAGGCCTTCGGAAGACGCCTTGAACAGTCCCTAGCGCTACATTTCCTGTACTTGGGGACTTGAGAAGGGTCAGACATCTTGAATTAGTCAAAGGGGGGAATTCAAAATCTATCCAAGTCGTCAACAAATAATCCAAATCCAAAAAAAAATGCAAGGAAGTATTGAAGATAACTTCTGCACAGCGATAGCTAATAACCAGAAATGAATACTTCACCAAATAACGTGAAAATCAATCCAGAAAACAAGAGCGTATTCAGTAGGTCTTGCCGGTGACACGACAGAGAGAAAATTGGTTCTGTGTTGACATAGAGTACTTGAGTACCTACTCGACAGATGGCGCTGTTGATGTACACCCCCACCTGTATAGCGATCGCTGGCGTATTCCGCCCGTAGGTTTTTCTGTCGGGCAGCAGAGCTGACAGCTATATGATCATCGGGTAAGTTTAATATTGAAAAATCAAAGCCCCATGTACTGTAGTGCATTGATTATTATTATTATTATTATTATTATTATTATTATTATTATTATTATTATTATTATTATTATTATTATTAGCTAGGCTACTACCATAGTTGGAAAAGCAGGATGCTATAAGCAGGTTGTTCAGTAATACTTTTGTGGAATATATTCTTCACCTTCAATTACAATACTTCATAAACAAGCACATAAAGCATAAACAGGAAGGAAATCAAATGTCAAATATGTAAATTTATAGTAAACAAATTAATAAAATTTCATGTACAGTAAAAATATAGATGAAAAAGTACAAATAATGTACCATAATTACCTTGATATTGGAAAACCATAATTGATTCTCATGAAGTGTGTGCAAATACTGGGGGTACTTTGAAACTATAACAATAATGGCAACAACACCAACTGTGCCACTCAGAATTCTCCAAAGCAAAATATACATGGCTGTTAACTCTTCCTCAATCTGCAAAACATATACAAAAATTCAATATTTCTGATTTTTCATATTCCCAAAGTTCTATTTTCAGAAATGTAGGTCACATTTGCCTTTCTTTCATTAGTTTATAATAGCTATCTGAGTAATAAATCTCAATGCCATCAGATTAAAAAATATGGATAGCTACTTTACACAAACAGCTAATTTACAATAGTGCACAGTAATACTAAAAAAAAAAACACACGTTTGGCAGAGGTTCAAAACTTCAAAAAATATATTTTGGATAAAAATACATGAGGAGTCAGGAGTTTGATCCCAGCTCACAGCTCAATAGCTTTCCATGGATTCTGTTATACCTTACCATCCTTAGAGGCTATGGGTATGGGTTTTGGGAGACCTATAGCTCTCCATAGTTCACAAGGATGATAAGGTTGCAGGTCCTAGTCAAAACCATTAGGCTCCGAGTGCAGCTCCAATTTGTGACTCATGGATTACAAGCTATGGATGTTTTCACTAGGTTACCAATTCTCTGTCATATACCAAATTATCAAGTCAATAATAACAAACTGTAGGCTAAAATCACAAACCTCCTCATCATACTCTTCACATGTTGTAAAGATGCTTTCTAAATAATCATTGACATAATCTATTATGCCCCTTTTCTTGCCTTCTTCATTCCCTTCCTTTCTTTCTTCTTCAGTCACATCCTTTACCTCTTTTTCTATATCATTATCATTTTCTTGATTGAGATCTTTTATGTCCCAAGCATAGTCACCAACATCAGTTTCTTCCTTATGGTCACTGACAAAATCTCTCAAGAAATCTTCTTTATCAGCACTCCATGCCAGCTCATTATCTTCTTCTTGACATAGATAACTGGCTTCAGAATCCATGTTTCATGTCTATAAACAAAGAACATTAACATTAAAAAGCCTTGATCAGAAACATAACACTGTACAGTATACTGTACAATAGGTTAAATAATTTTATTTAAAATACTTAGGGAATTGCATTAATGTCAAACTTAAAAGGAATATAATACAGGCAACCATGTTAACACTGTATTTATAACAATAGGTGAATACGAGAAAGTATTAAACAAAGGACAGAACTACATAAGTAAAATGGGACAGTACTGTATGATGGTCATCTAAGTCTCTGGAGCTGTAAGATTGGCATATATTCGCTCAAAATCTATTTTTGGGCGAGATAGCCATGTCGTCCTGATGGAAGGTTCCTTTAAGTAGCTTCCTAGGGTATATTTGACTACAGTGATATTCCCAGAGAATTTAACTTAAGGTTTCCAGAATTATAATTCCTGGCGCGAATATCCTTAAAGTTTCCTTTTAGGAAATCGCATATCAGGGGACGTATTCTTGACACGCCACATAGCAATCTGCACCCCCCATAGCGTTTACGCTTCAAGGGGGAAAAGTGGCAAAATAAAAGAGGAGCCGTTATAAAATTCTCCTTCCTCCTTACTGTTTGAGTACTCAGATGGCGCCATAATCATCGGCCATCTTTAGTCCTTGTAGCGTTAAGCCGGTACTATAGATACAGTAATATCGGGAGGGATCCTGCCAAGGCCTTTCATAGAAAGGAGGGCGGATCCATCAGGACGACATGGCTATGTCACCCAAAAATAGATTTTTCGCTTCGCTCAAAATCCGTTTTTGGGGCTCAGACCATGTCGTCCTGATGGAAGTTTACCAGAGCATTAATGTATCCGTGGATTTCCCTGTTGTGCCTTAGACTTCAAGACAATATTTCCTTGGTCCTTTAGACCGAAGAGACCTATGACAACACCGTTATATGTCATTTCTTCTAATCATATACTATGTTAGTGCTTCCTGCCCCCTACAGGGAAGAGTCGAACTACAGTACTGTAGACTTGGGAAAAATTCTCGAAGTTGCATATTTCATATAACCCACCTAGCATTCAAAAAGGGACATGCAGGGCTCACTGTACATCATTAGCCAAAGTTTGTATCTAGTATTAGAACAAGTTCTTTCTAGCTAGAGAGGTTTGTATACACGTAACATAAAAGGGTTGAAATGAATGCTCCCACATAACTTTATTAAAATGTTTAGGGCGAAATAAGACGCACAAAACAATTAATTAATTATTATCAAGCAATAAATAAAATTCAGCATACATTTATAATAATGTAAAAAATGCAAGTGAAAATAAAATTCAATAACATAGACAAGACAACATAAATCAGAAATGCTTGTTTTACCTGAAAACAAAAACTTTGCCACATCACATGAAAATTTTGTAAATTTTAATGTCTTTCTGAGAAATCTGTCTATTTATACTTGTGTAAAAAACACATGGCACTTAGTGTTCAGTCTATGTTTCATCACCTTTGTGTACTGGAACAGTCAATAATGGCACCGTGATGACATTCCACTTACCATGTTGCACTATAAAGTACCAACAAGTACACCCTTTAGAAATATAGTCCCACATAATTCACTGTTCCTCGCAGCACTGAGTGACAGGTTTTAGCACACTACCTGCCGCTACCAGGAAACATTTCAGTTCTTGCACTTGCTTCGCATAGTGTTTGAAAAACACTCTGGATGACTTCCATCCAGTAAACGAGCGAAGGCTCTCGAAATCCATAAGCTGGAAGAAATTTAGCGAAGACGCAATCTCCCTAGGATCATGACCTGCGGGTGTACTGTCAGGATCCGCTCTGTGAATGAAGAAGGTGATCTTCGCCCTTAGTTGTTTCAGGGATAAGTTTGAGCCCGATGTTTCTCCTTTAAACAGCTGACCTCCCCCAAAGTCTGAAGTTCTGCGAAGATAGACCTTTAGACTCTCCACTGGACACAGTGAGACATCTTCCTTCAGAGGGCAGATTCTCCAGGGACCCCACCTCTTAGTGGGTGGCACATTCTTGGCGAGAAACGTTGGGTCGGGAAAGAGATTTAGCTCTCCTGTTTCAGCAAACTGGATATGGCCTTCGTCCCTAGACAAGGCCACTATCTCACTAACTCTAGCTCCTGACACAAGAGCAAACAAGAATATAACTTTTTGAGTCAAATCTTTCAAAGAGCAAGCCTCATTGTCCAAACTTGAAGCAAAATGTAGTACCTTATCCAAAGACCATGAGATGGGCCTTGGAGGTGCTGCAGGCCTGAGTCTGGCACAGGCCTTAGGGATTTTGTTAAAAATTTCATTAGAAAAGTCTACCTGGAAAGCATAAAGCAAACGTCATGTCAAGGCAGATTTACACGTAGTTATCGTGTTGGCTGCTAAACCTTGTTCATGAAGGTGAATAAAGAAAGACAAACAGAAATCCATCGAGATTTCCTTTGAATTCCTTGCCTTGACAAAGGCCACCCATTTCTTCCAAGATAACTCGTATTGCCCTTTGGTAGATTTTGACTTATATTCCTCTAAGAAGTCTATACTTTCTTTCGAGATCCCGAACCTTTTCTTTACTGCTAAAGAGAGAAAATCATGAGATGAAGGTCTCGGGTTTTCTGTCGTAAAGCGAAGGCAGTCGACTTCTGAACTTGTCGAGACAGAACTGGGTCTGACAGAGGGATCATCCTAGACTGTAATTCCAAAATCAAAGGGAACCAGTTGCTCCGGGGCCACTTGGGAGCCACTAGGGCTGCTGTTCCTTGAAAAGATCTCAGCTTCTTGAGGACTTTCATCAGCAGGTTGAATGGAGGGAACAGGTAAATCCTGGTCCATTTGTTCCAGTCCAGGGACATGGCGTCCACTGCTTCCGCTAGAAGATCCTCGTACGGGGCCACGTTTCGAGGAAGTTTCTTGTTGTCACTCATTGCAAAGAGATCGATCTGCAGTTCTGGGACTTGATGCAAGATGAAGGAGAATGATTCTGCGTCTAGGGACCATTCTGACTATCAGAACTATCCTGGATAGAGCGTCCGCTGTCACATTGCGGAACCCCTGACGGTGAACTGCTGACAAGTGCCATCTCTTCTTTTACGCTAACCTGAAGATGGCCAACATCACTTGGTTGAGTTGAGGCGATTTCGAGCCTTGACAATTGAGACATCTCATTACCACCTCGCTGTCCAGAATCAGTCTTATGTGGACTGAAGGACGAGGGGATAATTTCTTCAATGTGAGGAAGACTGCCATGGCCTCCAAAATGTTGATATGAAAGGTCCTGAATAGAGGGGACCAAGTTCCTTGAGCTCTGCATTGATGGGAGTGACCCCCATCCTTCCAATGATGCGTCCGTGTGGATGACGACTGAGGGTGGAGGCGGTTTTAGAGGTATTGACCTCTTGAACTAGCCTCCGACCATGGCCTGAGAAGTGATCGTAGCCAAATCGGTAGTGGTCTTCTTAGATCTCTTCGAGCGTTTGATGCATATCTTCTCCAGACTCCTGATGCATCTTTTAGCTGTGCTCTTAGCACTGGGTCTGTCACTGATGCAAACTGGAGGGAACCCAGCACTCTCTCCTGTTGGCGTCTTGAAATCCTGTCGGATTTTAGAAGTCTCCTGACAGATCCCTCTATCTCTCTCCTCTTCTCTAATGGAATGGAGAGACAATGAGACTATAGATCCCAATGTATGCCTAGCCATTGGAATTTCTGAGCTGGAGATAGTCGAGACTTTTTGGTGTTGATCTTGAATCCTAGATGTTCCAGGAACTGGATCACTTTCTTGGATGCTTGCAAGCATTTCACTTCGGATGCTGCCCACACCAGCCAATCGTCCAGGTATACCACCTGGACACGCCCTGTAGGCGTAGTTGTTGAACGACTGCTTCCGCAAGCTTCGTGAAGATCCTTGGGGCTATGTTTAGTCCGAAGGGCATGGCTCTGAAAGTGTACTTTCTTTTTTGTAGCCTGAATCCTAGGTAGGAGGAGAGTTGGCCATTCATCGGAATGTGCCAATAGGCATCTGCCATATCTATGGAGACTGTGTATGCCCTTTTGGGCAACAGGGCCCTTATGTGTTGAAGGGTCAGCATCTTGAACTTGTCATTCTCGATAAACTCGTTGAGTGGCGACAAATCCAGAATGACTCTTGAGTTTGTCGAGTCCTTCTTGGGAACACAAAACAGCCTTCCTTGGAATTTGATGGACTTTGCCCTCTTTATCACCCGTTTGCTCAAGAGCTCTCGGGTGCATTCTTCCAGAACGGGGGTGGAGTGTTGGAAGAACTGAGGAAATATTGGTGGAGCTGTCTTCCAGCTCCAACCTAGTCCATTCTTGATTATGCTGTGGGCCCAGGGATCGAAGGTCCAGCGATCCTGGAAGAGTCGGAGTCTTCCTTCTACCAGAAGCATCTCATTGCCTCCGGTTTCCGGAGGCTTGCCTCCTCAACCACTTGCTCCCCTACCCCCTCTTCCTCTCAAGGGACGTCTAGAGGAATCTCTACCTGACCCCCTACCTTTAGGGCGAAAGGTAGTGGTCTGCCTCTCATAGGCGGGAGTAAAGGCTGGTGACTGAGTCACCACCTGCTGGGGTACCAACTGGTAGGTGGGTTGGGGCTGTGCCACCATCTGTGGCGCCGCGGTCACGGGAAGTTGTTGTCTAGCAGGGCGAGCTGGTACTCTTGGCCTCTTTGTCTTCCTCTTCGGTTGGGGACCCTCATCTGGAGAAGACTTCCTCTTAGCCGAAATGCCCCACTTCAGGAGAAGATTCCTATTCTCCGTGGCGGCCTTGTCGACTATCTCCTTGACCAAATCGTTTGGATATAGATCTATCCCCCAGATATTGGAAGATATCAACTTTCTGGGCTCGTGTTTAACCGCAGCCTAAGCAAACACGAACTCTCTACAAGCCCTTCTTGCCCTAACGAAGCTGTAAAAATCTTTCGTTAGGGTTGCCAAATGTGCTTTGGCCATGACCATGAACATGTGTGGGGAACTTTGCTCACTAGCCATTGCCTCTATGGACACCTGGAGGGACAGAGAGGCAGTAAGCCTCTCCTTGTATCTTGTTCCCTGCGTAGGAGAAACTCAGACAACTTGGGGAGGTTTTCGTTGAACTGACGTCCAGCAATATCAGCCTTCAACTTGCCGACTGAGAAGGTAAGTTGAATATCCTTCCAGTCTTTATCATCCGATGGCAAGGCTAGGGAAAGAGGCCTACACTCTTCCAGAGTAGGGCAAGGTTTCCCCGCTTCCGCTGCCTTAACCACCGCCCTGAATGATTTTTCCGCGAAGGGGAAAACCATAGTTCTTGGAGCAAGAAAAGAGGGATGCTTCTTGCTCAGGGCTGGCACCTTGGAATTGGTGAAGCCCTTGTCCTTCAAACTGCTGGCTAGCAAAGTCTGAGCCTTCGAATGGTCAAGCACTATGACCTCCTTAGGCTTTGTCTCCTCCTTGGATACCGGTTCCGTCCTTAGACGAACGAAGCAGTCTGGATAGGACTCAAAGCTGGTCCAGAACTCGATGTCCTCAATAGGGACAGCTTCCAGCTTCTCTGAAATAAAGATCTTACCATTAGTTACTGGCATGTACTCGGCGCGCCTCCATGGGTTAACCTCAGAACACGAGGGAAGATCCTCAACGTTGAGCCTCCGTTGAGACCCACGAGACGCTGTAATCCGAAGAATCTCCTTCCTGAATTCAGCTTCCCTTTGTTCTCTCTTCTCCTCGAACATTTCCATCATCGCTTGATGGCAGACAGGGTGTCGTCCGACCTCACAGGTTGAGGAGCGGAGGACGTAGAGGGTACAGGTTCTGGGGCAGGAACCGACGAAACAGAGACTGTTTCGACTTCCTCTTCTTCCGTCTCCAGAGCCACCGTTGACTCCTCTTCTCAACCCTCTGCCAGAAGGTCCTTTTCGGTGTCCTCTGACACCTCTGATATCCTCTCATTACATAGATGGATGTCCTTTATCGCATCCGAGACATCCGTGTCAACGGATATCTGGACACAAGGGATCTCAGGGTGAGCCTGAGGAATAACAGCATCCGCAGATGCTTTGGGGAATAGAAGGGCTCTCATATGCTCACTTGGGAGGCAAGACCCTGTGGAATTCTTTTGAAAACCACGAACCCATTTGCGCAGCTTGTCCCGAGCTGCATCCCTTGACTCCGTTGTCTTGGGATTTTCAAAAGCCTCATGCATCAGGTCCTTACATACTGTACATACCTGAGGGTCCCAGTATTTGAGAGGTCCCTTGGTGATGGAACAGCGGGAGTGTGTCCTACATCCCAGATGGTCATAGAAGTTCCTGCGGCGAACACTGCAGAAAACGCTATCGCACTTGACATAGTCCTCCTGTAAAGAGAGGAAAATAAAATGAGTATAATGTAGTCTATCTCACTAGACTAATAAATATCATAATAATAATTTCCATTTTATTTAATTGCATATAGCTTAGGATAGGTAAGGTAGAAATGAAATAGTAAAGATACATACGTGTGTTTCCCGCCCAGCCAATTGCTGTGACCTCCCTCAATATTAATTCTAAGGTTATCCTCTATAAGAGGCCCAATGGAAGATTCTAACCTATAAGGATAGAGTAGTGTAAACAACACCCACTTCCAAGAGAGTTAATAATGAGGGTCAAAATAAATGATCATCTATCAGTGTAAAAAACAGGGAATTCCTTTCTCAATCTTATAAGGTCTCAACAATAGACTACGCCTGGACACACAGAGTATGTTGGAAAAATGTTCTACTGTATAATTATATGCTGTAGTTTTCTGTCTGCAGTATGCACTATACTAAAGATGTACTGGCTACTGTATATTCATATACAATAGTTGCTGCCAGCATGCTGCCGGCAAGGCTAGTACCTCAGACTTAATTCACTGGCACAAAATTGATCATACTTATAGCCGGCAGCCCACCAGACTGTCAGCACGCTATCCCAGCCATCATTCAATGTAACTGGGTAGTGGCCAGAGTACTCGACACAGCCGGCTCTCGCCAGCAGAGTCAGGTGTGACAGTGAATTAATGGCTGCCGGACCACCAGCCTAGCCTGCATCTTTCCGGCAAGGTTAGTGGCCGGCAGATAGGTTAGTAGCTGGCGGCACTAGCCAATGGAGAGAGAGAAAGCAAGGAGTGAAGGGTGATGTAAGGGTGGCGGCACTAGCCACTGTATCACTTTCTTCCTCCTGAATGAGGGTTCTAATGGAAGGGGCGATTATATCATAATCAACATTCCACCCATCCACCTCTATGCCGGTATCAGTCGGTTGTAGGAAGTGGATGGCAGCCTAAGGGAAGACTGGAGAACACTCAAAGCAAATGGGTCTCCTGCCGGCAGCTAGACCTGCTGAAACAGCTATCCCAGAACTTCATGTCAGACAGGGAAGCTAAACGACTAGGCTATGCAGGCAGAAGCCCAAGCCGGCCCTACAACCTGCCGGCAATCAGCAAGATCGTAGGACAACGGCTACAGGGATGTGATGGCTAGGCCATCACTAAAGGACAGAATGGGAAGGGGAAAGGGTCCTGTATAAGATGTGAGAGGAGCTGGCGGCAAGCCGTCCCTACCAAACCTAAAGGTAACTCTGTTTCAATATCGGCGCCATCCTAGGCGTATGGAGAATACATTCTCCAGCCTAGGGTCTGCCAATACAGTAAGGGGGCCGGCATCTTCTAGCCGCCGCCTTAAATTATAAAGAAACAGAGTCCCCATGCCGGCGCCATCCTAGGCAGAAAAATAATCACTATTCTTCAGCCTAGGGTCTGCAAGCACAGGACTAGTCGACTAAACCACAGGGAGAAGGGGATCACATGACACCTTCAAGTGCAGTCTAGGGAGGCAAGACCTCCTATGTCAACCAACGAGATCCAACAGGGGAGTATATTCACCCTATCGAACAGCTGCCGGCACACAAGTACTCCAAGGTTCTGACCCAAACCCAAAGCTCACCAACAGTAGCTAGGTAAAGGGACAGAAAACCCCAGCCTAACCTTGCCAGAATCACAATTCAAGGCAAGACCAGCTAGGGTTGTAGCCATAGACTACACTCAGAGAGAAGGAGTGATTACCCTATACATAAGGGTAACCGGGGAGATTGTATGAAAGTATACTAAAGCCACTAGGCTACTAGCCTAGCGACAGTGAGATCGACTTCCTGAATCATCGAAGCTCTCTCGTATACTATCTTGAAAGAGGAAATTTTTCTATGCAATCCATATATCTTATATGTATAAATTGCCTAATATCTTCATTTAAATTTAATAGCACCAGGAGCACCAGTCATATCATGCAAGAGAGTAAACTATAACACCTAGGCTAGGAAGCCTAGCGTAAACAAGATCGGCTACCTAATTCGCCGAAACTAATGAGAATACTATCGGCATAATATGATTAATTCCTAGCAATGAAGACTACATAGCTAAATATTATTTAAGCTATTATACAGGGAAAGTCGTTCTGGCTAACTAAATAATTCATGCGTTACGAACGACAGCGCCGAAGGCGCCTCCGGTCCAGGCAATAGCTCTGCCAAAAAACAGTTTATTTCGAATTAATTCTTACTTTATGGCTAGAGCTAAATTTATACAATATAAGAATTAAATATTCAACTTTCCAGAGGCAGAAGAAGCTGGAGATTGCATGATAAATCCTATAACGAGAGAGCACTGGGAAAAACCACCGAGCTGAAGCGCTACAGAAAAAGGAATAAAGATAGCCGACGATTATGGCGCCATCTGAGTACTCAAACACTAAGGAGGAAGGAGAATTTTATAACGGCTCCTTTTTATTTTGCCACTTTTCCCCCTCGAAGCGTAAACGCTATGCAGGGTGCAGATTGCTATGTGGCGTGTCAAGAATACGTCCCCTGATATTATGCGATATCCTAAAAGGAAACTTTAAGGATATTCGCGCCAGGAGTTAGAATTCTGGAGACCTTAAGTTAAATTCTCTGGGAATATCACTGTAGTCAAATATACCCTAGGAAGCTACTTAAAGGAACCTTCCATCAGGACAACATGGCCTGAGCCCAAAAATGACATACATAAGAATTACAAACCCCATAATACTACGCTCATCTAGCAGAATGCTAAAGGTGATGGAAGTCAGAAATTTATGATAAGGAGAAAAAAGTAATAGATCACATAAACCTGCGGAACCCTTAAAATGACAAATTCGAAGATAATTTGTATTTTTCCTAACCATACAAACCTTAGCTATTTACAAAGGGTTTACTTTTAGGGCAGCTGAAATGACGAGCCAATAGTTTTTAACGAGGGTTAATTACCCCCGCGCTAGTTAGCGGGGGGTGGGGAAGAGTAGCTTGCTACCCCTCCCCCCTCCACACACCGGTGACTTGCTTCACTTCACTTAGAGGTAGGACTTGACTTGGGGGTCAGGGATGGCGGGCACATATGTGTAAATAGCTAAGGTTTGTATGGTTAGGAAAAATACAAATTATCTTCGAATTTGTCATTTGTTCCGTAACCGAAATACAAACCACGCTATTTACAAAGGGTGACTTACCCCTTAGGAAGGGTGGAAAGTCCCCAGGCTTACTGACTTCGGCTTGCCCGGGGGCTCGATCCCTTAGTGAGCAGCACTAGAGAGAGGGGGCCCCTGTACCTCACAAGTTCCTAGCATCGCTAGGGACGAGTGGCCTACATAAGCAGTGTGAGGAGGAGAGTGTGACTCGTCCTATGAAGTTGACCTTGAGACCTTCAGATAGGAATTCTAGGATAGGACGTTCCCCATACCACCTCGTCAGGGTATGGGAGACGCAACAGTATTAAGCTTAATACTAGGAGCACAAAGAAGCATGGGTTACCTGCAGAGGTCGAGGTCAGCTATGCGAGGACCAGGATGCTGCTTCCCCAAGAGAGGGGAGAATGAAGAAAGAAGTAAGGGTCAGACATACTCTTTCATTCACGCAGACTAAGACCGGGTAACAACGCCCTCAACCTACTGCTACTTGTCCAAAAAGGAGCCTGAGGTTAGACCAGCTGTTGTGCAGCCACCACAGGGCCGATAGAAAACGTATCGAGGCTCCTGTGGGTCACGTCTTGCAGGTAGTGGGCTGTGAAGGTCATTTGACGCTTCCAGACCCCAGCTTGAAGTACTTGCGTCACAGAGAAGTTTCTCTTGAAGGCCAGGGATGTAGCAATACCCCTGACATCGTGGGCCCGAGGGCGACGTGACGGAGGAGGGTCAGGATTCAGGGCATGGTAGATAACCCTTCGAATCCAAGCTGAGATGGTGTTCCTGGTGACCCTCTTCTTTGTCCTGCCTGTGCTCACAAACAAAGCTCGCACATGAGGACGGACTGCAGCTGTTCTCTTCAAGTAGTGCCTCAGACACCTCACTGGACATAGTAGCAGCTGGTCTGGGTCGTTTGTTACAGAACGGAGACTCGCGATCCTGAAAGAGTCGAACCGAGGATCCGGCACTCCAGGATTCTGAGTCCTGGCCACAAACTCAGGGACGAACCTGAACGTTACCTCCCCCCATCCCCTTGAATGGGCGATGTCGTACGAGAGACCATGAAGTTCACTAACTCGCTTGGCCGAGGCCAAGGCGAGTAGGAAAGCCGTCTTCCAAAGCCGTCTTCCTCCGAAGGGGAGTCTCCGTCAAAATACTTCCCTCAGAAGGAAGCTGAGCAGCAGTCGAGACCGAAGGACTCACTTCCCCCTTCGAAGGATGTACGGAAGGAGGAGGAGAGCCTTTAGCACCATCACCAGCAACAGCACCTGCGGAGGAAGGCCCAGCCACGTCGGAGGCCTCTGTCACCACGACGTCGACAATAGACAAGAGGGTCTACTTCTGCTACCACCGGCGACTGCTTAACAGCGGCCCCAACGAGACAAGGTCAATAAGAGCGACCCTGGAGGGCAAGCCCTTAAGCCCCAGGGACGACCAAATCTGTAAAAGATCATCACTGGATAAGGCATTATCAATAACCTCCCCCAGAGGAGGAGGGGGAACCGCCTCGCTATGGGAGGCGACGCCCTCTCCCCCCACCGAAGGTCGGGAAACAGAACAAGGGCCTGCGCTCCCACTCGGCCGACTCTCCTTAGGAGGCGGACGAGGGGGAGCTTCGGAGGAGGTTTGGGCGGCGGAAGAAGAGTCCCGAGAACCTTCCTCCTTCAAGGCTAACCCCGGAGGAGAACGGTCTCTCTTGGACTTCTTCTTACGCCGACGGCCAAACCTCTCCCACTGGGAGGCAGACCACTCCCTGCACTCACGGCACATATTCTCCTGGTCACACCGTCGGCCCCGACATTGAGGGCAGAGGGTGTGTGGATCCGTATTAACGTCCGACATGAAAGTCCCACAAGGACGGCCGGCAACTCCAGGCCATGTACGCATAGTAAAGAAAATAACTGAAGGTCAACTTCCAACCAACACACACGCTGAAAAGAAAAAGCAGAAAATTAAAGGCTGTCACGAAGGCGATGAGCAGACACGTCTGATCACCGCCGAGCCAAAAGTGAAGTGAAGCAAGTCACCGGTGTGTGGAGGGGGGAGGGGTAGCAAGCTACCCTTCCCCACCCCCCCGCTAACTATTGGCTCGTCATTTCTGCTGCGCTAAAAGTAAACCATTTGTAAATACAGGGTAGCGTGGTTTGTATTTCGGTTACGGAACAAATCACAATTTTAAAATAATTTTTATTTTTCTTTTTAACCTTATACAAACCTGAGTCCTTCAACAGGAACATGATTTTGGCTTAGGTGGAAATGGTCGTTTAGGTTTAAACCAGGTCGCAGTAGTTACTGGCGGATGAAGGTTAAGTCCTACCCTGTCATGGGTAGATAAAATAATATAGAAAAGAATGTTAAAACATGTGATTTTTCTACTCTTAGAGAAGCAGAGAGAGAGAGAGAGCAGAATCCCGCCAGTGTTTACAAAACTGTCACCGTCAAGATATGTGCCTAGGCTGGCGGTCTTTGAGCATAACGATCCCCTGTCTATAGCAGACCAAGGAAACCATAGGACAAGAAGAACAGTGTTTGTTGCCGAAGAATATACATTAGCTGGAGGTAAACAGATGCCTCGCTTCAATTATAGGGCGATATGGATTTCGATTACACCAGCAGAGCGTTCGTCTAGGTGTTATCAGAGGCATGGTTTTTAGGAACACCAATGAGGATGAAGAAACGAGAAAATTTCCTTATATGGAACTGTCCATAGTTAACCCCTCCCATACAGGGATATATAAACTTCCACGCGAACGAGAGAAGAGGAGAACACGAAAGACAGAAGTGGAGGAAGCACAAGAAAGAGAGAGAGAGAGAGGGAGGACAAGCTCAGAGAAGAAGAGAAGACTTAAGGACCAGAATGCAGACTTACCAGCTTTGTCCGAGATGTCAGAACGAGTTGCCACCCGCCCTCATTACCAACGACGAAACGCCTGGACCTGAAATATCTCCGTCCCTGTCAACCGTCGAGAGCGGCTGAGAAGAGTAGTATTCTTTTTGTATTATTTATCTACTATCTTGACTGTTCCCCTATTTGCTGGAGTGTAGTTTAATCAAATGATTTTCTTTGCTTAGTTCAGTGCTTCCTAAGTACTCAATCAAGAAACATTTACCTTTGACTTAGTTGTAAATAAAATTATGTCTTCTTTTGCGAGTTTTCTTTCTATATTTCCTTTTGTTTGATTGTTTATGATAGTTGAAAAGTCTCCATTTCATTAATCAATTCAACAGAACCTGGTTCGATCCCCATGAGGATCGTAACAGTTGGCGACCTTTGCCAGAATTTTCGACTACATAACCAATTGAAACAGGGATAATATAGAAGGAAGCAGAATGAGTGCGATTACTTGAGATTTGATAGATTCAGGTAAACTTCTTGGTCTAGATGGCGATGATCTCCGTGATTATGTTATTAAGAGAGAGCAGGAAGTGTTAGAGAGAGATGAAAGAGCAGCTGAAAGAGAAGAAAATGAAAGAAAGCGAGAAGAAAATGAAAAACAGCGTAAGCATGAGTTAGAAATGGCTCGTTTAAGACAAACTCTTCATAACAGTCGGTCAGGTAGCAGATCAGGGAGTAATTCATCTTTAAATAGTGACACGGATAGTTTAGATATGAGTGCAGTGCTTAAACTTATACCGAAATTTGATGAGGAAGATGTTACGAAATATTTTATGTCTTTTGAAAAGTTAATGAACAGAGTAGGCGCTCCTAAAAGACAGTGGACTTTGTATTTACAATCAGTTTTAAGTGGTAAAGCACATTCTGTGTATAGTTGTTTGTCTGAGAATGAAAGTGAAGATTATGATACTGTGAAAGAAACCGTACTTGGTGCATACAGATTGGTACCAGAGGCGTACCGTAAGAAGTTTAGAAGTTTGAAGAGAGATGATACTAGTACTTATGTAGAGTACGGAAAGAAGTTAGAAAAATCGTTTTGTGATTGGTTGACTTCCGCTGAAGTCGATAATTTTGAAGATCTCAAGAACTTAGTTTTGTTAGAAAGTTTCAAAGATAACATATCCCCAGACATCAAATTATATATAGAAGATAGGCGTGAAACATCTTTTGCCGGTGCTACGAGATTAGCAGATGAGTACAGTCTCACACATGGTTTAAGTGGCAGTAAAAAGAAAAACGATCTTTTGTCAAGTAAGGGACAACATAGTAAAGGTAGTTCTAACAATAACGATAATAGTAACAGGGATTATTATCATTATTATTGTTACACATGTGGGAAGGAAGGTCATATTTCTCGGTACTGTAGGAGCCAACGGGCAGTCAGTAATTCAGAGGTCACTTGTTACAATTGTAATAAGAAAGGGCATATAGCTAGGAATTGCACAGTAGAAAGTACGAATGTGAAGAAGCCTGTGTCACTAGTTAATAATCTTTCTCCAGGAAGGAATAGTCTCTTGAAAGAAACGAGGAAACATTATGGTGAATTTTTGTCTGAAGGTTTAGTTTCTTCTCTTAAAGGAGGTGATTCAAGGGAAGTAGTTTTGCTTAGAGATACGGGAGAGGCCGTATCACTCGTTAGGAGAGAGAGTGTACCAAGAAATGTAATAATCAGCATGGAAGAGAAAGTTATGCTAGGTGGGTTTCCGAACACTTGTGTAGTTTGTCCTTTGTTACAGATGAAATTGGAAAGTCAGTTAGTAACAGGAGATGTAAAACTAGCAGTCATGGATACTTTGCCCGTAGACGGCGTTGACATTATTGTTGGCAATGATTTAACTACCTCCAAGTGTGTGAATCCTATTTTAAGTGAAGTTCAAGTGCCTGAAATGATAGTAACCAGGTCAGGATTAGATTCAAATATTGACTACGGTCATAGGTTGTTCGAGGATTCAAACGTAGGTAATAGAGGCAGTGATGATGAGCTTAGCATGAGTGTAGCTGAGGAAACTGACTTTACAAATGTTGATGATGTGAGCAGAGATGATGAAGTAGCTGTCGAAAAAAGTGATGTACAGATTAGTGTTTCAGAAACTAGCTTATTGAATAAGGATGAACTAGTTAAGATGCAGAGGGAAGATGAAACACTAACTAGAATTTTTGAATGTGAATTGGATGATGAACCTGAAAATGTTTGTAAGGAAACATTTAGTTTAAAAGACGAACTTTTGTGTTGCTATGTTTGTCCTAAGACAGGTAGCAAAGAGGAGGTCATAGAGCAATTAGTAACTCCTAGGAAACTTCGTGAATCAATTTTGAAATTAGCACATTATGAACAAGGACATTTAGGAGTAAATAAAACATTCAAGTGTACAGTGATACCTCTGGATACGAAAGTTTCTGCTTACGAAAAATTCAGGATGCGAAAAGTGATTCGAAGATTCTTATGCCCCAGGATACGGATAAAATTTCAGGATACGAAAACCTTACGAGATCCCAACTCTTCGCCGAGAGTAATTTTAAAAAGCGCGCGCCGCCTGACTTTGAACTTGGGTAGACTCACTTACAGCCTCCCGCTCAACCATTGGTTATCTCCCTACTCAGACGCTAGCTGACGCCATAAGATCCTGCTTTCCTATTGGTCTGCAACTATCCCAGCTTGCCTACGCACGGGCGTTCATCTCTCTCTCTCTCTTTTCGTTCCGACCGCGGTATCGTTAACAGACATTGTTTGCTTTCGCGTGTTTGACTTAGTGTTAATATACAGTACATTCATACGCCACGTGTTATCGTTAATAAACATTCGTTACTGTGCACTGTACTGTATTAGTGTTTACTATACATAGACTGTAAATAACGTAACGTAGTGTATTATATTACGTTTGCCTAACGCATTTTAGAAATGTGTTGAAAAGTAGGCAGAAACAAGCTTCAATGGATAGTTTCTTATTAAAGAGGCCAGCGGTATTAGTAGGCCAAGACGAAGGTGAAAGTGAAGAAAAGAAACAGAAAAGAGGAAGGGATGAAGAATTAGAAGGTGAAAGTAAAGAAAAGAAACAGAAAAAAGGAAGTGATGAAGAAGTAGAAGAGATTTAGAAAATAAGAAAAACGTAAAGTTATAAAAGAGCAAAAAAAAAAAAACCAATTTTAAGTTTTAAGTTACCGTTAAGTGTTAAAGTAATTTTTTCTTTCATTTTATAGTTTTCCATACGTAATGTTAAGTGTTAATTATTTCTTCCATTTTTTTATTTCGTAAAGTTTAAGTGTTAATGTGTTAAGTGTGTAAATTACTGTACGTAGTCTGTCACTTGTTACGTTTTCTGCCTTATGCCATCCTCCTCTACCGCGACTTCGCTATCGGACATCGTCTCAATCAAAAGGTAAGTTTCAACTTTTTTGTTACACTAATTAACTGTAACCTTTTTTTTCAGAGTGTACAGGTATCAATCATCAATTTAGGTGTACGTACAGGTAACAATACACCTTCACTGATCTAAATGCTTTACGTACATACAGTACCGTAACTTTTATACAGTAGTAAAGAAAACGGACCGTTTTCTTTGGGCTTGGGGGGGATAACTTGGCTATAACTATATTATTGAATAATCTCATAGTGGTTTCTGGAATGGATTAGGCTGTTTTTAACGGTTGTGTTAATTATTGAATGATAGAAATGGCTACATTGCATGTTTATTACTACAGTTTAGCGTGTTTATGAAAGAAAGGGTGACTTTTTATAAGGCTTGGAACGGATTAGGCTATTTACATGTAAAACAAGACTCAGGATACGAAAATATCAGGATACGAAACCGCATCCTGAACGGATTAATTTCGTATCCTGAGGCATCACTGTATAACTAAAACGTACTTTTGGCCTAAAATGAAAAGTGATGTGAAGAGATATGTTTTAAGTTGTCACGAATGTCAAATGGCTGGCAAACCTAATCAAGTAATTCCCCGGGCCCCGTTATGTAATATCCCATCGGTAGGAAAACCTTTTGAGAATGTCGTAATTGATATCGTAGGCCCTTTGCCCAGAAGTAAGGGAGGGAATATCTATCTATTAACAATCATTGATAGACTAACACGATATCCAGAAGCAATCCCAGTAAGAAATTGCAATGCAAAAACTGTAGTTAAATGCTTGCTGAACTATTTCTCTAAATTTGGACTTC
The DNA here is from genome assembly GCF_036898095.1 of Palaemon carinicauda. Taxonomy (NCBI): domain Eukaryota; kingdom Metazoa; phylum Arthropoda; class Malacostraca; order Decapoda; family Palaemonidae; genus Palaemon; species Palaemon carinicauda. The sequence continues at coordinate 15,992,258 of NC_090755.1, read as the reverse complement.
CTTGCGTTATACAGAGTGATAATGGTAGCAATTTTGTATCAAAGTATTTCAGAGATAAAATGAAAGAGTTAGGGATTAAACTTGTAACTTCCACCCCGTACCACCCTGAATCACAAGGAATTGTTGAACGTTTTCATCAAATGTTGAAAAGTTGCTTAAAGAAGTTGCGTAATAATTTCGAACATGATTGGGAAGAAAAGTTACCTTTTGTCTTGTTGGCTTTACGATTAACTCCAAATGACACCACGGGATTTAGTCCTTTTGATTTGTTGTTCGGTCACACCGCTAAAGGACCTTTAGAAATTTTAAAGTGTAAGTTAATGCAAGAAGAAGGTAGAAAGGATTACATACAGAATATCGAAGATCACAAAGAGGATTTAAGGAAAGCCTGGCAGATGGCAAAAGAAAATGAGAGCAACCGTCAAGGGGAAACTAAAAGAAAATACGATCTTAAGGCTAAAGACAGAATTTTCCATGTGGGTGATAAAGTCTTAGTATTAGTCCAGAAAGAAGGTCCCTCATTATCTTATAAGTTCGAAGGTCCATTTCCTATCATAGAAAAAAGGGGAAATTTGAATTACTTAATTGATATGGGTAGGCGTAGAGCTAAGTGGTTGCACATCAACTTGCTAAAGAAATATAATGAACGTCCAATGCCAGTTGTAACAGTGTCGCAGAGAGAGATTACTTTAGAGAAGAACTCTGATGTTCTTAATAATTTCACGTGGTTTAATTCTAGCTTAGAATAAGAAAAAACACGGGAATTATTCAATGTGTTTTCAAATTATCCAGAAACTGTTAGTGATAAATTGGGTTTGACTAATCTTTTAGAACACGATATTGAGTTACAAGACACAAAACCCATTAGACAAAGCCCTTATCGTCTAAGCCCCGAAAAAACAAATTCAGTCCGACAGGAAATTAAGTACATGCTAGACAATGGTTTGATTGTTCCCAACGAAAGTGACTGGTGTTCTCCAATAGTTCTTGTTAAGAAGGAAGATGGATCAGATAGGCCATGTATTGATTTTAGAAAAAAGTTATTTTCATTAGTAAAATAAATTTTTGAATATACTTACCCGATAATCATGTAGCTGTCAACTCCCTTGCCCGACAGAATTCTACGGGAGGGATACGCCAGCTATCACTATACTAGAAGGGGGTGTACTCACAAGCGCCACCTGTGGCCAGGTACTACAGTACTTGTTGTTGACGCCACCTCACTTTTTCCTCGGTCCACTGGTTCTCTATGGGGAGGAAGGGTGGGTCAATTAAATCATGATTATCGGGTAAGTATATTCAAAAATTTATTTTACTAATGAAAATAACATTTTTCAATATTAAACTTACCCGATAATCATGTAGCTGATTCACACCCAGGGGGGTGGGTGAAAAACCAGTGTACAAGACTAAAGGATAGCTAAGTATCCCGTATTTCATATAATCAGTTATCCACAATAACAATGAAATAATAAGTACCTGGTAAGGAAGTCGACTTGAACCGTTACTCTGCCTTTAATAAGATCGTCTTCCTTACTGAGCGCAGCGTTCCTCTTGGAAGGCTGAATCAACTCAAAGGTGCTAAAGTATACAGGGCTGCAACCCATACTAAAGGACCTCATCACAACCTTTAACCTCGGCGCTTCTCAAGAAAGAATTGACCACCCGCCAAATCAACAAGGATGTAGAAGGCTTCTTAGCCGACCGTACAACCCATAAAAAGTATTCAAGAGAAAGGTTAAAAGGTTATGGGATTATGGGAATGTAGTGGCTGAGCCCTCGCCTACTACTGCATTCGTTGCTACGAATGGTCCCAGGGTGTAGCAGTACTCGTAAAGAGACTGGACATCTTTGAGATAGAATGATGCGAACACTGACTTGCTTCTCCAATAGGTTGCATCCATAACACTCTGCAGAGAATGGCTCTGTTTGAAGGCCACTGAAGTAGCCACAGCTCCCACTTCATGTGTCCTTACCTTCAGCAAAGCAAGTTCTTCTTCCTTCAGATGAGAATGTGTTTCTCTAATCAGAAGCCTGAATAGTAAGAAACTGAGTTCTTAGAACTTGGAAAAGAAGGTTTCTTGATAGCACACTATAAGGCTTCTGATTGTCCTTGTAAAGGTTAAGACCTTTTTAGATAGTACCTAAGAGCTCTAACTGGGCAAAGTACTCTCTTCAGTTCATTCCCCACCAAGTTGGACAGGCTTGGGATCTCGAACGACTTAGGCCAAGGACGTGAAGGAAGCTCGTTTAGCAAAAACCGAGCTGCAAGGAACATGTAGCCGTTTCAGATGTGAAAACAATGATCCTGCTGAAGGCGTGGATCTCACTTACTCTTTTAGCTGTTGTCAAGCACACGAGGAAAAGAGTTTTTAATGTGAGGTCCTAAAAAGAGGCTGATTGGAGAGGTTCAAATCTTGATGACATAAGGAACCTTAGGACCACGTCTAGATTCCAGCCTGGAGTGGACAACCGACGTTCCTTTGAGGTCTCAAAAGACCTAGGGAGGTCCTGTAGATCTTTGTTGGTGGAAAGTTCCAAGCCTCTGTGGCGGAAAACCGCTGCCAACATACTTCTGTAACCCTTGATCGTAGGAGCTGAAAGGGATCTTACTTTCCTTAGATATAACAGGAAGTCAGCAATCTGGGTTACAGTGGTACTGGTTGAGGAAACTGCATTGGTCTTGTACCAGCTACGGAAGACTTCCCCTTGAGACTGATAGATTCTGAGAGTGGATGTTCTCCTTGCTTTGGCAATCGCTCTGGCTGCCTCCTTCGAAAAGCCCCTAGCTCTTGAGAGTCTTTCGAAAGTCTGAAGGCAGTCAGACGAAGAGCGTGGAGGATTGGGTGTACCTTCTTTACGTGAGGTAGACTCAGAAGGTTCACTCCTAGAGGAAGAGTCCTGGGAATGTCGACCAGCCATTGCAGTACCTCTAAGAACCATTCTCTCGCGGGCCAGAGCGGAGCCAACCAACGTCGGCCGTGTCCCTTTGCGAGAGGAGAACTTCTGAAGTACCCTGTTGACAATCTTGAACGGCGGGAATGCATACAGGTCGAGATGGAACCAATCCAGCAGAAAAGCATCCACGTGAACTGCTGCTGGGTCTGGAATCGGAGAACAATACAACAGGAGTCTCTAGGTTATCGAGGTAGCGAACAGATCTATGGTTGGCTGACCCCACAGGGCCCAAAGTCTGCTGCAAACATTCTTGAGAAGGGTCCACTCTGTGGGGATGACCTGACCCTTCCGGCTGAGGTGATCTGCCATGACATTCATACCGCCCTGAATGAACCTCGTTACCAGTTAGCTTTCGATCTTTAGACCAGATGAGGAGGTCCCTTGCGATCTAGAACAACTTCCACGAAAGAGTCCCTCCCTGCTTGAAGATGTAAGCCAGGGCTGTGGTGTTGTCAGAGTCCACCTCCACCACTTTGTTAAGCTGGAGGGACTTGAAGTTTATCAAGGCCAGAATAACCGCCAACAACTCCTTGCAATTGATGTGAAGTGTCCTTTGCTCCTGATTCCAAGTTCCCGAGCATTCTTGTCCGTCCAAAGTCGCACCCCAGCCCGTGTCTGATGCGTCCGAGAGGAGACGGCGGTCGTGTTTCTGAACAGCCAAAGGTAGACTTCCTTGAGAAGAAAGCTGTTCTTACACCACGCGAGAGAAGACCTCCTCTCTTCGGAAACAGGAACTGAGACCGTCTCTAGCGTCATGTCCTTTATCCAGTGAGCAGCTAGATGATACTGAAGGGGGGGGGAGGTGGAGTCTCCCTAACACGATGAACAGGGCCAGCGATGAAAGTGTCCCTGTTAGACTCATCCACTACCTGACTGAGCATCGGTTCCTTCTCAGCATGCTCTGGATGCATTCTAGGGCTTGGAAGATCCTTGGGGCCGACGGAAAAGCCCGAAAAGCTCGACTCTGAAGATCCATACCCAAGGAGACAATGGTCTGGGATGGGACGAGCTGAGACTCCTCAAAATTGACCAGGAGGCCCAGTTCCTTGGTCAGATCCATAGTCCATTGAAAATCTCCAGACAGCGACGACTTGTGGGAGCTCTTAAAAGCCAGTCGTCTGACGGAGCCGGACACAAGATCATGGTACTGCTGCACAGTCTGTGAACTGTCAACCATGGGCAAGCGAGGAAGTACAGTGACAACCCGAATCTGTCTAGACTGTCTGGGTCGTACAGACAACTCCTTATCGGGTTGCTGAGGTTGCCGCACTGCGTCACAACAAGTCACTTCTGCTGGTTGTTGAACGTCTTCCCCGTGACACATTGACTCCGTAAACAAAAAATCCTCTAACAAGGACTAAGCTTGGACTGCATGTCTTGCAACACAGCTCAAGGTCTATGGGAGCAGATGTGGTAACAGACGGGATTAGCGACTGAAGTGGAACCATTACCTTCCCTGGAAGCATGTTATGCTTAAATAAAAGTCCATAGGAGGCTACGCAGCTAAAGGCTCCCTCCAAATGACAGAGTCCTCAAGGGAATATCAGAAGGAGGGAGAAAAGCACTTTCTCATCTACAGGGACCATATCCGAGGAAAGCTAAGTTCTCTCAGTGAGGGTTTCACTGGTGCAAAAGCAGCAGACTAGAAGGCAACGTAATGAAACTGCTTGACAGTCTAGTGAGTTGGCAACAACCAAAGATGTGTGACTGAGAAGCATGCAGTAAGGTATGCAGAGCATGTTGTATGCAGAGTATGCTGTATGCAGAGCATGCTGTATGTAGAGCATGTTGTATGCAGAGCATGCTGAATGCAGAGCATGCTGTATGCAGAGCATGTTGTATGCAGAGCATGCTGAATGCAGAGCATGCTGTATGCAGAGCATGTTGTATGCAGAGCATGCTGTATGCAGAGCATGCTGTATGCAGAGCATGCTGTATGTAGAGCATGTTGTATGCAGAGCATGCTGAATGCAGAGCATGCTGTATGCAGAGCATGTTGTATGCAGAGCATGCTGTATGCAGAGCATGCTGCATGTAGAGCATGCTGTAAGGTAAGCAGAGCGTGTGCATGGCGTTTAACATTTCTCAGAAATTCCATGACCAGTGCTAGAGTGCTTTATGCATGCTTGCATGGGGTTTTAATATCAACATAATATTTACCTTACATTCATAACTCATGATTCATATTTTTGCCATATTTTGCGATATTGTTAAAAATATATTGCAAGGAATACAAATATATTTTTATAAGTAATACAAATAACCTCCATTATCATAATGTTTGAAAATGGAGGTAAGGTATGCTGAACAGCAGAGTCAGAACGAGCTGGAACAACAATAGTTGTGGTTTCCTCTTCAAGACTCTGTTGAGGGAACACCTGAGGCTCAGTCTGCAAAGGCTGATCAAAAGAAGTAGCAGAAGGTAGGCGCATGGGTGGAGGAGGCTGACTCCTGGCATGAGTGGCTGAACTCAAGGGTTGCGCTTGCTGAGTGGTTGGCGGATGCGCAGTAGCAAGTTCCTGAGGAACGAGTTGAGGTTCCTGCGGTGTGAGCTGAGAGCGAAAAGGTAGTGGCTGCGCAGAACGCAGTAAAAGTCTCGCAAGTTGAGGCTCCTGAGGCGCAAGGCTAAGGTGTTGAGGTGCTTGCCTTGAGGAGGGTTGAGCTCGCTGCAGCGAGAGCTGAGGAGACTGACTCATGGATGGGAGAGGTTGTTGTACCTCAAGCGAGTGTTGCCTCACTGGTGGAACAGCAAGTGGAAGCGGAGGAAGAGAGGTATAAGCCTCCTGTTCCCATTGCTGAGGTTGCCTTAAGGAAGGCGGAGGGAGCTGCACACCACTGGGATCAGTAAACTCATAACGTGGCTCAACATCGTACGCCTGGCAGGCGGTACTGCGGTCAGGCGGAGCGAGCGCAGGCGGAGCGAGCGCAGGCGGAGCGAGCGCAGGCGGAGGCGCAACCTTCTCAGCCCGACACTCACGCATCAAGACCGAAAGTTGTGACTGCATGGACTGCAGTAGAGTCAACTTGGGGTCGGCAGACACTAAGGTCTGCTGAGGTAAAGCCTTAACAGCAGAGATCTGTTGTGGCAGAACCTTACTCCTCTTAGGCGGAGTGCATTCAACTGATGACTGCGGCGAGTCAGAGCTAACCCAATGACTGCATCCGGGTTGTTGAACTCTAACTTCGTACGTCTGGCATAGGTCTGGACTTTACGTTTAAGAGGTCTTGAGACCTGAGACCAGCGTTTTCTCCCCTAAATTTCTTCTGCAGACGAGCAAAATAAGGGCTCAATCGTCTGCGGGTGGGAGTGACGGTCTCTGTAAGACACGCCCGCAACCACCGAGGATACTTCTGTGCGTCAATCAAGGCCTGCCGAACCCTTTTGCCCTTCGACATTGCTTCTCCCCTGGGCTTGGGAGCTTGCAAGAGGTCCCGGACTGGGAGGACGACTGGCACGCACAGAAGTACCCTCACGCACAACACTGACACACTTTGCGCTAATCACTTATCACTTTGATTTTCTGTTTGCACTTATTTCACTGAACTCGAAACTTTAAGTGGTTTGTACCTGAAACACGCAATTCTATCCTTTCTCAAAAGTTAGTAATTGCGAAAACAGAATTACAATGTAACAGAAAAATCTAATGAAAGATAAATAATTCAGTGGCTGGAAAGAGACTAAACACTAGATCACTCTAGAAACGTTTACCTTCTTCCCCTAAAGAGACTAGGGAGAAGAGCAAAAACGATAACAACGTTACTCGCTTGAATGAAACGTTTATCCTCCTCTTTCTCCCTCCGTCTCTATCTCTCTCTCTCTCTCTCTCTTGACTTAGAACCTGAGAGAAGAGCCCAATCATATATATCGTTAAAACATATTATTGTTAAAGGAAAAAACTGAAATATTTCCCAAAATGAAAAGTTCCTTTATTAGAATTAAAACCATTAAGTTAAGAAAGAATGAACAAAACGCTAGACACGGTTACTCTTACTGCAACGTGACACCGTGAAAATTCTTTCTCTATCGTAACGATAGAGCGCAAGTTGAACGTTCTGAACGTCAACAACTGCAGAGACAAAACAAAACGTTAGTTCAACTTTGAAAACAGTACGAGACTATCAAAGAAATTCTTTCAAAGACATTAAAATAGCATAATATGTTAACAGGTAAAACCGAAATGACGGGCTCAATGTTAATTAACTTCGGTACCAAGAAAAGACCGCCTACTATTAGGAAGGTCGAAAATAAACAAATATAAAAATTAATTTTAATAAGTTTATAATAAAAGGAAGTTAATCGAAGAGGCCTATAAGAGGCGGAGAGATATAAAATAAATCTATAACTTTTGTTAAGCAAAATTAAGAAAGAGAGTCTATACTCTCTTAGACACCAACACTTCCGTCTAAGGGAAGGGTCGGCCATTTAAAGGTGAAAGAGAGTTCATACTCTCTTCGTCACCATAATTAAACAAATTAATTCCAAAAGCTAACTAAGCTAATATAGAAGTTTCCAGTATAGCGAATAGCTGCAAATTTTAGAGAAATACTTCACCAAACCGTGAACAATACTCCAAAATCATAAGCGTATCCAAGAACGTCTTGCCGGAAGCACGACAGAGGAAAAAGTGAGGTGGCGTCAACAACAAGTACTGTAGTACCTGGCCACAGGTGGCGCTTGTGAGTACACCCCCTTCTAGTATAGTGATAGCTGGCGTATCCCTCCCGTAGAATTCTGTCGGGCAACGGAGTTGACAGCTACATGATTATCGGGTAAGTTTAATATTGAAAAGTGAATAGTGTTACGAAACAAAGTATTTTCCTCTCCCCAGGATAGAAGATTGTTTAGATAAAATAGGAAATGCTAAGTTTATTTCTAAACTTGATTTGGCCAAAGGTTATTGGCAAGTACCTTTAAGTAGTCGAGCACAGAAAATATCTGCTTTCATAACACCTTTCGGTACTTATGAACCCAAAGTTAGGGCTTTTGGTCTACGGAATGCAGCGAGTACTTTTCAAAGATTAATGAATAGAGTTTTAAATAGAATTGATAACTGTGTTGTGTATTTGGATGATCTTGTAATATTTTCAGATACGTGGGAGCAACATTTACACATTTTAGCTAAAGTATTGTCAGCACTTGAAAAAGCAAAACTTGTTTTAAATCTGAAGAAATGTGAATTCGGAAAAACCTCGATCACATATTTGGGTCATAAGGTAGGTCTAGGTAAGATTTGTCCAAAAGATGGGAACATAGAAGCTATCATCAACTTCCCAATTCCTACCAGTAAAAAACAGGCAATGAGATTCATCGGAATGATTTCATATTTCCGCAGATTTGTTCCTAATTTTTCAGAAATAAGTGCTCCAATAACTAATCTTTTCAAGAAAGGACGAAGTTTTGTATTTGGTAATGAATGTATCAAAGCTTTCAATAAGTTAAAGGCCATAATGATTCACGAGCCCGTACTAATGTTGCCCGATTTTAGCAAGGGATTTAATTTAGCGATAGATGCAAGTGATATTGGAATAGGAGGAGTTCTGTTGCAAGAAGTGAACGGGACCAAGAACCCTGTAGTTTATTATTCAAAGAAGTTAAATAAAGCACAGCAGAATTATTCAACTATTGAGAAGGAATTGTTTAGTTTAGTATCAACCTTGCAACATTTTGAGATTTATGTACGTAGTGGTCATGTTTTAACTGTGTATACTGATCACAATCCATTAGTTTACTTAGATAGGTTTAAGAATAAAAATAAACGTCTCATGCGTTGGAGTTTAGAATTACAAGATTATAATTTAAAGATAGTTCATATAAAGGGAAAGAATAATGTAATAGCCGACAGTCTTTCTAGAGACTTTTCAGAATGATATGGACGTTTGTTTTCTTTCTGTTTTTGTTTTTTTTTTTCTTATCAACACGTAAGAGTGTGTTTTGGTTTTAGGTACATGATACGAGAGTAATGAAGTAATTGTCTCTCAGTTTAGGGATAAGTGATTTTCTCCTTTGATAATTTTGTTTAAAAAAAAGATAAAATCAGTAGATTTTCCTTTGTTTTCTTTTAGGGGGACGTGTCATGGGTAGATAGAATAATATAGAAAAGAATGTTAAAACATGTGATTTTTCTACTCTTAGAGAAGCAGAGAGAGAGAGAGAGAGCAGAATCCCGCCAGTGTTTACAAAACTGTCACCGTCAAGATATGTGCCTAGGCTGGCGGTCTTTGAGCATAACGATCCCCTGTCTATAGCAGACCAAGGAAACCATAGGACAAAAAGAACAGTGTTTGTTGCCGAAGAATATACATTAGCTGGAGGTAAACAGATGCCTCGCTTCAATTATAGGGCGATATGGATTTCGATTACACCAGCAGAGCGTTCGTCTAGGTGTTATCAGATGCATGGTTTTTAGGAACACCAATGAGGATGAAGAAACGAGAAAATTTCCTTATATGGAACTGTCCATAGTTAACCCCTCCCATACAGGGATATATAAACTTCCACGCGAACGAGAGAAGAGGAGAACACGAAAGACAGAAGTGGAGGAAGCACAAGAAAGAGAGAGAGAGAGGGAGGACAAGCTCAGAGAAGAAGAGAAGACTTAAGGACCAGCATGCAGACGTAACCAGCTTTGTCCGAGATGTCAGAACGAGTTGCCACCCGCCCTCATTACCAACGACGAAACGCCTGGACCTGAAATATCTCCGTCCCTGTCAACCGTCGAGAGCTGCTGAGAAGAGTAGTATTCTTTTTGTATTATTTATCTACTATCTTGACTGTTCCCCTATTTGCTGGAGTGTAGTTTAATCAAATGATTTTCTTTGTTTAGTTCAGTGCTTCCTAAGTACTCAATCAAGAAACATTTACCTTTGACTAGTTGTAAATAAAATTGTTTTCTTTTGCGAGTTTTCTTTCTATATTTCCTTTTGTTTGATTGTTTATGATAGTTGAAAAGTCTCCATTTCAAAAATCAATTCAACAGAACCTGGTTCGATCCCCACGAGGATCGTAACATACCCACAAGAACAAGACAGTGGGATGGTTGAGGCTAAAAGTGTAATTTTGAATTTGTGATTTGTTCCTACACGAATACAAACATCCTTTAATAGTTTTATCCTCAGAACACATGGTCCTGCATGGGTGCTGAGGTGGTGACTTCTGTCAACCTCTTAACAACCTAAGCATGAAGAAGTCACAGGTGTTAGGATAAGGCGTAGGCCCTTAACAGATAACTGGTGAAAAACGGTCATGGAAGAACCTAAATCCATGTGAAGGATGTGATGTCTGAATGTATGATCATTATAAGAAATGGGTTTATATATGTTGTGGTGGGATATAAATAAAACAAAAACCACACCCTTGCTGTGTCCCTAACTGTAGAACCTCCAAAAGCCATTCCTTAGAGGGGTTACCCAGGATCTCCAAGGAATGCCAAAGCTGACGCACAGTATCAGTAGAAAAGAGACTTCCCTGTGGTCGCGGGTGTGAGTCACTAGGGGAAGCAGTGGCGTCCTCAGAACCTAAAGGTTGTCCAGGGGTCAAATAGCCATCACTCTTATTGGATCGTTCGCCAGAGGAGACCGATCAAGCAGAGTCAACAAGGAGTCGTTGGGAGACGTCAGGACATCTTCTTCTTCGAGGAAGACCCCGAAGGAGAAGAGTCTCTTTTAGACTTCTTCTGACACCTACCAGACTGCACCCACTGGGAGGATGGCCACTACCAACATACAGTACATTACAAGAAGACTCCTGCGTGCAAGTGTGACCTCTGCATGTAAGACAAAGGGCTGACATGGAGGTGTCACAAGGGCACCCTTTGTGACTCTTCCACCAAAGGAAAATCCACATTTTGAAGCCTCATGATACACTCACTCCTGAAAAGAAAAAGGAATCAGTTTTAGGCTAGATTGTATTTTTCTAAATAAGGGTTAACGGAAGAGAAAAACAGCACTTCTGTTCTTGACAAAGCCAAAATCTAAAATGACATCATACCATCGAAGTGTGTGTGAGCAGAGTGGACGGTCTACCCACACTAACTAGCGGTGGGTGATTATACTGTACCTCACAAAAAATTAGTTGTTCCGACACTTAATACAAACCCTTTGGCTATTTATAGGGATTATACTTTCAGCGAAGCTGGATACCTAACCATAAAACTTTCAAGTGAAGTATAAATACCAGTCCACTAGTTAGTGGGGGCAGGTTAGCATGGGTAGTCCGCTACCTCTCTCACTCACACACCAGTATTGCCTTCTCACTTTTGTTTTTGGCTCGGTGGAAAACAGACGTAGTCTTTCTCCGCCTTCCCAACAGGCTTTGGCCTTTGAACTAATTCTCTCCTTTGCTTTTTCTTTTCAGGTGTGTTTGCGTCTTCTTTCTGCCATCCATCATGCAGACCTGTCCAGGACCTAATGGGCACTCCTGCGAGACCTTCATGTCCTCCGCCGAGACCGACACCATTCGTTGTGTCCAAGCTGGTGAGGACGGCGTTGTGACCAAGATAACACTTGCAATGAATGCTGGGAGTGGTCTTCCTCCCAGTGAGAAATATTTGGGAGACGGCGCAAGAAGTCCAAGAAAGATTCTTCACCTTCGGGGTCTTCTCTCAAAAGTCGAGGAAACCTCAGACTTCTTCCTTGACCCTCCAATCTCTCCCCAAAGCTCTGGCTATATCGGTCTCTTCTGAGGATTAGGTGAGTAGGAGTGTTGACCAGCTAACACCAGGATAACCCTGGGGATCTAGGAAAGGTGTGGCTTACCCTAGAGAAGCAAATCCGTCCCTTCCCTCGGGGGAAACCTTTTCATACTTTGACTTTTTACAGGTTTGGCCATCGCTGGGGGTTGCAGGCCTACCTTCAAAGGATGTGTTGATGGAACTTCTACAGCTGGGGGTCGAAAGGAAATGAATTCCTGTCTCCTCAGAGGTAGAGGTTCCTACGCTAGGGAGTGCTGTCGTTGACACCCTTGACAGATGCGAAGTTCTGCTTTTGCCCTCTCCTGCTCCTGCTGCTGACGTCAAAAGTTAGCATTCTTTCTCCTTCCAATGAGCACGTTCCTACTAGACATCACCCCGCCTCTTCGTCTTTCAGTCCCTCGCAGCGTGATTCCCCTGCCGAGGATTGCCGTCGACAAGCCCACCGTGTCCACTCGTCACCCTAGCACCGACCTGCTGCTGGCAATAGGAGCCCTCGCCACCTCGTCAAAAGATCGCAATACTCTTCAAAATTTCAGACGTTCACCCTCGCCCTTCATCAAGAAATGACACTACAACTCCAGGGAAGAACAATCACCTCACCCCTCCCCTGGTTGTGATCACCGCTCGCCACCTCGCGATCGTTACTCACCGGCTCGTGATCGTCACTTGTCATCCCGGGATCGTCACTCGCCAATGCATTATTGTGACTCTCCTGATCGTCACTTGCCTGTTCACCATTATCAGCTCGTGATCATCACTCTTCAGCGCGCTTTTCACCAGCTCGTGATCATCACTCACCACCTCATGATCTTCACTCCCTAGCTGGTGATCATCACTCTTCATCTCATCGCTTACCTTCTCGTGATCGTTACTTGCCAGCGCACTTCTCGCTATCACTAGCGCGCAATCGTTACATGCCTAAGCGAGATGTTCTCTCCGCAGTGCGTGATCATTACTTTATGCTTGACCGCTTGCCATGCCACCTGAACAGCTTCACAGACTAATGGTGACCTTTCCAGCTCCTGTGCACACACGCACTCATCTAGACCCAGGCCTGCCCTCCCTGTGCCCATGCGTCACTATGTCTCACCAGCGAGAATCGGGGCCCAGTTCCCTATCCTACTAGCCTCAAGGAACCTCCAAGGAAGTATGCCCCTATTACTACCTTTACTCCATCTTGACTTTTCATGATAGATCGAAAGGCCATGCCTTTGCTGATCTACCAGGATAAGAGACCTGCCACTCCCCACTTTCAGGTATCTAGACAATGATCCCCATCTGTTAGCCTGCCCAAGGGCACCGCGGACCTTTCTGCGGTGGGAAAGCCTCCATCATGGTTCGACACATTGGTGAAGGCAGTGAAGCAAGCTGTCAAAGGTACAGCACCTCCGTCAAAGCAGGCAGCAGTAACGTCTACTCCCAAGACTCCGTTAGAGAAGTCGGTCTCCTCCTCCTCGTCCTCTCCTCAATCTGACCCTAGGCAGAGGTCGGACTCTTAGAAGGCCTCGAACCCTCAAATGTTTGTCTAGCCCATCAAGAGGGTGCGTGGAGCTGCGGGAATAGCTGATCACATTTAGCAGGATTTTTTGCAGCTTCAAGTGGCTCTGGTACTTACGACCAAGTAGAAGAGGAGACTGAAGAAATAGACTCCCCACCAGGTGATCTTCTCCAATCCTGTATAAGCAGGGGCTCACAATTTCCGTGGGAGATATCTCTTGGCCATCTCCAACTGAGGTGATCCCTCTAGAGCTTTGTCTAGTCTCCAGACCAAATTGCGGCAGCACCTCCTGCAAAAGAAGGTCAAACCTCTTCGGGACGGCAGGAACCCTCCAGACCATCGCTGCTGGAGGAATTCCATCTGCCTCAGAGAGAGTCTAAGGACACTAAGACAAGACGGCTCAAGTCACTATCCGGGCGTTACACGAAATTAATGAAGGTGTCAGGGTCCTCCCTCTTACGTGTAAAGAACGTATGGGAAAACCCCTGGTCAAATACCAAGTCAGTTGGTTTAGATTTCCACCCTCCTCATGGGTGAGTCATCCTTATAAATAGAGGAGGGGTTTATATTTAGTGTCGGAACATATAACAAATTTGAAAGTAATTTGTATTTTTCCTAACGATACATACCTGCAGCTATTTATACAAATCATCCCACCATCAACTGTCCCCCGAGAAGTCTTGCCTGCAATGAAAAGTGAGAAAGCAACACTGCTAACTAGTGGGCCAGTAGTTATACCTCGCTTGAAAGTTTTATGGATAGTCTTCCAGCTTTGCCAAAAGTATAATCCATATAAATGGCTATGGTTTGTATCGTTATGAAAAATACAAATTACTTTCTAATTTGTCACCTTTCGCCAAAATACATATCCACAGTAAAGAGCGAAGTGTAGAGAATTAAGTCTTTATGCCCACTGAATATGTAGATGAGCATTATGTATGTTTTTTTTTTCCTGTATTGGACAGTGTAGGTTATTTACAAATTCTATGCAGGCAAAGACGATAAATTAATTTTCTGTTTTTTTTCTACTTATTTTTTCTCTTTTATTTAATCATCCTATCAATCCTCTGTATTTTTTGTAACATTACTGTAATTGAATGACATTAATTCTCATTATACTGTCAAGGTAGAGTGATTGAGAAAAAATTTATATTTGATAGCTTATTGTGTAGGGCATTTTTACTAGTTATGAGAATTTTTAGATGGGCTAATGAGCTAGTGGGAGGGGGGAATTTAATACTACAACAGTTTGTATAGAAATAATACATTTATCTCTTCATATTGAATATTACGTCCTAAAATTTTTCAATTTTTTTTTTCAATTTTATTTTTTATTATTGTATAGCCAATCAGCCATTTAATTGTCTCATGACTCCTTTACTGTATTTCGTTTCTGGTTTGTGCAATGGTCTACACATTAGGGTGCAAATGGAGAAGCATAACCTGTGCTGGTGCAAGATGGGTACAAATTGTGTTTTGAGAGTCAATTAAGCTTTGCACAGCCTATTGCAAATGCTTGGAAGGATTAATTTGGGACCCTCCGGACATTGAGAAGTCCTTTATTGTTATCAATATTAGAAACCAGAATAATTATTGAAGACCACAATGGACTTAAGTGGTCAATATTACTATTAGCTAGTAAGAACAGGAATATATTGTTCTGTGTTATGACTGAGTCATGTATTCTTAGCTAAATCCATCATGTGAATATAAATAGGTGGTTCTCCCCAAAAACATTAAGTGATGACAACTTAATAATAGTGAGGCGTATCATGTTATTAAACTATTAACACTTTAAAAATCTACGGTCTGGAGACTAAACTGCATATTGTGCAAGTCAGTGTAAATTTGGTGTTCAAGAAATTAGTCTGGTGTTATCACTTAATTGGCTTCCAAATTGAAGTTGTATTTTCTTAGATTTATAGTCACTAGAAATGGGAAGTTCAAGTTTGTACTATGTAAAGGTATGTACTGTGTAAAGGGAAACTCATACTTGCAATCCATACTGTGTTTTACCCAATCTCAATATTGCAATGTTTAAATGATGTGTCTATGGAGGTTCTCCCAACCTTATTTTTTGTAATAGTCCCATATTATAATTTGCTTACTTTTTTAGGGCCTTGTGTGATTTCTGTAGTGTTTCAAGAATATCAGTTTTTTTTTCATTGTCGCAAGTTAAAAGATTGTCATGGTAGTTAATGATGCAGTAGGTTGGCTAGGGCACCAGCCGTCCATCGAGATATTACCGCTAGAGAGTTACAGGGTCCTTTGATTAGCCATACAGTATTACATTGGATCCCTCTCTCTGGTTACGGCTCAATTTTCCTTTGCCTATGCATACAACGAATAGTCTGGCCTATTCTTTCCCCATTCTCCTGTCTTCATACATCTGACAACACTGGGGTTAGCCAACAATTCTTCTTCATTCAAGGAGTTAACTAATGCAATGAAATTATGCAGTGACTAGTTTCCTTCTTGGTGAGGGTAGAAGAGACTCTTTAGCTATGGTAATCACCTCTTCCAGGAGGACACACCAGAATCAAACTGTTGTGCTCTAGCCTTGGTTAGCACATGCAACTGATGAAGCGAACAGCCTTTATCGGCAGTAGTAGTTTCCACACCATGCGGAGTGTCAAAATCACAACTTCCCTGACTCAGGATAAGTGATTGTACACAAGCTTAAGCATCGTGAACATGTTTGCGTATGTACTGGTAAGCGCCCCCGAGCTGCTTGTGCAGTTGCTTACAGGATTATGTGTGCGCATAGATGCGCAAAGTCACTGCTTAAAAGGAATTGATCATTCATGATCTGTAACATCGTGAATATGTTTGCAAGTATGCGTGCCCCCATGAGCAGTGCATGCACCTTGCGAAGCAATCAGACATACGTTGTCAGTAGACATATTGTGGGCAGGACAAGTGCACCTGTAAGCGAATACTTATCTGCCATTACTCGTGAACATAAGCACAAAACTGACCATCACATTGGGAGTCGAGGCTTGAGGCAATAACCTAGAAGGGTTATGTCTCATGAGACTCATTGTGACCTGAAAGCACGACAGGATAAGGCAGAAACAGCATGAGGTCTGAGGCCAACGCCACGTACTGTAAGTGCTCTAAAGACCCCTCTATCTGATAGGGAGGAGAGGTCCGAGGCAATAACCCCAAAGGATTATGTCCCAAGAGACACTTTTTTTTTCTCCAGGGGCATGATGGTGAGAGGTGGCGATCGCAAACATTCGGCAGGCATTACTGTGAGGGTGCTTAGAAGAGCTCTCTATCCCATAGGGAGTGAAAATCTGCAGGAATAATACTGCAGGGTTATGTCTCACAAAACTCGTTGAACCCTGGGGGCACAACAGCGAGAGGCTTGTGGTTGGCAAGAAACCCCATCTGCAGCATTAGTCCAGAAGGGTTATGTCTCAGAAGCCTCGTTCTAGCGAGATCTGGCAGTCGTAAAGGCGAGCGCACGTGCGCAACCAAAGTACCTCATGCCAGAACCTCACTATGGGAGTGTTAGAGAGCAACCTTAGTTGTGCGCAGACCTTCTTCAGTGAGAGGAGCTCATACACACACTTCGTTAATGCTAAGCATCTTGGTGCATAATGGTGCACATGACTCTCTCTCGCTGAATTGGGTCAGTGTCCAAGCCCCAAATCGCTCAAACCTTTGTCAGCGAGAGGAGGTCGCCCGAGCACTTCGCTAATGCTTTGTGGCTGGGTACACAACACTGGGCAAGACTCTTGCATGACTAGGGTTTGTGCGTTCTCGAACACTCATCAGCGCTCCTGTAATAGGTTGGCGAAAAGACTTGCATGCTCCTGAAGGAGGAGTTACAAGCTCGGATGGTGATGAGTAATGTTGAAAAGGTCTTCCTGTGCGCTAATGCACAAGAGGAAAAGCAGGTTCTTCCCCATATGGGGAGGAAGCCCAAGGCAGAGGTCCCGAAAGGCCAGGCCTCACAAAATTAAAAGAGCTAGGGCAAGATAGTGAGCAGCCGCAGCCACATGCGAACGACAGGCATCATCGTCTGAAGCAATAACCCTGAAGGGTTAGAGCTCATAAGACTTGTTGGGAAAGGCGGTGACCGTAAGCAGTCGGCAGGCATCACCAACTGCAGCAATAACTCTGAAGGGTTATCACTAACAAGAATCGTTGTGGGCACCATGGGAGAGGCGGGGACTGCAAGCGGTCAGCAGGCATTACCATCTGGGCGATACAAAGAGTCAAGAGCAAACCTCCAAATACTGGATTGAGGCACTGACGAACAGAGTACTCGTATACAAAACCAAGGGAGCGATGATACAGGTGAGAAGAGGCCTCACTCGTGAAAGAGAAAGGTGCTCAACACCGGGTGGAGAAGCTAGATGATTCTTACCCTGCAGGGCCTCAGCGCCCCGAGTGAACTCAGGTTGAGGGTGCGCCTCATAATAAGCAAACTTAGAAGTCTGACCATGGTAAGCTTCTGGATTCACCTCAAAAGGTTCACCCAACTAGTAGTGACTCCGAGGAGAACCAATCTGCAACTGTTCACATTCATAAGCCAGAGCTACATGAACAAATGGAAGAGCAGATGCAGAGGACACTGCAGCCAAGAGCATGAGAAGCTCTGGAGGGTTACCCACCCCAGAGTCTCGGAACGGCAGACCATAGTCAACCACTGGGGAGTCTACTGTGTGCTCCCACTGTGCCCCTAACTGTAGCACCTCTGAAAGCCGTTTCTTAGCAGGGAGACCCAAAAGTACCTGGGAAGGTAGGTGTTACTACAAGCGGCAACAGGAGAGACTCCCCCAACTGTGGGCGCCGTTGCTTCACTAGGGGAAGCAACAGTGTCCGCACCTAAGGGTTGTCAGGGGGTCAGTCGGTCATCATTCTTATTCATTTGTGCTCCCGAGACCAAACGAGCCAAGACAGTGTGAAGGAAACTAAGCATCGGAGTAAGAAGCCGAAACTACTTCTTCCATTGTCTATCAAACCGCACGCACTGGGAGCATGACCACTCCCTAAAAAATGAAAAAGAATGAAAGTAAATAGCCAATTTATGTAAAGGGTTAACGGGAGACCGAAACAAAAGAGACATCATGTAACCAATGTGTGTGCGAGTAGGTAGCTGTTCTACCACACGCTAATTAGCAGAGGGTGGTTATACCTGCTAAAAGTTTTGTGGATAGTTTCAGCTTCACAAAAGAAATATATCTATAGTAAAGACCAAAAGCGTCCACTGCAGGTTTCCCCATAAACCTCCCACATTTCCTACCAGATTTACTGGGACACACACACATGTAGTATTCATCATAAACACAAACAGCAAAGAAATAGATAAAAGATGTTTAACAGCCAGCAGAGGCAGCAAGAAGTGTGTCATTACAGCTTGCGGCGAAAATGAGAAGCAAGTCCATCGTTGACTGTCAGGTGTGTGTGTGTGTGTGTGTGTCTTACCTTCCACCCACCAGTAACTACTATAACCTTAATAAAAGTTTAACAGAGCTGAAATCACACTCCCTATTAAAGGAAGATATTTTGTATTCATAAAGGAATAAATATGCTTTGTATATTTGAAATTAAAATATCATACTACTACCCAAATTTCAGAGATGCATCGAACATCAAATCACAAGCAGGATAAAATTACAGATCATACATTTATCATCATCATCATCTCCTCCTACCCCTATTGACGTAAAGGGCCTTGGTTAGATTTCGCCAGTCATCTCTATCTTGAGCATTCCATTCAATACTTCTCCACTCATCATATACCACTTCATGCTTCATAGTTCTCAGCCATTTAGACCTGGGTCTTCAAACTCTTCTAGTGCTTTGTGGAGCCCAGTTAAACATTTGGTGAACTAATATCTTTTGGGGAGTACGAAGAGCATACCCACACCATCTCCATCTATCCCTTACCATGATCTCATCCACATATGGCACTCGAGTAATCTCTCTCTTAGTTTCATTTCTAATCCTAACTCCAAATATTCTTCTGAGGGCTTTGTTCTTAAATCTACTAAATCTGTTGGAGATTGTTTCATTGTCATACCAAGACTCATGTCCACACAGTAACACAGATCTCACTAAACCAATATATATTCGGATTCTTATATGTAATTTCAGGCGATTTGATTTCCAAATTTTACTTAACCTTGCCACTGTCTGGTTTGCTTTTCTTAACCTTTCAATAAACTCCAATTCTCATGACCCTGTATTGGAAATCATAGTTCCTAAATACTTAAATGATTATACCTCACTAATCCTTTCTTCTTACAATGATATTTCATCTTCAATGGCATATTCTGTTCTCATGATCATCTGTCTTTCTTCTATTTATCTTGATTGATTGATTAGAGGTTTTCTGTTATCCTGACATCTTGAGCCCAGTCTCGTATAATATTTCATGCATTCTGGTAGCAAGCTTTGCAATTTCTGCTAATAAGGGCAGCATCATCAGCATACTCTACGTCAGCTAATTTTTTATTACCAATCCAGTTAAATCCTTCTCCACCATCTCCAACTATTCTATGCATTACAAAATCCATGAGTAGGATAAACAACATAGATCATACATTAGGCAAGTAATTTAAGTACAGTATCAAATTTACCTCACATTACCACAATACAGGTAGTTTGTAGTTCAGTGGACTAACAAACTCCATATTTCTAACCATATCGCAATTGTGTACATGGAATGAAAACTGTTCATCATGTTCTAAAACCTCCGAATATGTCCTTACCTGAACAATTATATTTTTATAAAATGACAAAACTTCCCTCATATACAGTAGTACAATTTTACGAGATAGATGGAGCTCTTTCCCTTGACACAATTCTCTCGCAACCATAGATTCTGCAATTTGCTGTAGATGTCGTTCCACTTAGCCGATTTGCGGCCATGGGTACAGTAAATTCAAATAACTAAAAGGGACCACACATGACACGAGCCATTGCCCAAGTGCAATTTTTCAATCTGAATGATGCAGGCATCAACCCTCCTTCTTAGCTTTCCTGACCTCAAGAACCTCAAAATCTATATTGAATTGAACCTTGTCATGTCACATAAGTAAGTAATTTCCATTTTATAGGAAAAGACTTTTTGCAACTTTTTAGACCTGTTCCAAAAGTTTGCTCTGCCGCAAGAAAAAGCAGTAGTCCTGACGAAAGAAGGTGTTTGGGTAAAGTTTTACTGTATTAAAGATTCTCATTTCAAACAAGAAATATGTTTAACAGTAGTAAATAACGTAATTTAACCGAATATGACCTTCATTTCAACCGCAAACAAACAGAACAACCAGTTCGACTAACTTCAAGTAGCCGAACTGGTTGTTGTTGAGGTTGAAATGAAGGTGAAAACCGGTTGAATCACATTATTTACTACAGGAAAACATATATTTTCTGTTAAAATATTTAAATTTAATGGCTCTTGTTCCACCTTGCGCTGTCTTCGCTTGCCAGAAAACAATAACATCAAGCTCGTATGTACTGGCAATAGGTAATGTTGAGCTGGACATGCTAACATTAACAATGTTCCATTATCTTTAGCAACGCTAAATATTATGATTCTTGTCCCGCCACTAGCTCGCTTCGCTAACATTAGCAATGTCACGTAAACATACATATATTTCTGGAACTATTCATTTGCGACTGGAACGAGTGTCATTTTCGAAGAGAACAAACCTTTTTCTATAAAAAATGTAGTTTTGGACCTAGGTTACATTACCCTGTAATACAGTACAATAATACCAGTGTGGTTTGCAACCAGATTTCGATTTTAGCAATTTCGAATAATGTAAGTACAGCATAGCAATGAGTGATAAAATAGGGTAATTGAAGTAACGTGTAAATATATTATGTGTATAAGTTTAAAAGTGAGGGTGACGACATACACAACTAGGAAGGAGGACGTGCTCAAAAATGATACGCAAATCCCTTCTTTTATGTCAATCTATTACCAAATCTACAAAGGCTTTCACAATACTTGTGGGTTTCAGCCATCACAAATACCTTGCCTCCCCTATATAGATTTCACGTTTGCCTAAACGATGCCATAACTAGGCAGCACTTTAATAATTAGGATTGCTACCTTAAACTACAACTACATTGGCCTACTAATCCCACTGGCATTTCGCTTGTCTACAATATATCATGATAAATATCTGAAGATAGAATGGCACATCATATTGATTAAAGCATAGAGTCTTTGATATGCATGCACTTCTTACCTTTCGAATCCTAACAACTTCACAACATTACAAATGAGTAAATAACAAGATTTGTCCTTCTTGTTTATGTTTTGAAGTGGTTACATTGGTCGGCTGCAGCGTCTGACCAATTAAATGGTCCTGTCAGTCAATTTCGGCTTGTTCCATGCCCCTCTAGGGAATCCTTGTGGTAGTTAAACCATGTCAGAGAGTATTATTACACATATTATACTTTATAATAAAATAATGATAATATTAAAATAATACTAGAAAGTAATCTTAAATATAATTAAAAATTAATTTACCACTTTAAGCTTAGTGTAAAAAAACAATCATGCGAAACGGTTCCAGAATTAACAGGAAAATTTCATGTTTACATCTGTAAAAACTAACACGCCAATCTATGTTCGAGACGACCTATGATGATAAAACCTGATGCAGCAGCAAGATTGATATAGCTGCCTGTCTGTTGATAAGTAAACTAATCTATAAGCGTGGAATAAATTAAACAACACCCTGTCATTTAGTTTCCAACAATACTAAAAAACTTGAGTTAATATATATATATATATATATATATATATATATATATATATATATATATATATATATATATATATATATATGTATATATATATATATATATATATATATATATATATATATATATATATATATATATATATATGTATATATATATATATATATATATATATATATATATATATATATATATATATATATATATATATGTGTGTGTGTGTGTGTGTGTGTGTGTGTGTGTGTGTGTGTGTGTAAATTTTTCATCAATTTATTTTCATCAAAGTGATGCGTCTTCCTTTCCTTGGCGTTTCCTAAGAGTCAGTCGGACTGGGTTTGCAAATGCCTTAGGTTAAAAGTTTATATATTAAAAATCTCAATACAAACGCATATGTTTATGGTCTTTCTATAACAGTCAATACCAGCAAATTTTCTTAGCTCGCCAATCCATTGTCTTCTCGTCCTTACCCTGCTTCTTATGCAAACCCTAGGGACCATTCTGTTAGTCTTCCATTTCATCTATTATCTGCCATCCCCATTATATGTCCTGTCCATGGTCATTTCTTTTTCTTACATGTTAGAATATATCCTCTGCTTTAGTTTGCTCTCGTATCCATGTTGCTCTTTTTCTGTTTCTTAGTGTTAATCTCATCATTATTCTTTCCATAGCTCCTTGAGTTGGAACTAAATTGTGTTCTATGGCTTTAGTAAGGATCCAAATTTATGATGAGTAAGTTAATACTGGTAGGATAATCTGGTTAAATAATTTTCATTTCAAAAAGTGGCATTTCACTTTCCATAACCTCATTTTGTTTACCAAAAGCTCTATATTCCACACTTATCCTTCTTTTAATTTCGGTCTCATGTCCTGGGGAACACTTACTGCCTATCCTAAGTACGTACAGTATGTTCATTAACAATATCTACTTGGTTCGATCATAATCCTTATTTGTTATCTATCTGCATTTTCTGTGACCATTATCTTAGTTTTACTAATATTGATTTTCGGTCCCACATTTCTGCTTTCTCTATTCAAATCTATCATCTTTTGCAATTCCTCCCATGATTCACTAAATAGAACTACTATACATCCCCTGCAAATATTAATTTGTTAAGGTATTCCCCCATTTACATTAATTCCTACATTTTCCTCAATCTAACAGCTTAAAACTACTTCTAGACACGCTGTGAAAAATTTCGAAGAGATGGTCTCTCCCTGTTTAACTCCTTCCTCAATCGGAATTTTCTTGCTATCTTCCCATACATCTTCAAGAGTTCGTCTTTGAACAGTTTGTATTACTGCTGAAGTATTGACAGAATTAAAAGTTTTCTCATAGTCTATAAATGCCATACGTAGTGGTTTGCCATACTCTGAGGATTTTTTCATTAGCTGATTAACTACATGGGTATTGCCAGTTGTTAAATACTAGCTTCTAAAGCCTGCCTGCACTCTTGGTTGATTAAAGTCTAGCTGTCCTTTCATTAGGCCTAATAAGAGCTTTGTAAATAGTTTATATATTACCGAGAGTAAACGTCTTAGGGAGTAATTTTCAGGTCTTTTATGTCTCCTTTTTTGGTGAATTGGTATAATGATAGTTTTTCAAAATTGTAGGTATAGAGCATTCTTTCGAACATTTTGTGCAAAGTTCAGTGTGTTTTACTACTATGAAATCTCCTCAATATATTATTAAATCCAATTTTAGGCCATCTTCTGCTGCTTGTCTCCTTTTCATGCTTTTTTAATGATTTGTTATCTCCTACTGTTACTTTTGTTACCGGCTCAGGTGTTTCATTAATTCTATTACCATGATTATTTCTAATTTCTATTGTATAGCATTATATAAAAATCTAGTGGAATTTTTATCACTTCATCTATTTTATTGATAATATTTCCATTTTCACCCTTTAAAGCAAATAGCTGCTGGTACCTTGCACCAAGTTTTTTTTATCAATTTAATGCTTCTTCCTTTTTTTTAGTGGTTTCTCAATTTTGTTATGATTGTGTTTACGAATGACTTGGGTTTTTAGTTTGTTAATTGTTTTGAAATTTTTTCTAATTCTATTTAATGTCTTGAATTTTACCCTGATTTCCCAGCTTTATCAGCTTTTTAGTCTTTTCTGATAGTTCTTCCTAATATCTTTGGGAACTTTTCCACATACTTATTGTGCTTATTCCAATACAAATTTCATTTCTTCGTTCATTACATCTATTTCATCATGTAGCTAGGAGTAAGGCCTACCTGTTTTGTATTGCTAGTCATCAGATTTTTCTCATAAATCAGTTTTTTTCTTATTACTGAATTGTTAATTTTCTTTATTGAAATAAATTTGTCTCTTTCTCTCATTAGATATAGACAAATTTTACTTCTCACAGTTCTATCATCGCTTGACTTTAACTTGTTTCTTACTGTTACATCTTTAACTAAATTAAGTTTTTCACTGAAAATAAAAATCATTTCGTTTTTTGTTTCTCCATTTGGGCTTCTCCATGTCAATTTAATATGTTATTTTTTTTCATAAAAGTTGTTCAAGATTTTCAGATTTTTCTTTCAGCAAATTCTACAATCATGCCTCCCCTACCATTTCTTGTGCTAACTCCAAATTTGCCTACAGCTGATTCTCCTCTATTCTTTGGATCTACTTTAGCATTGAAATAACCCAAAAACAAATGTAAATCGAGTCTCAAGTTTTTTTAAAGATATCTCCAGATCTTAAAAGTATTTCTATTTATTCCTCTGTATGGGATGTTGTTGGTGCATACATTTGAATGATCATCAGATTATACTTCTTATTCAGTTTCATAATCAATCCAGCATGGCATGAGACAGAAAGGAAAAGAAGGATAAGCATGGGATGGAGAGCGTTTGGTAAACAAAATTTGGTTACTAAAAGTAAAAGGCCACTCTTCTGAAATGAAAAGTATTTCATTAAATGGTCCTACCAGTATTATCTTATGCATCAGAAACTTGGAGATTTACCAAAGCCTTGGAATATAAGCTATTTACAACTCAATGAGCCATGGAAAGAATGATAAGAGAAAGTTAAAGAGCAACATGATTGTTAATAAATGGGCGACGTAGAAATACACAATTCTATAATAATTATCATGTAGTTTATTACATCTTGGTAGATAGTATTCTATAATATATCAGCAAATATAAGAAGAGTACAATGTTGATACAACTAACTGACTGGTTGAATGAATAAACAGAACTGAGGGAATTCACAGTTATCAGTCTTATATATAGACATATGGATCATACTAGAATCACACCAAAATATGTGGACACTTCTACATGTAAACAAACGGTCGATTGGAAGGGTCATCGCAGTTCTGGAAACATCCAGCACGGTCTGAGCACAATATGTACTAGATCGTCAACATCCCTCTTTTTCTCGATTAAGATAAACACTTTACCTTATAAATAACGTCAAACGGTTAGTTTTTTATCCTCAAGATCAAAATTTCAGTTTCTGCAAAACATTCTTATCATTAACATAAGACATTTATATTACATTACAGTAGACTTGATCATTTATATGTTAATTTTGATGAGTCCCTTTCCAGACCTAGTCTTTCAGTTTTACGGGGTGTTTATTCCCTTTCAGATCGTTCTATAGTCATAGGTTTCTCAGACTTCTCTGCCTGGACTTCCAGACCGATTGGTTTCATAGAGGTGATGATCAGGTTCACTGTGGCTTGTCTTGCTAGGTATAGCAGTTTCTTTTCTGGTATTTGTCAGTATGTTGGAGTTGACCTTGACCCTGGTAAAGATATGGATTGGGTTCTGGTTCAAATGTCCCGGATTTTGGTCTCAAATCAACTCGGTTTCTGGTATAAATTCCCCATTCCTGGACTTGGATGAGATATTTTCTTCCATGTACTTGTTTTATGATTCTGCTTGCATTCCAAGATCTCTCAGTAATGCAATTCTTCCAGAATGGCAATACTGATTAATGCAAAGTCACAGTAGTCCTTCAGCTCCCCTGTTGTATAACTTTCAGGCCATCTTAAGGTCGCTTATCTCCTCTTTCATCTGTTTCACAGGTAGCCGAGTCACATTTTTCCTGCCAAACATATTTTCAGGACTATCAGACTCCTGTCTTGATATAATTTTATGTTTGAGTAATGCAAGATACATGTTCAAACCTTCTTTTAAACATCTCTTCATTAGGTTCTTAACTATTTACTGTAGTGGTGGCCTTTCCATTGCGTTGGTTGTGATAAGACGATGACGTTTGGTTGTCAATGATCTATTCTTTGATGAAATTCCAGAATTTGCGACTAGTGAACTATGAACCATTATCACTCACCTAAGTTTTAGGTCTTTCAAATCTAGCAGACAAGCACGCATCTCAATTACATGAGTAACATTTCTCTCTGTTGGAGATTTTAGGCAGGCTTGCACTCGGTGAAATTGGTGCAATAGTTGACAACTACTAGATAGTCATGCCCTTTAAGTTCAAATAAATCTCATCCAATCTTCTCCCAGGGTTAAGTTGCAATACCACGTGTGATAGCGGCTCTTTCCTGTTGGCTGGATTCAGCTCTTGGTAACTTTGTCATTCATTTGACGTCGTTTCAATTTCTTTGAGCATTCCAGACTAATAAATAGTTCCTCTTGCTCACCTCATCATTGTTTCACTATTTTTAATTTTTTGCTCCTTATTTGAAAACTATATAAAACAGCCATAAGTGGTATATGCAAGCGATGCAAAATAGCCAATAATGTACTTTTACTATCAGTTGCAGTAAAATGTTTTATGTTGAACAGGTTGACATAAGTCTTTTATAGTTTATATATGAAATATCTGTTTTGATGTTGTTACTGTTTTCAATATATTTTATTAAATTTATTTGTTTCTCATATGGTTTATTTGTTTCCCTATTTCCTTTCCTCATTAGGCTATTTCCCTGTTGGAGTCCTTGGGCTTATATCATGTTGCTTTTCAAACTAGGGTTGTAGCTTAACTAATAATAATAATAATAATAATAATAATAATAATAATAATAATAATAATAATAATAATAATAATAATAATAACAAAACGCAGCTATGACCGGTTCGAAATGTGCAGCCGTTTTTTTCCCTGACTGAAATACTAGTTCCTTCGAATCCTCTATAAGTAATGGCTTGTCACTACAATGCGCAATGTCACTCAATGAAGGATTATTAAGACCGTCAGCGTCTTCCTTCCAAATAATGCGGTTTCCACCTGGACCTTGCAGGTTGTTATTTCAATTAGGTGGAACGTAAAATTTGTATCTTTCGGTTGTCTTTAGAACTCGTAAAATTTAAGCAGGAAGATTCTCGGGTCAAAGAGAGAGAGAGAGAGAGAGAGAGAGAGAGAGAGAGAGAGAGAGAGAGAGAGAGAGAGAGAGAGAGAGAGAGAGAGAGAGAGAGAGAGAATATTCGATTTAACTATACTTGTCTCTAAAGCTGGGATCACACGGTCACGTATCTTGCTCCCGTAAGAACATTTAATGGTAGCTGACAACAAACATGTAAAACGTTTGGGTATGCTAAGTAAAACGAGGGTAGATGGAGTGGGTTACGTCTGGTGCCACGTGTTTTGGGCAGTTCACTTCTGTTAGATTGTCCACGGCTTCTCCCTGGACGGGGGCTTTTGTGACAGCATGACAAAACCCCCAACCCGTGTTTTGGGCGGTATGTGATTAGTGACGTACCTACTCTCACGTCATACGTTCTCAGCTACGTTTTTTTTTTTTTTTTTTTTTTTTTTTTTTTTTTTTTTTTTTTTTTTTTTTTTTTTTTTTTTTTTTTTTTTTTGGGGGGGGGGGGGGGGCGTGGCATATGGCCCGATCAAACTAGCTGTGTTTACGATTAACGTATGCATGCCCCATGCATACGTTAATCGTAAACACATGCGTAAGTACCAAAGACTGACGTCGCAATGGTTCCCGTCAGACGTACGTCTACAGGAAAGTACAATTATTCGGTGGTCAACGGCAGCATAAGGCCTTATTCTGCCTGACAGCGCAACAAATAAGCAGGTGGGAGGTAATTCCGGCTTGCGAGAGCAAACGGGAGCAAAATACGTGAATGTGTGACCCCACCTCAATCGCTTACCGGCCGATAAGGCCGCTATCCAGAAAAAAAAAGTGGCGCCACACGCCAGACGTCCCCCTTTCCAGTTTTACCTAGCATACCCAAAATCTAATTTTCAGCTACCATTTAATCTTTTTACGGGAGCAAACGGGAGGAAGATACACAATGCGACATGATTTACCAGGCCCGTACACCACCCAAACCAAAGGCTCGTCAGGGAGCATCAGATTCTTCTGGATGAGGGAGTCCTTAACTGGAGTCTCCAATCAAATCTTAAATAGAATGAAAAAGGGCGAAACCCTCAGTAGTAGTTCCAAAACAATCCCTCACGGGTTTTATTGTGGTTAAAAGGTATAAGTGTCCTACTTTATTATGCATTTCTTGCTACCGTTAATGTCCATAATTGAAAAGATTGAGATACGTGTTGGGGAGCAGACTAGCTTCGTCTTCATTATCCAACTCCTCTTAAAGCCGTTTTTATGGTTATTTCAGCCTTTTTGTTTCTTATTCAGCTTCTGTGCATCCACTCCCAACTATACAAATTTCATGTTAAGTGAGTTTAAATCATCATTAGCTTACTAGACTAGCTTCCGCGAGATAAAATATCCAAAAAGAGAAACAATGAAAGACATTGTGAAGAGAAGATAAAATAAAAAAAAGCAGAATCATATATCAGTAAGAAAGCAAATATACACATAGTTAAGTACCATGATAAGAACATGCTCACTATCGTAGAAATATAGTAGTTCTGCACTAAAAGCGAGATGCTTATGAGAAGCCTGTTTCCGATGCTTTCGTGCACAAATCACAGATATTCAAATGCATTACCACTCAGGGAGCTAAGCTACCGGCTATTTAGAGTGAATAACACTATTTATCATACTAATTCAAATGAGTTTGCTACACATGTCTTCGTCATGGAAACATACAATATAGACTGATTTGCATAATAACTACTTATTATCTAATGTCAGACTACATCTCTCTCTCTCTCTCTCTCTCTCTCTCTCTCTCTCTCTCTCTCTCTCTAGCACCCGAGGCCCTGAGCCATTGTTTGAATCACTGTAATCTAATATGAAGAGGTTCTTTTATATTGTACATAATGAACTTCCCTTTCTTCTAGATTCCTTATTGGATCAACAGACCGACAGGATGAACAACAAGTCCTTATCTAGCTCAAGCCCGAGGAAAAATAACCCTCTTCTGTGTACAAATGCTTCTCCTACCTCTGTTGCTCTTTATAGCTGGTGAACGTCACACCAAAGACTCCAACTTAGTTACATAGCCTGTGTCTATTCTAGTTTGTGATTTTAAACTGATAACATGAATGATGACAGATAGATGTAACACTACCTGTTAAAAAATCTGCTTGAAATCGTTGTTAGGCATATAAGGATATTTATTGAGTAAAATGAACGATATATTGGGTTTGTGAGTCAAGTTCCCGATAATCTTTAATACACACACACACACACACACACACACACACACACACATATATATATATATATATATATATATATATATATATATATATATAATATAATATATATATATATATATATATATATATATATATATATATATATATATATATATATACATATGTGTGTGTGTGCGTGCGTGTGTGTGTATTAAAGATTATAATATATAATATATAATATATATATATATATATATATATATATATATATACATACATATATATATATATATATATATATATATATATATATATATATATATATATATATATATATATATATATATATATATATATATATATATTAAACCAATAAAATAAACCAACAATTTA
The DNA here is from genome assembly GCF_036898095.1 of Palaemon carinicauda. NCBI lineage: Eukaryota > Metazoa > Arthropoda > Malacostraca > Decapoda > Palaemonidae > Palaemon > Palaemon carinicauda. The sequence continues at coordinate 15,962,493 of NC_090755.1, read as the reverse complement.
CGAAAAATGAAATTTATTTTGATCATTAGAAAGGACCATCTCCCTTACTCTACAAAAAAAAAAAAAAGCCATAAATTTTTAAAAAGAAGTACACAAAGGTCCTAAAGGCAATTAGTAAAACCGTTACAGTCTCAGCGAAAATTAACAGCATTCAAGGTGGTTTGTTTACATCCTTCAACAACTTATTAACGTTAGTTATATTGTTTTTGACAATATTGTCTAAAAACAAATCTAATTCAAAATTACTTGGGAAAATATTAAAATGCTTAGAATTAGCTAGAACGAAATGGTTGAAATGCGAATAAGAAATATTGAATATTGCAGCTTACTTCGCGAGAGACTTATTTTATGAGCAGTGGGTTACAATTTAAGTCAGAAAATTTAATATAGTAACTCGATTTGTCTGGAATTCTTATTGATTTTTTTCTTGAAATCTTCCGAGAGAGAGAGAGAGAGAGAGAGAGAGAGAGAGAGAGAGAGAGAGAGAGAGAGAGAGAGAGAGAGAGAGAGATTCAAATTAATGTTGCTGCTGTTCTTAAAAGTTTCATTTTAATTGTTCATTGCTTCTCATATACAAGTGTGTAATTATTTCCTTATTTCCTCACTGGGCTATTTTTCCCTGTTGGAGCCATTGGGTTTAAAGCATCCTGCTTTTCCAACTAGGATTGTAGCTTAGCTAGCAACAACAATAACAACATCAATAATAATAATAATAATAATAATAATAATAATAATAATAATAATAATAACAATTAGTAATCCCGCACCAGAACTCTTATCTATCCTCTTGGAGCCCCGCGAGGAAGATGCACATTCTATGAAATGTGAAGGTTCATAAATTATTAATGAGTAAGACTAAGAAAACAATGCGCCTATTATGGCATCACTATAATATTGTAAGATATTTTTTATACAAACAGCAAGATATAGTTTAAGCCGTGACCTCTGATTAAAAGCTAAATAACATAAAATCGATAATTATATGATGAAAAAATAAACGAAGAAAAAAAATGATCAAAATGCGATTTTTTAAAAACAATTAATTAAATTACACGAATGATTGGGTAATTAAAATCATTAATTCAAAAAAATATGGATAAAGTGAAATTGACTACATTTAATTAAGGGTAATCAATGAACTAATGATGTCAAACAATATATGAATAGAAATGAATTAGAATATGATGTAAACGGAACGAGAATCTGTCGAAGTAAGTGAAGTTCCAGTTTCATCAGAATAGATGCTCACTAGAACGTCAGCCGGGCAAGCCAAACCGCCCCCCCACTATGGTTCCCATCCACAGCAGAGGCCTCCCCCAGTAAAATAAAACTTTAACTAACGGTCCCGGGCCAGGGATCGATCTGCTACCATGCGAATGCTAAGCGAACACATGGATCTCTAGCAAAACCCTTTGATTTTGGACGGGGAAAGGACGAGAATTTTATGAATAATAACAAATAACCAATAACAAATAAAAAATGATAAATAATCAGTAATAGATAATAAATAATAAATAATAAAAAAAATAAATAACAAATAAACAACAACAACAACAATAATAATAATCATAATAATAATAATAATAATAATAATAATAATAATAATTGGTAATCTCCGCACCAGAACCCTTATCTCTCCTCTTGGAGCCAGAGAGGGGAAAAAATCTATGAAATATTAAAGTGAGTAAGACTAAGAAAACAGTGTGCCTGTTATGGTGTCACTGTAATATTACAAGAATTTTTTTCTTATACAAACATCAAGACCTAATTTAAGGCGTGATCTTTGTTCAAAAGCTAAATAACATAACACCGATAATAAAATGATGAAAAATTAAATAAGAAAAAACTTATTAAAATGCGAATTTTTTTAAATGACCAATTTAATTACGCGAATTATCGGGTAACTAAAATCAATAACAATTAAAAGTTCATGAAAAAAATGAAATTATAAATACATTTAATTAACAGTAATAAATGCACAATGATTTCAAACAATATATGAATAGAAATGAAATAAAAAAGATCAATATCATCACCCTACTGACATGGGCTTAAAGAGTGTGTGGGACAAAAACTGGTATGATGTAAACGGATCGTGGATGTTGTTGTTATTGTTATTGATAGCCTGGCACTTGTGGCCAAGCACGGGCTCTTGCAATAATGCAGCCCCGTAAGGTGATAGGTTTGTATTGGTTTGTAGGTGATTAAGGATAAATAGATATGTGAAAAAATGGAGGGTTTCCATGGATCTCGAGCGAAACCATTTTTTATTTCGGACGGGGAAACGGACGAGAATTTTAACGAATAAAGCCCTGTGCGAATCCCGTCCATACCCATACAAAACAGAGAGTCCTCTTCAATTTCCATACACTCTTTCATTATCCACTTCGCCAGAACAACCTCCCAATCTGCCTCCGATTCTCAAATTTCTATGTTACTGTTCTTAAAATATTCTATTTAAAATGTTCATTACTTTCTCTTGTAGTTTATTTCCTTATTTCCTTTCCTCACTGGGTTATTATTCATTCCCTGTTGAAACCCTTGGGCTCATAGCATCCTGATTTTCCAACTAAGGGTGTAGCTTAGCTAATAATAATAATAATAATAATAATAATAATAATAATAATAATAATAATAATAATAATGTGTATATACATGAAATGAAATGGAGTAAATCTCCTTTAGGGTTTAGTATGAACAATAACTAAATCTTCTTCTTGCTGAGGCTGAGTCTCACTCTTGAGACTAATTATCACTTCAGTTGGTTTTACAAGACATGAAAATTTGCAATAAAAATGAAACTGTCTGCACACTTGACTTGTCAAGGCCCACAACTAATTCCATAAAAAAGGCTAGAAACAACAAAGTTCCCAGAGCCCTGCCCAGTGGAACTCCAGAGAAGAGGTTTCACATATCTTTACAGCTGTAGAGACAAAACTACATATCCTATACACTAAAGATGCAAAGATGAACTATTTAAGCCTTATAAATAATGAATTCAAAAGTATCCCTCAAACTAAATTCGATGAAATTTGGATTCTTATTCATAATCAAAGATGTTTGGAGTAAAAATTTGAAGAACTGAATGTATTTTACTACTTTTTCTCTATGGCAAACACTACTGAAAGTATTTGAAGTGTGTGGGTGACACTAAGATGGAAAGCTACTGCAATATTTATGTCTGAAGTTTGAGAGGAATTTATAAGAAAAGAATAGGAATAAAAAGAACGTTGACATCTTAATATCTCTACATGTTTCACTGAACGAAAATGAGCCATCTTCCCTATATAATAAAGAGCAAGTGTCTGGCTATACACACATACACACACACACTCGGAAACAGTAATCGTCCACAAATTGCCCAAACTGCTGTGCTATAGCTAAGAAAGGGTGAGGGGATGGGAAAGGTTGATTTTGTGTGTGTGTGTTTGTGTGTGTGTGTATCTAAATATTTAGCCATAACTTTGCCCGGTCGCGTACATTTGTAGGAATAAAAATGGCTAAGATCATTATTATGATACAAGTACTAACAGATGCTGGATAACAACTTACATAAAAAAAAGTATATTAGTAACGAAGATAAGGAAATGAAAATAAAATATGATAGAAATTCATTTAGTAATTAACTAAAAAGGCTTATATAATATACACAAATAGAAAAAAAATAACACCAACATATTGTTTTTTTCCTAAGATTTTGTTTCCCCTTTATCCCCTGTCTAATTAATGACCTACAATAACAGAAATAATGAATTACAAACAAGTACTAATTTGTATAAAATATCTGGGTGGCGTACTTATAAATCGAAACATAAGGATATTATCATCTACTCTACAGTTATCCTTAGTGAGTGTGTACAGTATATGTGTACATATGTAAGTGTGTAATTTAACTTTTCTACTACTACGATTTTATTCAAATATTGGGAAAAATTCAGAGATGTTGATATACACAGAATAAGCTATTCATACAGAGTATTGATTGATTGATTTAGAGTTCTCTGGCATATATTAAGTGTATGTATCAAAGTACTTTTAATCATACATTACCGCTACTGCCAGTCTGCCAGTGGTACTGCTATATCAGGATAAGACGGTAGGCGATATCAACATACCGGCACAGAAATTTATATCCATACAAAATGTCCGCAATTGCTGCGACTCGTGATCTCATTCCATACCTCTACCGAATCGAAGCATTTACATCCATTCTTAGGATTCTATTCTCTTCGAGAGAGAGAGAGAGAGAGAGAGAGAGAGAGAGAGAGAGAGAGAGAGAGAGAAAAGAGAGAGAGAGAGAGAGAGAGATCTAACTTCCTTCTTCTTGAGTCGATGCTGAGGAATGGAGAGCTCTCTTTGTGCATGTTGCAATAATATAAATCATGTAACAGTTCGATGCATCGGACCGTCTGGTGCGCGGGAGAGGAGGAGGAGGAGGAGGAGGAGGAGGAGGAGGAGGAGGAGAGAGAGAGAGAGAGAGAGAGAGAGAGAGAGAGGGGGGGGGGTGGGGGAGTGGATTTATGCAAATGCTTTTCCCATCATTCCTTGTGAAGTCTATGCCTGAGAGCGGAACGAAGATATGGCCCCTGGGATGTCCTTTCAACTTATGGCCCTCGGGTGGCCCGTGGCCCCAAGCCAACCCCCCCCCCCCCCCCCAAGAAGCCCTGCTACTACCCTTGCACATTTATTATGCTTTATTAACATTCCCTCTTACCTTGTTCTGTGGGGG